>NC_088884.1:137816668-138156668 GCF_037157495.1 Lathamus discolor | reverse complement strand
TCCCTGGAAGTGTCCAAGGCCAGGTTGGGCAACCTGGTCTACTGGAAGGTGCCCTGCCTGTGGCAAGGGGATGATCCTTAATGTCTCTTCCAACCCAAACCATTCTATGATTGTGTGGTATTGAAAGTATTCTTGCCACTTTGAGTACTAGGACTATATGTAAAGAATATATTATGCTGACCATTGGCTTTATTTACAGACTTACTATGGCTCAGACATAGACATTCTTTCTTTTGGAAACCCTGTAAACACAGCAGCGCTCTTCATAATACTGTTTCACCTTCTCATTGAATGCAAATCTGTGGTGAGTACTTTGTTTCCAAAAGAGTGTATTCCTAACAGAGAATGTGCATACAGCTTTCATGAAAACTAACAGAAGAAAAAGCTTCATATACAAAACAGAGTAACTATAAAAGTGCCAAAACCTAAACCAAACATTTCATATATGTGACCATGCAAGCGTTCCTAATGCATCTGCCATTGGAGCCAATAGAATTACTCATATTACTAAATTTTAACAAAATTTGGCCTCAGAATTATTTGTAAATAGTGAAAGGATCCTGCCTTGTTAGGATGCAGTGGTTTTGAAAGTGTCAGTTTTGCAGATAGTAAAACCAGCCAGCGACCTGCTGAGCCTTCATTATTTCCCAGAGCTTGCATCTCAGTGTAAACTGTTGATACTGAACACTTGGAACTGATGATCTGCTTTGTGGTGAGTATAAACAAGTCAAAGGTGTGTTTTGGTACCAGAACTAGAGAACCAATACACTACAGAAATGCTATTCCAGTTTTTAATAAAGTCTGTGCAAGCTGAAGCATCTGCTTTAGCTTGGCTAAATTTGCAGCCCTTAAAAGGGTAATACTTGGCTTTCTTGCATAATTTTAAAGAAAATAAATACAATAATATTTACAGTCCATTAATATTTAGGATATAGAGTAATGGGGTTTATTTTTTATTTGTCTTTTTTAATGTATACATCTTAGGATTGTTTCATAATGGATGAAATTTCAAGCTGGGATTCAGTCTTTCTTCTGTTTGGGAGCATGGCAGCAGTGATAAAATGCCTTTATTGAGACTATATGGGTAGCATGAGTGTATCCACACTTAGAATAGAAAACCAGTACTTAAATGAGTTTTATTTGACATTTTTGAAAGTTGGCAAGTTTGACAAACCAATGACAGTGTTGGTTCCATAGGAACTATTATAGCAGTTTAGGTATAAAATTACAGAAAACTCAAATGTATAACTAATCAGTGTCTCAAGCAAGATACAGAAGGATGGTGTCATGTAAAGATCTCACCTCCATTTGCTGGAGAAGGCTTTCTCTGCTGCCAGTGGATGAGGTGGTCATCTAAGGCAAATGGCACAAAAAATGGCTTTCCCAAAAGTATCGAAAGCTATGTGTGTAGTAGAATAAAAAAAACCCTAAATAGCTGGATCACCGATATGTTGGGGGAAGAAGGCTCCATTCTCCCTGGAATGTTTTGAGTAAAATTGGGAGTATTATGTGAGCAGATCTATCGTCTGTTATATTAAGCAGCTATCCTTGGAGGAAGAATGTATGCTTGTTCATGTATGCATGTGTACACACTAACACATGTTACAGGTCTTTCCGTTTGCAGCTTAAATCTGATTTCTTTCCTTTTCTGAATTGCAGACTTGGATACATACGGCAGTTGTAGTTGGCAGCATCCTGTTTTACTTTGTCTTCACTCTGGCCTTTGGGGCAACCTGCAAAACTCACAATCCATCATCAAATCCTTATTGGATTATGGAACAGCACATGACAGACCCAGTATTTTACTTAGTTTGCCTCCTGACTACTTGTGTTGCTCTGCTACCAAGGTGCGTTTCTGTTTTATAATGCCAGATTGCTGTTGTTAGCAAAATTATTTTTCTTTGAGTCAATGATGCTATAAATCCCTCTGGCTAGAAGTCTTCCTCTCCACCCCCAATATAAAAAAAAATTTCACAACTTGACCAAGCCATATGAGGATAGCTCTTTAGTGACATGTTCTGAAATTAAATTTCAGTAAATAAAAAAAATCATTTTGTGATTTATATTAGATTATATTATATTGCAGATTGTGTTTGGAAGAGAAAAAACAGTAATCTCTAACCACAGACTCATAGAATGGTTCAGGTTGGAAAGGATCTTAAGATCATCAAGTTCCACCCCCTCTGCCATAGGCAGGGACACCTCACACTAGACCGTGTCACCCAAGGCTCTGTCCAACCTGGCGTTGACCACTGCCAGGGATGGAGCATTCACAAGCTCCCTGGGCAACCCATTCCAGTGCCTCACCACCCTCACAGTAAAGAACTTCCTCCTTATATCCAACCTGGACTCCCCTATTTAGGTTTAAACCCATTACCCCTTGTCCTGTCACTACAGTCCATAAACGTATAATTTATATGGTTTATAATTTCTATTCAGATCAGTTAAATTAGTGATCAAAGTTGACCATGTACCATACGTAGAAGTACTGTGCTTAGTCTGTGTTTTTGAAGCTATTTTCTGTTTGAAATTTATGTCATTAATATATGTAAGAATATTTAGGACAAAGAATGTATGTACAGGCTTCTTTGTGGGGTGGAAAGATGCTGACTAGATTCACAAGGGGTCCTGGGTTGTGCTTTTATTGTACCTAATGTTTAAGTGTTTTGCCTCACTGGAGGAGTCCCAGGTTCAGTAACTCATTCACCCTGGAAAGGGAGGAGCACTGGGTGGAGGTCCCAGACACCCAACACACTGAGCGGGGAGACACGCAGGCAAGACAGCAGCAAACAACAGAATGTGTAAAAACCAGTGACAGAGACTTCATCAAACTCTTGGTCTAACTGTGGTTTAGTAGCTCTGTTTCACAGCCATCTTCTTTTTACTGGCTGAACATGAACTTAAGTCTGTAGCGTATTCGCAGAGTGCCTCCGATGCTGATTTATTCATTCTTCCGTGTTACGCCTGGTTTTGTTCCTCCTATAATTACAGAAGGAATGCGATTTGAAACTGAGTTGCACAGACAGATACTGAGAGAACTCTCAGGGAGAATAACTGCTGTTTCCTCATAACCTGACATAATTTTATATCGTTAGGCACAGTCTGAGCACCCTTTCTGGATCAAGTGCTGCAGTACAGGCTGCATGTGTTGTCAGTGCCGCTGGCAGGAAGGCTGGCAGAGCTGTGGCTGTAGGTGCCTGCAGTAGCCAACAAATATTTGAGTCCCCTTTGAAAATGTCCTGATCTGTGTCTTAAGCACATCAGCCAGGGTTTTGCCCTACTCACCAGAGATCAGGACTGATAGCTTTGCTTCACACTTCAGTTCAGTAGGGCAAACCGTGAGGTGCAAGAAATGCTTTTCCCTCTCCATCCCTACTGTCAGCTTAGCTTCAGGTGATGACTGTAGAGCCTTTTCTTTCACACACAATAGATCTCCCTTACAAGACAAACAGATAAAAAAAAAAGTTTTAGGACCAGGGTGTAGAGAGCCTAGGTAGGAGAAAGCCTTCAGCTTAGTGACTGTTCTGAATGTACAGGTAGATGTTCAGTTTTGAAGAAGATGGTGTTTTTCTTGGTGAATTATATCCAAAGTATTCAGACTTACCAGTGAAACTGAGTAATTTGTACTCTCCCTGTGCCCACCTCAGAAGATTTTTATCTGTTGTGGCTAACTAAATTAAGCTTTTCTACTTGAGCGATTTAAAGCAGAAGTATGGAACCACTGCTCTCACACATACTTTTCCTTTGTAAGGGTATCTCTCCCCACTTGGTGAGAACTGTGACACTGCTGGGTGCTCTGCACCTTCTGGACTGGGGGAGGGAGATTGCGGCTTTCACTGGAGTTTAAACGTCAGTTCTACAAAGGGACAGACGTTGGACGTCCTGTTGGCTGAAAATTCAGTGCAAAAATCTATGATTATTAAAACCTTTTCCCAACCTAGGTTGCCAATTAAGTCAGTTCTAATATGAAATATTCCTAGAGTTTAATTCTGGAACGTTGTTGGTACTTCCTATTTCTCTTGCTGCATGTGATGGTTTGTTTCTTAGGCTTTCACCTTCATGTTCATTCTTGCTTCTGGTTAATTCTCTGGCTCCTGCAGAAGTTAAAAATTTTGGAACGATGCTTTACTTACTCTTCCCAGGGCTGTTAGTGCTATGTTGGAAGCATGAATTTAGTGCCTTTACTCCCGGGCCTGACAGTAATATGCAGAAAGCTCCACTTCCAGTGCAGTTGGGATCCCAGCCATTCACTGAAGTTGCAAGTGCACAGTGCTGCAGTAACATCTGTAGGAGAACAGCATTCAGGACAGAAAAGTGGAAGCCCTGGAGATCAGTATCTGTCTATATAAGTGCCACTTTTCAAACGTGTTCTGGTGCTGTTGCTGGCATTATACTTTATGTTCACAAAACAGCACCTGCTAAAACTTTTAGAGGCCTCTGCAGCCTCATGGTTGCTTGAATGGTGTTTGGTTTTCTTTAGTGTTGCTAGAAACTGTTTTGAGTGTGCTTCTAAACCGTTTATTTGAAACTGTGTTTATTTTGTAGATACTTGCTGAGAGTTCTCCAAGGAACATTGTTTCCATCTCCGGTCTTGAGAGCCAAGCACCTTGACAGACTGACCCCAGAGGAGCAAAGGGAAGCAATTAAGAGATGGAGAGATGACTGTGTTGTAAACTGTAGAGTGGAGCTCCATGCTACTTCTCGGTCTTCTAGCTCAGTCACAGGTGCTGTGTCAGAAGAAAGCATTGCCAGTGTTCTGCCAACATCTAAAACACCGTTATAGCCCTGTTCAAGAGATGGGTTAGTAGATGACACCTCCTTCTTACCAGACATTCAGGGTGAGTCTGGGAACACAGATGGCTTGAACTCTGAGAAGATGGAATTCCTGAATTCATCAAAGGAAACTAATTCAGACTCATTTGGCGGTAATAACTCATGTGCCAAAGTCTCCGTGTGTGATTCTGAAGGGGGCAGCAGTGCCGTTTCTGTAGCATAAATCAGGTTTGAATTCTTTTGGCTGAAGAACATGCTTCAGTGTATTTTACAAAGTTGGAATGTTGACTATTTTAAAACCCGCGAGTAATAACTGCTGATTTATGCTACATTGTGGTTTTGTCTTCTTCAGCCAAAGGAGATGATGCACACATTTCCTTAAAAGCTTTTTTGTTTATAAAGATTTTCTGTAATTTATTTAGATGTTCAAGATCTAAGTGGCTGCGTTGCTTTTTATATTTTTTCAGTCAATAGACTTTGCATACTGCTTATTTCTTGTATGCAAGATTGCACAATACCTCATGGTGTTCTGGATGGGATGTTGCATAAATATGGGTTTGCAGGTAGGCCAACCTGCTGCCTTGCATTGCTAGCCTGCAATCCTAGCATTCCCTGGGACTCACCGCTTTATATATGGATGATGTAAGCAGAAGAGTTGCCATGGCAAGGGGGTTGGAACTAGATGATCTTAAGGTCCTTTCCAACCTTAACTAGTCTATGATGCTATGATTCTATGATGTAGAGTTACTGGTTGGCTTGTTGAAAGATTCCTGCAATATAGTAATTTTATAGTAATTACTGTAATACAGTAATTGTTTTAACCACTGGGGTCCAGTTTGTTCCCCAGGCTATTGCACAGGCCATCTCAGTGCTGGCCAGACATGATTTTAACCATGGCAGCCCAGATGAGGCATATGTGTCATGCATGTCCCTCACTTTCCTCTTCCACAAAACCCCCCAAATCCTAGTGTGGCCTTTCGTTCTCTGTGACAGTTCATACTCCTGCTGCATCCCTTCATACTCCTGCTGCATCCCTCCTTTTATCTCCATTGTGCCATTTCATGCAGTCTGCCACTGACTGGACTTCTTTTCTGCCTCATCCAGCTCAGATGCTGGTTGTCTGACTTTTCTCTAAACTCTGCCTCATGCCTACACTGTAAAATTTTCTGCCAGCAGCAGTGGGTAGCTCCAGTCTGCCTTCAGGTCTTTAGAAATAGCAGCTTCTACCTGATGATGTTACCCTCTTCACTCTCAGGTGTTTTTACATTCCTCCAGGCTTTTATAATGCACAGCTGAAGTATCTTTAGAGGCTGTTGGGAAGAAGGTATAACCCATTACATGTCCCAATTTTGAGCTCTGTTGCTCATCTCTCTTGCAGATGTCTTGCCCCTACCAGTTCCCACTGCTCTGCACACTGCATAAGAGCTGGCTGAAGTGCATGTGGAGTCTGGGTTCCAGACCAACATATTGCCTCCATATTACTCCTTCTCTAAAAAGTTACTTGGCCAATTTATGGAGGAACTTAGGAAACTGTTTGGATCTACTAGCACCTGTTGAAATAAACAGTTTCTTCTAACTATAGCTGCTAATGAATTCTTAGTATTGAGCCCATTTTTTGGTTCTGTTTAATTCTAAAGCTTTCTGCTTTCAAACTGCCAAGATTTGTGTGTTTAGGCACCGTCTTTGGGGTGAGGGCACTGCTTTTTAGTTGAACCATGAGCTTTCTATGTCAATGATCAACGTTACATATTCCACATCTTTTAAGATCTCGGAAAGAATTTAAACAAACGCTGTGAGGTCTGAGGCAGCTGCTGCTATGCAGGGCAGATACTGGAGGCATGCTATGTTCATTCAAATGAAGGTCACCACATGTTACCAAAAGTTGAAAATGGTTCTGTTTTCAAAAGGCAGAGTGTAATTAGGGCTGACTCCATCCCTAGTGTTAGGGAACAGAAAAATACCCTTTTGTTTAGCCTATAGAAGTAAAACAATGAAAGGAGCCAGTGATGACAGCCATTTCTGCAAATACATAGATATTATATAGATTTTTTTTTATTTGGTTCAACATATGACAAAATATTTTTTGTAGCATGTAGCAGAAGGTTAGTGGGGACCTTTGAAGTGATGGCACGCATTCAAATTCTAAGATCATGTGGAGCTTGTTGGTTTGCAGTTATGATTTTCACATGTCTGTAGCCTCCTTCTTGCTGTGGGGGCAGTGTGCCAGGAGTGGGCTCCAGGTGTCCCAAGTGAAACATCTTGGCTTGCTCTGCAAGCCATGGGAACTTGTGAGGTGTCCAAGAGGAAGATGCAAAATGGTCAGCAGGTTGTGCAGGGAGATCAGATGGTACAAGGGCAGAATCCCACACGAACAGACTCAGTGAAGTCATCTGCTCTGCTCCACAGCCCCACACAGTCTCAGCGTTGCCCTTATTGTTCCCAGCGGATGTTCTCCTGTTGTAAAGAGCTCCAGAGAAGCAGGCCAGGCCAGTGCTCTCCTGCCCTCGAAGTCAAATATTGGTTTTGTTTCTGTTGCCTCACCTGCATGTTTTTATTGTGCATTAAATCTATGGGATTTCTTCACCTGTGGCCACAGAGAACAGGTTATTCTGTTCTGTGTTTTACAAGTCTGTGACTGAGGCATGCTGAGCTCTCAAGGAGTAGCTCAGGGACTTGCAGTAAGCTGAGGGAGCACAGGGCTCCACTTCTCCTCCACCTGCCACTGTAACAAGGAGTGTGAGGGACAACACTGGCCTGTGACTGCCTCTGCTGCAGGAGCAGAACCTGCCAGTGGATTTGGCAGGTATCTGATCATTTAGCCTCAGGAGGTTGCATGTGTGTCACACCAAAGCTGTAAGCATTGCAAGTACCATCTTCCAGAATCCTCTGTGAGTGTAAGCCATGGCATTGAAATACCTGCCCAAGAAACGTGACAGTCACCTGTTGGACATGGGGCTGGCTGCATGATCTCTCTGAGACACTTGGATTGCTATTGTATGGCTTCTACAAGCCTAATCACCCCCTGCTCACTGCTCGGTGTTGTGGAGCTTTTGCAATGGGTTCTGGAATTGGATGAAGGATCATTCCATCTGCATGTTGAACACGCCAGACCCAGCAGGTTGCCTTGAAACTTCAAGTCCAACCTGTGCTGAGGTTATAAGTACGTACTGTGGTACCACTTGAAGCAGCCCAAGATAACATGCATGCATTCCATTTTTTCTGGTTGTGTTTTTTCACTGATGGTGTGTGTTGCTTAAACTTGTCTGCTATAGGCTGTGTTCCTTTAGAGGACTTTGACAAGCAGTCTAAGTGCTGACATTATCTGTTGTTTAAAACCCAGTCTTTCTTTTTTTCCTTTTTTGTTTTGAGACAAGGGGGGGCACAGAATTGCAAAATGGAATATATAAACCTTTAGAATCAGTTTTAAGTAACGTTAAGTTTGATGGCTTTATAACAGTAGCAATGGAAAATTACTGAGGTGCATGATACACAGAAAAAATGTAGAGTACAGCTAGAGAACACACTGAGAATTCTTGTACAAGATAAATCGTTATAGTTGACAGAGTTTTAAGAAAAACAGTCTAGAAGAACAGGACACAGGGATAAGGAGTATCTGGGAACGGCAGGTGTCCAGGATGGGCTACAGTTAAACCAACTGATAAGTAGGAGGACAGGAGGATTATTATATCTCTGGTGCTAACGAACCAATTAAGCTGGTATAAGCATCTACTGCATGTGCTTCAAAGGCTGCCAGAAGTGATGAAGATTGTTGGAAGAAGTAAACGACCCTCAGAGACCACCACCACAATTCTGTACGCATGCGGGGAACTTCTGGAAAATGATGTAACCATACATAACCTCATGAATATGTATGTATGCCCAGGGACTATATAAGGACAGTTTGTGTAGCAATAGGGAGACACACGTTAGGAGGAGCTATCCCCCATGTCTCCCGGTGCCGCAATAAAGAATACCTGCTTGTCAGCTTGAAAACTTTGTTGGCAAGTTTGATGCTGGAGTTTTCCTCCAAATCAGTTTCTGTGTGGACAAACAGCAGAAATCTCTAACGCGGAACCTCTGCTGTGATCTCTTGCTGGTTTTCACTGAAAGGGAGATGAGGGTTGCGAGTCTTCAGTGAAAGCTTCACAGTGTTAACTGACCTTATCCAAAGGGCCAAATGAAGGGTGCAGGCAGATCGCTCTTCCTTTGCGTCTCAGCAGCTGAATGTTGTTTCCTTTATTTCTTTTTAGCACTGGAGACTTCAGGCTCCCCTGCTGGCTTCTGCACTTTGGCACAGCATGACCTGACTTTTCCATTTTGAAAATAGGCTTTTTAAGATCATCTCACAGGTGCCTTCCAGATGTGAAAGAAAGTACAGCATTTATACTTTTGTTAGCTTAAAATAAACCAAACAATCATATTCAGCTCTGCCAAGCCTTGTAGCTACACCTAGAGCAGCTTTAACTCATTTTTTGATGTGCAATATTTGATTTACAGAATGATTTTTTTACTTTTTTTTCACAGCAGCCACGCCATTTGCAGGTGCCAGGAAGCCACCACCTTTATAGAGCAAGTGTCTTTGCAGCACAGTGAGCTTTGGTCTGTACCTGCGGTGTAGACGGAGCTGAATGTTTAACCCAAGCTGTGTCTCTCCCCTCAACCCCAAGGGCCAAGCACAGGGCTGAGGATCAGCCAGTGTGGAGCAGCCACTCCTCCTGCTGGACCTGGCTCTGACACTGGCCAGTCCAGCCCTCTTCTCTGTAGAGGCCAGCAGCCAAGTTCTGACTGTGACGGTGTTAAGAATGTTCTCATAGCTGAATTTCAATATGGGTTTTGTATTCTTTGTTCCTGGCTGATTCTGGTTACGTTACTCTTACCCTCCTGGTCCTGGATGCCTTACTGTTGATTGCAGTGAAAAGGCAACTTTTAACTATTTTAAGTTTCTGCATGCTTAGTATTTTGATTTCAGCATGTGCCCTTAAAATGCTGGATCTCAGTTAAAACAAGATGGGTTGTTTCAAACTAATTGTATTCCTGAGGAAAGCCATAGAACAAAATGTATTCAGAGAAATTTGACTGCATTTTTAGTTTTATTTTAGATTTTTCAATCCAGAGTAGTTGTTGGCAGCAGTATTATTGATTTTGATCATTATGTATTTAGAAGCATACATGCAGAAGAAACTAGAAGTTGTATAGTGCTGGTAGTGCCAGAATCTCCACAAGTCTTGTAGTGCCAATAGTCAGGGCTGCTTAAAAAAGCTAGATAAGGGCATGCAAATAACTTTTAAGGACCTTTTTTAGGCACTATTGCTAAAGTTGTAACTTCACACCTCCATATGGGTGTTGAGTCTCCCTCTTGAGATTGAAACACACTTTCAACAGAGAAGGTTTCTGGAAAATTACTGTAATTTTTTATTAGTACAGCTAGAAAAAAAAAAAAAAAACACATCTGCTTGACTGTGACATTGCGTGGTAGAAGTAAAGCCAACAATTGTTACCGTACAGGGAGGCTACACTTACTTAAAAGAGAAACAGCATAGTTGTGATGGTAGCCGTCAAGTCAACACACAGGGAAGGACTTGGTACAGCAGAAGGAGGGCTATGTTTGCCTATTTTGTGTGCACACATAAAAAAAAGCAGTATAAAAATACATTTATAAAATTACAAAGTTCTTCTTTACATGGAATGTTGTGTCAGAGACAGTTGTGGGGAAGGACAAGACCCAACTGCTCCCTCCTAAAGCCATTTGCGATGGGTCTTCAGACTGATGCCTTACCAGGAGGGGGCTGGACCATAGCTGGAAGCGGTCTCATTTCCTGGGAGGGACTGCCTGGAAAGTGGTGGCAGGCCAAACCCAGTCAATAAAAATGTGTAATTACATATTATCATTTGGTAGCACTCATGTCTATATGAAATGATGAGATGGATTCAGTGCTTTGCTTCACAGAATTCGAAGCTGCTAACTATGTCAGCTGGTGGAGAGCTGCCAGGCTGGGCTGTCCATTTCACAGAAGCACCTCTGTTTTCTGGAAAACAGACCTTGCTGAAACCTGTCACCAGACACATCAGATGGATGGATGGATGGGCTGGCTCTGACAGCCTCTGGGCAACCTCTCCTGGTATCTCTCAGTAACTGGCTCTGGGACTTTGATCTGTGCTGCCCTACAGCTGCAGAGGTCCTGCCGCAGAGAAGAGCTAAAGTGGGGACTGAGAGCTCCAGCTTCCATGTCATTGAGGAAAGGGTGTCAATAACCTGTTTTATCTATAATCTACTTGCATTGGAAAAACATGGTCGTAGCTTCCTTCTCTCATTTACAGCTGGGGAAAAAGATCATTCATATATTATAGTAAAAACAAAGTCCTTAATGTATAATAAAAAAGACCCAAACCTAGCAAAGCCTGGAAGGGTTTTCTTTCTGAGCATGAAACAGTGATACAATAGTCACTTAAAAAGAGGTTCAGAATCCATAACATAGTTATTGAATATTAATGTTGTCTAATCTGTCTAATGTTAAGCATGTTAAAGGAGAAGATAGATCTATCTATTAGTCGTAACATGATTAATAGTACCTGAAATGTCTGTTACTGAACTCTTTTAATGCATGTTTCCACATACGGCAGTCATGGTATTGATAAGTTCCCATCATGCGTTCATGGGGGTGTGCCAGAGGTAGCAGAGAGAGTGGTTACATGCCTTAGTCGGGATTCACAGCAGGCTGGGCACAGCACTGAAAACACAGATTTTAAACATGTTAGTCCTGGTGGAATTTACCCTGTAATCCTGGGTCTTGACTCCTCCTGCTCTGGTTTCTCAAAAGCTGAGTGCTGTGCAGGACAGCACCTACAGCAGATGGTGAGACACGCTTCCCCACCTGCACCATGAAGAGGTGCCAAGCTCTGTTTAAACGTTTTTGAACCAGACTCTCTTGGAGTCAAGGCACAGCCTCTTACCTGCCACAGGGTGCTCCCCTGTCTCACTGCCAAGCATGTGAGCTGATGTACTTTGCTTAGTGTCTAATATTCATTTGACCAGAAGCTGCAATCCAAGTCTTCTGTCATTCAGATTTTTCTGCCCTTTTCTTCTGATTGTTTAGTCTTGCTAAGCAAAATGAAACTTTCAATCCAAGATACTATAAGAGACCTATCAAAAAATACCCAGTTTCCCAGTACTTGTGGTACTGGTCACACTGCATCTTTTGCTGTACTGAAAGCTGCATTTCCTGTCTTGCACCAGGTGTTCAAACTAGCTTACTGTGGGAGGGGAAACCATTGCAGTGGCATTGACAACTGTTGTTTTTAAAGGGCTGGAGATGGTCTATGCATGCTTTATACACTGAACACGATACAAAATGAAGTAGAAACAAGTGGGGCACAGGTCTGACAAAGGTGTCGTGCTGTCAAGACATAAGTGGTTCTTGGACATGTCAAGACATTGGAAGCGTCAGAAAATGAAATGATAGAAACTGTCTGAAGAGCTGAATTGTGGTCTCAAGTGGTAGTTACAGGTCTGTTGTACTGGTCCCTCTGTCACCCCGCAGATGCCCAGGCTGGCTCTGGGAATAGAAGCTGTGCATCAGGATGGTGCAGGGTTATGCCCATACACATTAGCTGCCCTGAGGGACAGAATGCTTTAGCTCAGGCACACCAGGAACACATGGCTACACATCTGTGGAGACTGGCACGTGTACCTTGATGTGTCTGTGCCACATGGCTGCACAAACTTGTCGACCTCTTCCACACCCTCCAGCATGTGGCATGGCCATGCCCAGTGTGGCCCTTGTGGGGCCCTTGCCCCATATGAATGCACAGAGTTCATTCGTCATGACGAGTGAAAATGCATATGCTACTTGAATAGTATTAAAATAGGTTATTTAAAAAGGTTTTTCTAGTCTGTGCTACTGCTCAGTTTGAATAGCTGAAAGGCTGAAAGTGGCTGATTCTTTTCTTTTAAGCCTTTTGCTGTGTTTGGAATAGCACCACAACACAGTTAGAAGTCAAAAGGATTATTAATTCTACCCCAGAGTATATTCACCAGCAGAGGGTTTACCATTAACATACACTGTGTATTCCATACCTCCACAACAAGAATAGATAGAGCTTGAAACCCTGTTTCATGAGTTTCTGGACTGCAAAATCTTCAGTGTTGAAGTGCTGATTCCTGTTTTTCTTTTGTCTGTCAGCACAATTTTTACCACCTGGAGTTAGTTTAGCAGAAAGGTGTGGATGTATATTTGTCTTTCAATCCACTCAATAAAATGTGACACATTACTGTAAACTCCAGGTCCCAAAACTTTGGAAAAGCAGACGGAGCCCCAGGATGTTAAACCAAACAAAGTCCAGCGCCCTGCAGGTTGCTCACACACAAGCGGTCCTCCGCTGTCACCCTGCAATGTGAAAGAAAAATAAAGTCTACAGAGGCTACACGTGGCCAGCAGTCATGGTTAAAGCCCTCCTGGTTCCCACAGCGATTTGCCTTTAGTAAGTACCTCAGCTGAAAAAGCTGGCTGCTCTGCTGGACAAAGTCTTGGGCAATACTCTCTAGTGAGGCATCCCTGCCCATGGCAGGGGAGTTGGAACAGATGATCTTAAGGTCCTTTCCAACCCTAATTGTTCTATGATGCTGTGATTTTACATGATACCAGCAGTACACAGTGATACCAGTATTTATTCCCCATTTGATTTATACAAAAAATTACCTGCAGAACGCTCATTAAAATAACATAAAATAAAAAATTAATACAATAGTTAAGGAATACAGATAAACCTTCAAGAGTCATCAAGCAGCATTTCATTATCATAAACTGAAGCTGACTACTGCATCAATGATAATGAAAGTTGGGTTAAAATCTGTAAACAGGCAGTTGTGATTCCTGTAATAGATAAGTATGCTATACCTAGTAAACTTCACAGTACTTTGATTTCTAAAAGCAATTTTTTGGCCGTTAGTTTCTCCTACCATGCAAGAGTCCACAGTGCCAGACTCGTAGCCAGCACACAGCATCCTGCTGGTGATGGTTTTCATGTCAAAGTATGACTGGCATTGTTCTAAGGAAATGATGCGAACCTCTCCTTCTTGAAGCTTGAAAGGCACTGGAAAACAGAATTAAGCATTAAACTATACCCACATAAACACACAAATACTTAGTTACAATGGCTCTTTGAGATATCTGAGTTATGTTTGTGTAAATTTGACTTAGTACATCAGGGAATCAGAATTCAAAGGTCATTGATATGATTTTAGTGCATTCAGGAGACAGTAAATTGACTTCTTCGTGGTGTAAACAGCTGACGGAACTCAAATTCTAAGGAAAGTTGTTCTGCTTATAGCATGAAATACTAAATGCTGTGTAGCCATCTACTTTTAGATGGCTGGAACTGCTAGTAAATGGCCTATCCCTCACATGTGCAATTTAATTTTTGCCGTATGTCTGGCCTGGCCACTTGAGGTGAAGTTCCACCTGAAGCAATTCTGAAAGGAAAATTTCGTTCTCCAGTGTACAGAACAACGACCTTCCCTTGTAGTTACTATAATGGTGAAGGAAGAGACAACGGCTAAAGCACTAATAGGGCTGCGGCCAGGATGATTTACACAATGCATTCAGAAACATTTTGTCTAAATGAGCAACCTGATCTAGTGGAAAGTGTCCCTGTCCATGGCAAGGTGGTTGGAACTGGATGAGCTTTAAAGTCCCTTCCAACCCAAACCAGTCAGTGATTCTGTGATAACAACATCTGTTCTTGTCATGGGACCCAAGGATTGCAGTAGGCACAGAACAAGAAAACACACTAATGTTCTGTTTGGAGAGACAAAACCAGCACTTGTGATTATGCCTTTTGATTCAAGAAGATGTTCATTCAGCCTGCTTGCCAGTGTTTCCAGCGCATTCCACTTTCACTGAACTAAGAATGTCCTCCCCCCTCCAGAATATCTGATACCTTCTCAGTACAGCTCTAAATACAACCTAAACCAGTAAAACAATCAATTCAGGTGACTTCCTTGATAGGAGTTTCTAGAGCCTCAGTGTTTTTTTAAATAATCCACTTGTCTAAGTAAGGATTAAAGAGCATAAATTCAAGCTGCTCATTTGAAAAAGCTAGGCTCTAGTCACAGCTAGATCCCTTCATGAGTAGTTACAGTTCCCTAGTATTTAATAAGGCCCAGTAATAATATACATGGATAAAGCTCTGTAACAGGATTGCTTATTTGATTAACTCAGTAGAAGGTTAACATATTTTTCCAAGGGTCCCAGAAATATTCAACTTACTTTTGTTGCCCATGTGTCCCCAGCCCGTGATGTAGCAGTAGGTATCTGGCCGGACCAGCTGGTCCTTGCTGGGCAAACAGACAGGTCTTACGTAGCTTGTCTCGTTAACGTCCTCATCTAGTTCCACAATGCTGATATCATAGTCTACCACTGCCCGGTTGTAGCGAGGATGGAGGATAATGGTCTTCACTAGTCGGGTCTGCATGAAGACTGATGGGTGATCAAGATTGCTAATCCCAAACACTACCTTCCAAACAGCTGCATTTTCTCTCCTTTGAAAAAAAAGAAAACTTGGGGAATTGCAATCAAACAAGAGCATTCTTTTAAACTAAAATACCCAAGATTTTTTTCTCCCTGACATTTTGCAGATTACATTTTGTAAACAATTATACAAAAAATGCTACAAGAAAAACCAAATCCTTAGGCATCATTACTTACAGCTAAAATCTGAGCAACAAAATGCAATGCTTTCCGTTTCCTTCCTGTCTGTTACCAAACAAATTAAAGCTCATACCTTCAGAAGACATGTGACCACCAATTAGTTGGTGTATTACATGCCAAAGGCTCTCAAAATCATTCCTTGGAGCCTGCCCACGTCTTTGGTGCTCCCGTACTCACTGGTGGGCATGTACAAGTTTCACTGGGGTGACAGCACTGTTCAGTAGTGAGCTGCTGACAGCCATGAGTCTCACTGGAATCCCGAAGAGTCTCAAAGAAGCAATGCTATTACAAAAATTACTTCTTTTACAATGGCCACAGGGAAAGTCCCTTATTTATTGGGCATTCAATCTGTGCCAAGCATACTTCCTATGCCTTACATCAAAGGTTGCTTTGACTGCTACAACAATGAAGACTTTTTTGCTAAACGTACAAGATCATAAAAAAATGATGCACATCATACAGGTGGGAAGTCTGAGCGAGTGTCTGTTGAGACACACAAGAAAAACATAGACTTTATGAAAGGCTTTGGAGGTGTAATCTCTTGATCATAACTGGTCACAGGATAAGTCATGGGTTCCTAATTAATCTGTGATTTTAACCCCCCCCCCCAAAGTCAGCATTTTTCACACTCAATGAAATACAGTTCCATGTCACTAAGCACCTTTGACAAGATTAAAGCTTCCTCAAAGCAGTGTAAATCAAAGCATGCAAAATTTCAGCTTGTCACAGTACTCAGCAGGACTGTAATTTCTATAATTTGTAAGGAGATTTGGCTGCTAAAAATGGTATTTTTGCATTATCTTAAAGAGTTGCATGAAAATTCTGATATGTCAGACTAAAATGATCATTTCACCATCATGATCAATTTGTTAATTTTTCCCTAAAGTTCCAAGATTAAGTGCTAAGAATATTCACTTACTACTGTGATTATGAACACCATAAAAGAATCATTGCTCAGAGCAATGAGCAGTCACAGCTAGAAGGTACTGTCCTACAGTCAAGTAAAAGACCTTAATGTCTTGGATGCTTTGGTGTAATGAATCTCAAGTCAATCTATCTTGACAAAACTCTGGGGTCTGTACTAATAAGCTGGCAAAGGACATGATGTTTCATGTAGCTTTTTCCATTTCTGCCCTCTACAAGTATTCATGATTATTTGAATTAATACTTTCTGCTGCATTATAGAAATATGCTTCTCATACTTCGTATCCCAAACCTCGCATGAACTTCATAAAATGCTTCACAAAATGAAACATTTTCTCTGAAGCACTGGAGCACTTTAAAATCTGCTCTAACTGTTGGCTTACCTGGTTGGTTTGGTAACTACTTAAATACTTCATATCAAGAAAGCTTCATGACATCAAGAATGATCTTGCTGTTGCTGAATCAAGCTATACAAATGCAGAACTTACTTCAAGATTTCAGGCCACTAGGACTGTAGCCTCAAGTTTATTTGGAGAGGCAGAAGAGAAAAAAGTTCATAGAACTCCTCAATGAATTATTAAAGTAAAACATTGTCCTGGGTTCCTGGTACTTTAAGGCATTTGGAACACAAATGCGAAAGAGACCTTTAACATGCCGCACTCTGAGCTCACGTAGATACTGTATAGCCCTAAATGAGGGGTAACAAATAGCAAAGAGCTCAGTGTTTCAGAAACAGAAAGACGAAACTGAAATTATTTCTGAAAAGGGGGATGATTGATGTTTTGAAGAAATACCAGTCATGAGACACTTCCTTACCACAGAATTTCTGCTGGCTTGAACAGGAGAAAGGTGTTTAGTGTAGTCTAACATAACTTCCAACGAGCAAGTACCAGTTTAAAGCAGGGTTAAGCACTGATGACAACCACCTAGCAGAGAACTACTTGCTAACTACAGCAGAAAACACACACTTCAGCTATCTTTAGAAACCCAACTGAGTATAAGACAAAAGAAAGGAGGTCATAAACTTAACTCCAAAATCAGTAGTTCATTAAAATTAAATGTTTGTTAGCACTGAAAAGGTGTCAAGGACCAAGACAATTCCTAAGATGTGGAAACTTCCTCTGCACTCCAGACTGTCCATCCACCAGAGGACCTCAGACACCAGGAGGTACTGAATAGTTAATACTGACTTTTTAATGATAGCACCCCTAATAAAGGAGTGGAGTCTTTATGATTAGAAAAGGCAGTGACTTCATTATGTCAGTTGCACTGTAAGTAAATACCGTTTCTAACTAGTGGCCACAGCATTTTTCCAGGGTTATTTCTACGCTGCTGTCCAGAATTACTTTCTTAATCTATAGCAGTTGTATGAGAGCTATGGGATTAATGTTTTGTTCTTCATTTTCCTGTTTCCTGATGAAAGTTAGGGCATCTTCATTTAGCTTTCATTAGTAGAGGTGCCAGCAATGAATAATAAAGCAAGTGAAAACTTAAGCTGATGCTGGTTTATAGCATTCACTTTCTTGTTTTAGTATCCTAAAACCAGGCCTCTGTGATTTGCCTGACTGTCATTCTACAAAGGTCACTACCTACCCCAGTGTGTTCGGTAGAGGGGGAGGACTTGGTTAATTCATATGTGCAAACTTATATGAACAGCAAAACTCTCTGAGCCCTCTCACCCTTCAAAGCAGTGTGCTACTGTCAAGACCCATCTCTTTGCAATCAAAACACAGCCACATATGTGTCCGCTTGGCTCACTCTGCAGGGAGCATTGCCATGGCCATCGGCCTGGGCGACTGGTCCTACCACCAAGGATCCTCTTGTTCATGCGAGCAGCTGGGCGACGGCCACAGTCTAGTGAGGAACAGACACAGAAGGGAGTTACCACAATGTTACTATTGTTACCACTAAGGCAGCATGTACAAGACCTTCTACAAGAAAAATGTGGACAGAATTATATTAACAGTCATGAAATTACACTGATTAACAGAGAACATTAAATCCTGAACAACCACACAGTAATATCACAGAATCATAAAATGGTTTGGGTTGGAAGAGATCTTCAAGATCATCCAGTTCCAGCCCCCTGCCATGGGCAGGGACACCTTCCACTAGATGAGGTTGCTCAAAGCCCCATCCATCCAGCCTGGCCTTGAACACTGCCAGGGACGGGGCAGCCACAGCTTCTTTGAGCAACCTGTGCCAGTGCCTCACCACCCTCCCAGGGAAGAATTTCTTCATAATATCTAATTTAAATCTACCTTCTTTCAGTTTAAATCCATTCGCCCTTGTCCTATTGCTACATGCCCTTGTGTGAAGTCCTTCTGCTTTCTATCAAACACACTGAGCCATTTTTATCCTTCCTTTATATCTAAGGATTTTCTCTCCTGATACTAATTTAACCAGCTCAGCCTGAAATATTAACCAAGCTAAGCTTGGGATCCTGACTTCCTTTCTGTCAGGGATTACCAGGCTGCCCTTAGGAAGGTGTCCTGGGTTTATGTCTTTGTCATTCTGTCAGCTAGCAACATGTCTGGGCTACTTTGTACTATCCACAAGAATGGATTCTGGAAAATCTGCTCAGCAATAATAAGGCTTTTCTTTAGCCAGGTGTCAGGTGAGTGTCACACTGTTTACTCAGCAACATGGCAGCAATCTTGCTTGGCCTATGGAAATTACTAAGGGAAGAGCTTTGAAAATCTGACGACATTCCAGTATGGTGTTCATTCTGCTCTATAAGCCACTTCCACCGGAAATCACACCAGATTGCCATCTGCCAGTTACTTTTCCAAAATAGTCAGCCCTCCACTTTTGTTTCACTTTATATTCTGGATTTGTAAGATAGCGGACATTATTTATCCTGTTTATACTGGGTCTGATTTAGAGGTCCAAAGAACACCACCCGTTTCTGCAACCAGCCTCCCAAGGGAGGAGCAATGGTTATTTGTAACCTGTAATTCTTACTGTGTTCACTTAACTTCAGAGGCCTGTGGGTTTTAAATGTACTTAAAGCAACGTATGTCAGAAGCAAACACCTTTGACATGCTCATATAAGGGTTGGGGCTTTTTCTGATCAAAGTAGTAGATGTTTTGATTAGCTTCCCATATTTAGGTCATACTTTGTGATTAATTTTTCCTGTGTCAAGCTAATTCATAATTTACGTGTTCTTCAACAAAGCTCTCCCTGTCTGTAGGACAGGATTTCACTGACAATGAAGACTTTCTGCATTTTCAAACCACTTGAATTTGCACAATCTGCTGCTTCTACAGACTTGGTCTGCAGCTTTCTACTTCAGATTCTCCCGTCCCCTCGAGCTTCACGGTTAATGGCTTCAGCTCCCAGGCAGATAGCCTGCTAACCACTCAGCACAAAGTTTTATCGAAGTAATTTTTGGAGCCTGACTGCTGACAAAATTCATTCTGTGGGAGCAGGACTGCAGTACATAGCCTTGTAGTCAAAGAAGAAAAGCCGATGAAATGGAATATCATAGAGGGGGAAAAAACACTGCAAAACTGGATGTTGCAGAAGTCGAGTCAAATTTCAGAATGAATCCACACTAAACATTTGCATTTGTTAATGTCATTTAGCACATCTCCGAAAACATCTTTGTATTATACGCACTTCTCTCTTACCTGCTTTAGTGCAGAAGAGAGCCACTTTGCTTCTGCTCCGACACATCTGTCTAAATATTAAAACAAAAACATGGTGGAAATTTCAATTAATGGATGCAATTTTTGTCAATTTGAACATCAGCACAGGTACTCGGTACTTACTGTTGTGAACCAGCTGTGAAAAACCACACAAACTGGAAAAAGAAACACAAAGAGCTTCTTACGCCAGATCATCTGTGATTTCCAGTGTCTTCCTGGAGGTAATGCAAAGTATTAGTTCAGCTTTACAATGCATTCTGTGAGTGGGTGCTACATGTTCTGCACTCTCACTCTCTGGGCACTGACCCAGCTCTGAGCTTAGCTGGGATGTACAGTCTGTCAAGTCTTAACTTATGGCACCTGAAAGCACAGGAACTGCCCTTCTCCTTCCTTACAGCTGAAGGATAGAAATGTCTTTGAAATACCTTTGATAACAGATTATCTTTCATACCCTAAACATTTGGGCAGTTTGAAAAAACAGGAAGTTTGCATAAGCATTACCACAACAAATATGATTATTGCTGTTAGACTTTTTTTTGTATGAGAGAGGAAAGAAGGGATTATTTGTCAAAGAGAGATCCTTGCAAAAGAGTGAGCATTGCTGCTCAGACAGCTGACTGCCTTTTAATTTTCACCACTTTCATTCCTACTTGTATACGTGCTTTTCTGAGGCAGATGCAGAGCTAATTAGACTGGATACCCACATTGTCTGTTCCACAGGTAATGCACTGAAGGCTGTAATCTCAGTAGGTAGGCAGCATCTTTAAAAGTTCAACCACCTATAAAGGGCTTCATTTAAGTCATAGATACTAATGTGGGCACAAGAAGAGTGCCAGAAGGTCACCAGATGAGCTTGAACCCCTGATTTGACCAGACCTCTGTCCTTTACATTGCACACGCCCCAGTCATATACTGTGCAAATCAGTCTACTTCCTGTTCCTGAAAACAGGGAACATAAAATTCTGTTTCTAGAGCTAGAAAACCAATTCCAGGGAAGAAAATTCTGTGCACAGTTTTGAGGAGCATTTGGACCCCATAAAAAAATTTACAGAATATAATATAGACTCATGTTTCATACTCATTTTTTTGACTTATCAAGTAGCCAGCTCTAAAAGAGAAACCTTCAGTACTTGGATCTCATATGTATGTATAGCCTTCACTGTGCCATTCCCTCTTATCAAAATGTTATGAAACTAGTGGTGCGTTTGTTAGTTCTTGCCCAAGTTCCCAGCAGTCCAGGAGCCTGACAGCTCCTGTAAACATACAACATACTCCACAGCACAGATATTTTACATGCTGAAGTTGACCCAGATGAATACACCTGAACTGCAGACCCCAGTCCTGTCTTGGCTTCGTGTTGGGAACAGACCAAACATATATTGTCCCCTGTGCAACTTGCTTTACACCAGAAAGCAAGCCAGGGACATGATAAGTGAAGCAGGCCTGCAGATCCTCCAGTGGAATGATGGGGAGATCAGTATGGGGTGCACCTGACCTGCAGCACATGCACAGCCAGTGAGAGACACTTAGGCAGGGTGCCTGATGCAGTCAAACCAAAACCAGCTTCACTCTTCACTTAGCTTCTCACTTTGTGTTACCCATTTTCTGGATTCAAAGAGACTGGAACATACTACATTCCTACATATTACTTTAATCTGTCTTAATAGCTTTATCAATAATCCTCATTACTGATGTTTTTTATTCCTTTAACTTGTACTTTGGTTGAAACTAGATCTTCTGCTACTAGATATTGTAACTCAGAGGCTCCAAATCCATCCCTTCACACACACTTCCTAGCAGACTACTCTCAAATACGGCAAAGAACCTTGAAATTTCTGCTTTGTACTTTGGTGACTGAACAGACTATGACTGTGGACCTGCCTTTGCATTTGCCAATGTGTTTATTCTTGTATTATCCTGGAGAAAAGCATTTAGATACCATTAGGCTACTGGAAAGAGACAGTGAGAAAGGAAAGGAGTTAAAAAGATTTTCAGTTATCAGGCACCATCCTGTAATTACATTCTTCTAGATGAAGAAATAAAAAGGAATTTAAATGAATCATAGAATCCCCGAATCATAGAATAGTTAGGGTTGGAAAGGACCTTAAGATCATCTAGTTCCAACCCCCCTGCCATGGACAGGGACATCTCACACTAAACCATCCCACACAAGGCTCTGTGTAACCTGGCATTGAACACTGTCAGGGATGGAGCACTCACAACCTCCCTGGGCAACCAATTCCAGTGCCTCAACGCCCTAACAGGAAAGAATTTCCTCCTTATATCCAATCTAAACTTCCCCTGTTTAAGTTTGAACCCGTTACCCCTTGTCCTGTCACTACAGTCCCTGACAAAGAGTCCCTCCCCAGCATCCCTATAGGCCCCCTTCAGGTACTGGAAAGCTGCTATTAGGTCCCCACGCAGCCTTCTCTTCTCCAGGCTGAACAGCCCCAACTTCCTCAGCCTGTCTTCATACAGGAGGTGCTCCAGCCCCTGATCATCCTCGTGGCCCTCCTCTGGACTTGTTCCAACAGTTCCATGTCCTTTTTATGTCGAGGACATCAGAACTCCACACAATACTCCAGGTGAGGTCTCACAAGAGCAGAGTAGAGGGGCAGGATCACCTCCTTCGACCTGCTGGTCACGCTCCTTTTGATGCAGCCCAGGATACGGTTGGCTTTCTGGGCTGCGAGCGCACACTGAAGCCGGCTCATGTTCATTTTCTCATCGACCAGCACCCCCAAGTCCTTCTCTGCAGGGTTGCTCTGAATCTCTTCTTTGCCCAGTCTGTAGCTGTGCCTGGGATTGCTCCGACCCAGGTGTAGGACCTTGCACTTGTCGTGGTTGAACTTCATAAGGTTGGCATCAGCCCACCTCACAAGCGTGTCAAGGTCCCTCTGGATGGCATCCCTTCCCTCCAGCGTATCAACCAAACCACACAGCTTGGTGTCATCGGTAAACTTGCTGAGGGCACACTCAATCCCACTGTCCATGTCAGCGATGAAGATGTTAAACAAGACTGGTCCCAACACCGATTCCTGAGGGACACCACTCGTTACTGGTCTCCAGCTGGACACTGAGCCATTGACCACAACTCCTTGCATGTGGCCATCCAGCCAGTTCTTTATCCACCGAGTGGTCCATCCATCAAATTGATGTCTCTCCAATTTAGAGAGAAGGATGTTGAGTGGGACAGTGTCGAACGCTTTGCACAAGTCCAGGTAGATGACATCAACTGCTCTACCCCAGTCCATCAGTCCCGTAGCCCCATCATAGAAGGCCACCAAATTGGTCAGGCAGGATTTCCCCTCAGTGAAGCCATGCTGGCTGTCACCAAGCACCTTGTTTCTATGATTCTATGATTCTATGTGCTGGGAATTATACACAGATACCTTGGGAAAAAAAGAGCTTGTCAAAGTGAGTTTATCATCCTCCACTGATAATTGATTACCCACAGCAGTGAAACCAATCTCATTTACCTAGCACTTACCCATTCACTAGAAGAGCATGTAAAGTCGATGCATTTTTATTCTTCCAGTCTGAGTGCAGATTCAGCCATTTTTGATGCTGCATTTCCTCATTCTCTATTACAATTTCTGTTTCGGATGGTCCCCTGAAACAAATGAAAGACACTCTTCCAGTAGGTTTCTATGTTACACTAATGAAGGTGAAGATGCCTTAATGCCTCCTGTTTACTCTAAAGATATACAGCTGAATGTTATGTCAAAACCACTTGTGGCAGAGTCATAATTAGCGGAATGAAATCACCCCAAGAAGCCAGACTAGCTAACATATTACGGTCAGTTATGCTGTATTTTTTGATGAGAACCAGAACTGGAATCAGAAACACAAAGAGCCTTTACTGTAACTCACACATTGTCATACTGTTTCTACAGCTTCTTGCCTCCAAACAGACAAAAAACCCCAAAACATTTTTATATGCATATTCATATTTTCTTACATTCTTATCTTTGCAAATCCATTAAAATTTAACAGTATAGAGCAGTCTGGGTCTTGTTAATAATACTTGACAGTATCTCTAAGTCCAAGCTGTCTGCTTTGCAAAATAGAACAAATCATGGATGACAATGTCAAACCTATCCTTCTGCAACGAATTAACAGGAGTATGAAAGTAAGTTAGAATGCTTCACCAGGAAATGTTTTCATATATCCACTTCCCCAGTTTACTTATTGCCTGATAGACTCGAGCCACTGAAGAAGAAATTGCTGTTTTAGTAAATCTCAAATGCTAAATGGGAGGAGTATTTTTTAAATGGCTTTACAAGTCATGCAGCTTTCCAGCACAGAACCATTCACGATTAGCCATCAATCTGTATCGATGATAAGGACTTTCAAGGGCTGCTTTTCTAAACCCTGGTCAAAGGCCAAATTCTAAATCCTAGTTCATCAAAAAGAGAATGAGAAAGGTTCAGATAAACTGAGATGTGTCCCAACACTTGCCTCTGAACCCCATCTCTCACAGCAGTAGCTAGAAATGCCAGCCAGGTTGTGAGCTTGTTTTTAACTCCAATTTCAGTCTTAACTGTATTTCTTTTTAAATATTTACAAAAGTGCAGCAACCTTTACTCACTTGATTGCATAAATTAACAAAGATCAAAGAATTCTCTTTATGCTAAAGCTGTCAGCACAACCACATGGAAATGTTTTCAGCAGGGCTGGCAGAACTGACTAGGCTCCGAGATCACAGCCCAGGATCCTGCCTGTAACATGACTTATTCTTCAGAACCTTCTCTGGGCATATTAAACAAAACTTATTCCATGAACTACTACTGAGAATGTGCAGGCAGATATAACAAGCACTTTTAAAGACTGCATTTTTACCTCATTTAGAGAAAGCTGTTTGATGCAAAAAGAGCAGCACTTTCTTCCTCAGTGCCTTCTTATAGCAAACACAAAAAATTCTCCTTTCTTCTTTTCCATCATTTGCTTATTTCCCACTCTCTCTCCACCAAACATACACAAACCTTCTCTTCTTGAGATGACATTCTGCCTTATGATCATCTGGGAGCAATTATGTTCACCATTTCATAATTGTGTGCAGTCATATTTCATGTAGCTGTAAACAGTGCCTGATCTACAAACTGTGTAACTCAAAATGTGCTAAAAGTTGCAAATGTTATGCCATCTGATGGATCCAAATTCTACATTATCCCACATACCCAATTATTTTGCTGAAACCTGCAGTTCTGAATTACAGTGTGTGATGCTATAATCGTTGTTAAGCAGACATGTACTTCCAAACCAGGGCAACAATCTACAAGACACTTAACCCTGTAAGAGATTTTATAATTATGAATACAAGCTATTGTACTTAATAAAATTATAGCTGTGCCTTTTTTCCTTGGTGGTCACAGCTTGATGTAATACACTTAACATCCATATCTAATTTATGTTTTAAGAAAGCTCTCTGTAAACATTTATACAGCATTCCCCCCTTGATGATTTTTATTCATGGTTTTCTTTCAAATAGGCAAGGGCCACCACTTCTGATTAGCAACAGGCAGAATGAAAGGGACCTAAGAATCTCATTTCTAGTTGAAGAAAGCTGGAGTCAATAGCTAACATCTGTAGAAAGACCAGAGCATTCTGGCAGTTGCCAGAGAGTGAGAGAACACAAGCTAAATATGTTAGAGGAGAAAGACTTGGGCTGGTATGAGCATCTGAGTCTAAGACTTACAGCAATCCAGCAAGGGGCTGCTATGCCAAGTGCATATGTTACACCAGGGACTGTAAAGCACTCAGAGAAAAGGAGGTATATAGAGTACTAGGGACTCATTTTAGCTAGACCCTGTGCTCCAGAAATGCAGCAGGTTCTACTTGGCCCCTCGTGGAGCTGTAGCGCACAATTTCTTCTGTGGACACACTCTAAAGAAAGGGAAGAAGGATCTTTCAATGGGCAGAGCCACATCAACTTATGGTGTATAATTTCTTCATAAGAGTATTTTGCTTTACTGAGTTTCTTACAGACTGCAATGACAAGGCTATAGCTGCCAATCGAGATATCAATGTACTATTTGAGTTCAAATTTAGCTCTCTTTCCAATTTTTTTTCTTTTATAGTGGCCTGACAAGGTTGACCTGAATGAAGTAATTTTGCATAAAAGTCTTGCGTGTGGCCATATCTAATATATTCTGCTATTTCAGGCAAGCAAAATAAAGAACCTTTTTTATTAAACACTTTCAGAAAGCTCTGCAGCTACTTGAAGAGGAGTTAAAAGGTGGTGGAATCAAGCTTCTCTCAGTAGTGCTGCATGGTAAAACAAGGGGAAATGGTCTAGAGCTGCAGCTCTGGAGATTCTTAGCAGATGAAAAATACACACTTTTTCACTAGGAAGGTGGAGTAGCCCTGGACGGAGAGACTGTGGAATCTCAATACACCAAGGTTTTCAAGACTTGGCTAAACACAGCAGTGGTTGAGCCTATCTCGTTTTGCCAATAGTCCTGCTTCAAGTGGGAGATGGACTGGGTGTTCTCCAGATGTCTGTTACAATAGGGACTTTATGATTCTGCTCCTCAATACACTATACGGACCAGTACCTATGCTGAAGAGCTTAACCTTAAAGAAAACCGAACAGTTACTTGAAGAGGTTTTTTGTATATAAGAGCATCTTTTAACACTACAATACAGTCACTGAAATATCTGTATCACTTCAGTATGTTTGTTAGTTATATCTGCAAACATAAGACATCCATGCCACGGTAACAATAATGCATGCCTTATGAGTGATCACCATTAGATGAGGTCTTCCACCATGCTTTTAAGATAAACTACAAACCCTACCTGAATCCACATGACTTTGTAACATCTCGTGGTGCTATTTGGATGGAACCATTTGAGTACTGAAATACTATTTTAAAACCAATGGGGTTATAAGAATCTATTATTGAATGGACCACATAAATTTAACTGTCTCATATGTGTCACATTATATATGTGCAGTAAATCTTTATGTCCAGAAGAATGATAGAGCTCCTGAGTTCAAACCAAACATAATCCTCAACGAGTATTTAGGGTGCCTGTAATCTCAGCCTATGGACTTCTCCAAGATCATACCAAAAAGTGCCATAGTTCAGTAAGTTTACAATAGACACGCAACCAACAGCAATGTTTTATCATTCCGCAAACACACACATTTGATGTGATAGAAATACCAACCTTAGAGGTAAAATACAAGTTTGTCTTTCACCTAGATTTTCACTAGATCCTCTGCACTGTTTTCAGGAATAAAACAGGACTACGACCTATGAAAAAAATCCTTCCACAAGGCTTTCTTTCACTCATCAGTTAACCAAAACAGTTAACTATCAGAAAATTCAGATGAAAGAACTCTTACGAGGCCATCTGATCCATTCCCCTAATCCAAAACGAGATCAACTATATCCAAATTCTTCCTGACAAATATCTGTCTGCCCTATTTGTAAAAATCTCTAGCGATGGAGAGAATTCTCAGCATTTCCAGGCAATATATTCCAGGATTTAGAGTTAGCAATTTTTTTCTGGTGTTTGCTCTAAATCTTCCTAACTATCATTTTAAGCTCATTATTTTGTTCTTATTTCCTTCAGAAATGGAGAAGAGTTTATTCCTTACATCTCTGCATCAATATTTTACACGTTTGAAGGTTCCTATACCTCCTGACCCCTGACTGACCACCCAGACTTTTCAACTTTTCTTCATGGACCATGCTTTCTAGGCCTCTGGTCGTTCCTGCTGACTTAATTCTGAACTCTCCCCATCTAATCAAAACCTGACACAAGCTGAATATGCCAGAGGGATAACACGTCAACACTCCTGGTTAATTCAGGCCATTTCTCCTGTCTGTCAAAAAAATGATTAATTTCTAATCCTGTCCTCCAAAATGCTTTCAGATCCTCCCAGCTTCATGCTGAATGGGAAATTATTAAGCATGCTCTCCACTCTACTATCTGAATGACCCATGAGAACACTGAATATCTTCCTAAATCCACTGGGATGTGTCCAGCCCTCTGCCAATACATCTTTATGGTTTGAAACTGAATCAGCAGTCTCATATCATTTAATCTCTGTTCATATCCCCTTACTTATGTCAAAAGTCATTTCACATAGCGAGAAAGTGAAAAATATATCACATTTACTGTTTCTTCCCTATCCACAATGTCTCTGCCTTTTCAAGGAATAAATTAAGGGAATCTGACATTACTTGCTATTGATAAATACATCTGCCTGTCATTAAGATCCTATACTTCTGTAATTATTAGTTAACAACTGAAATCAGGTAACTAGCTTGTAAATCTCTGCATCTTCTTTTTCCCTTTTTAATGAAATACGGCATACCTACCAGTTCTCAGCCTTAGGTAGCCAGTCACCACAACTTCTCAAAACTATTGGCTATCATTATTGGCAGCCATCATGGAGATCTGCCATAGCCATAGATCTTAAAAGCTCTTGGACAAATTTCAGCAAAAATAACTACTTTGAAAAGCAGTGTACAACCTAGTATTTTCTTACTTTATTCTTAAATCTTTACCATCTTAGAAACTGTAACTTTGAACTGCATCTCCACTCTCTCTGGAGCACTGCTTTCAGTTTCAGGTCACTGTATAGCTTCTGCCTCAGCCAAGTTAGTTTTGCAGCTAAATCTAGCATGTCTGCTAGACCTGATGAAAATCAAAGGGCACGTATAATTCTAACATTTCTGATTTCTTTAATCTAAGAAGTTCTCTTTAGTCTAAGGCAATTTCAGAAGTTACTCAATGATTCTACGAAATCAGTCACATAAGATTAGAAAGGCAGGACATTTTAATTTGCTGCAACACTTATGTCTACCCAAATGGGAAATTCTAACTTAGATTTTTGCTAACTTTGCAAATTTCAACTTTAAAATTAGAATAATCCTTTAATACATTGAATTTCAAGCTATGGATTCCCTTCTGTGTGTTTAAGAAGGGGATTTTTAGAATTAAAAAACCAAACAAAACCTAGTTTGTGTTCTACATTACAAATGTGCTCACAATAGGGCAAAGTAACATTTAGGGCAATTTCATTACACAAGTTGTGCAATGGAAGTATAAAAGAAATAGTTTTCAAAGCATTCTAGCCTGCTATCTGCTGATCACTGTGCACAACATTCGAAGTTTATAGTATAGTTTATAGTGAAACACAAGCAGCATTATGACTTGCATACTCAACCATAATGAAAAAAAAAGCCCCACCAAAACCAAAAAGACCAAAATAGAAGAGAGGGACTAAGTTTAGGTTATGAAGTTAATATTCTGTTTATCACTAAAACAAACATAATTTGGGATACTTATGTACAGCAATGCTTTTTTTAACACCTCATTCTCCCTGTTCCATTGTGGAAAACTGTTACATGTGTTAAATTGCAAGTTCAGAATAAAGTATAATTCATAAACTGGATTCCTTATCCCTTCATGGTAACAGTAACATTCCTCTGTGCAGCTTCTGTAATTTGATTGTTTTAAGCCTCATCTGACAGCAGGCTTGAAAAAGGAAGCCTTGTGTTCTGCCAGAAAGTAATGAATAATGTGTGTATGGGCACTAATATAAAACAAATCAGGGCTATTTCAGAGCTGGAACAGCACCTTTTTCCTGCCTGTACTTACTTACTGTTTGAGATGTTTCTTGGTCTTGAGCAGAATTCTATGAAGCCATGGCTGTGCCATAGAATATGGAGCAAAACATCAAACTGATTGAAATCAGAGAAATTTGAAATCTTAATATGAAGACATATGAAAATGGAGATTAAAAAAATTCAGAGCATTGACACAAAATTAAAACGCTTTGCACAAGTCCAGGTAGACGACATCAACTGCTCTACCCCTGTCCATCAGTTCCGTAGCCCCATCATAGAAGGCCACCAAATTGGTCAGGCAGGATTTCCTCTCAGTGAAGCCATGCTGGCTGTCACCATGCACCGTGTTGTTTTTCATGTGCCTTAGCATGCCTTCCAGAGGGCATGTTTGGAATTTGTGTTGGAAACTGTTAATAACACAGGGATGTTTTAGTTACTGTGGAGCAGTGCTTACACAGCCTGAAGGCTATTTCAGCTCCTCACCCCACCCCACAATGCACAGGCTAGGGGTGCACAAGTTGTTGGGACAGTTGATCGCAACTGAGCAAAGGGATACTCAATACTATATGGCATCACGCTCATCACATAAAGCTAGGAGAAGAAGGAGGAGGTGGGGGGATGTTTAGAGTAATGGTGTTTGTCTTCCCAAGTGACCATTACACATGATGGAGCCCTGCTGTCCTGGAGAGGGCTGAGCACCTGCCTGCAATGGGAAGTACAGAATGTCTTGTTTTGCCCTGCTTGCACACACGGCTTTTACTTTCCTTATTAAACTGTCTTTTCTCAACCCAGGAGTTTTCTCACTTTTACTCTTCTGATTCTGTCCCCCATCCCACTGTGGGGGTAGTGAGTGAGTGGCTGCTCACTTACTTGGGATTAGTTGCTGACTGAGGTTAAACCACAACACTGTCATTTGAGTCTCTGTAAGTTATAAGATTCAAATAGCTAAACTTGTAAAAAGAACCATTTTGGGCCACCTAAATTGAAAACTTCAAATAAAATATAGATTTTATTAGCAGGAAGTCTTAATTCAACTTCAAATGAAATGCAAAGGTACAGAAGTTAATTAGCTGTTCATTTTAAAAACGGGAGCACATTTTGTTTCTAACTAAAAAGTGAAGTGTTTCATTTTAAAATGTTCAGAACAAAATAACTTGATTTCTCAGACTTTTTCCCCTGCTGAAACTATTCACTGAATTTGCATAAAATCTGCTGCTATTTTTGTTCAACATATTCCTTTAGAGAATTATTATTCACTAAGAAATGTTCCCATAGTTGTTCCGGTCATAACACATTAGTCTGAAAAAAACAATTCAGCTTGCAGATTCCAGAATGAACTTTCAGGATTGACATATCTGTTTACAGTTACACTGAGTAAATTTGACTTGAAAGCCCCTTTTGGAAAAATAAAAGAAAGGGGGTTCATAATGCCATTTGTACAAGCTGTGATGTAAAACAAATTGAAAAAGGACTTGTGATCAACCACTACAATAAGAATATTTCTTTGGTTGGCAGTATTCATGTATCTTTCTATTTCTTTTAGTCAATAACAATGATTACGATCTTAAGGTCCTTTCCAACCCTAACTGTTCTATGATTCTATGATTGAGGTTGAAAGGGACCTCTGGAGGTCATCTGCTCTAACCCCTCTTGGTCAAGCAGGGCAACCTACACCCGGTTGCCCAGGAGCACATTCAGACAGGTCCAAGGTTGTTGGAGATATTAAATCGCTAATAATAATTATCTTTTTACTCAAAGAAATAAAAACTATCCAGTCATGGAGCTAGAAAGTGTTACATGAGCTGAGTGACCATACACTTAATGACTATTTGAAGCAATTGCTACAATTTGTAAGGAATTACTAGGTTGAAAATTCTTTTAAAAGAGTGGGTCTAGAAATCCAGATTGCATTGATGAGTTCAAATACTTCATCTTGGGGGGGGTTGGACTAGATGATCTTTTTAGGTCCCTTCCAACCCTTGGGATTCTGTGATTCTGTGAATTTCATTTACTAACTGTCATTTTTATTCTTGGAGGAAATAAAGTAGGTTAAATTCAGAAGTTCAAATTTCCATTGTGGGTAGGACAGAAGTATTCAATTTTTCGTTCTGTGATGTTTTTAAGCAACTAAGACATTAAACTGAATTTCCATTATTTCTGTTGTAGAAGTAGAAAGTAATTAGCATAACAATTCACATGAGAAGAAAAGGCTATTAGTCTAGCAGCTTGACTGCTTAGTTGGCAAGTATTATTAAAGAACTCTGTGCCAAAGAAAGAGTGTGGAATATATTAGGAAAGACAAAAGGCCAGACAGCAAAAAGAGATTAGCCTTTCCCATCCACAAATACATACACAATAGGTGCTCTGGCACAGGATACAAGGAAAAGGAGCTACCTGTTTTAGCGGATCACCAGTGGCGCAGCCTACAAGAAAGGGAGCTGCAACAGCAGGAGGGCGTAGCAGAGCTAACAAGTTACAAGTAACTTGATGAACAGCTGTGATTTTATGCTAGACCAGAACAAGATCACCTCAAATTCCTCTGTACTGTGCTGAGTACAAGCTGATGAAGCTTATAACTAATACATTGTTATCTCATTGTATGCAGGAAAGAAAGAAACTATTACACTAACAGAACAACTCTGCTGGTTTTGTCAAATTTCAGAACTTAGCAGACCCTGGTTTTATGATGACCATCCCATTAACAAAAAATGGGGACTTCAGAGTGTATGAAGGTGGTTTTCCTCAACTAAACATCAAGACAAATCTGCAGTCTTCTAACATCATGTTTTGAACCTGCATAGTATGCCCATCCTCCACAGCATAACCTCTGCAGCACACACCAGGATATAGCTATCATTGATCTGAGACACTGATGGTGATTGCTGCTCAGTTCTCTACTTGTGTTAGCAGGAAGCCTAATTGCCAGATACTTTACTGCATTTAAATTTGGGACCCAATTAGAGGTCTCAAAACAAAATTTTCTGTCCTGAGATGAACAGGCACTCATATCAAGTGATCTGATTGCCTCCTCGGGCTGTAAAGAAAGCTAAGACTTGAACAAAGAGCTCCCATTAGGCTGCTGGCATTATAAACAAAAGTTTACTTCATTTCTAACATTCTTTTTGCACTAGAGGAAAACATAAGAACTGCTAAGAACACACATTGCATAACTTGACCAACAGCCACCATTAGGCCAAAGCCTTTCAGACAATGCTTAGAACTCACATTGTTTTGTGTGATGCTGCATCACACAAAACATTGCATATGTTATGCTGCGAAACACTGGAGAAATACAGCATCTGTGGAATTAGAGTTGAGCAAGAGCCAGGAAAATAGTTTGAATTTCATGAAATGGGCAGAGCAGAATTACCTTTGACATTGCTTCAGCACAATGCTTATACCTGCCAAATAATAAGACTGATACTCTGTAAAATGTGTTACCACTGTCAGCTGAACTAACCTAGCTTTAACCACTGTTATTTAATTATCTTCATTTTTCCCAGATTAATTTAGGCTCAAGAATAAAAAAGTATCTACAAGCTGTTAGAAACACACTGCTTTCATATTTTAAACATTTCCACATTATGGGGTGTTGTCATCTGGGAAAATACCAGACACAGTTATGAAAAATAGTATTTTACAGAACATAAAAATACCATATGCTACCATTCCCTGTAATTCCTGGTCTAAGGTACTAAGAAGTCTCAATTTTGATCTATCATGCTCCTACTCACACTAATTTCAGCCTAGGCACACCTCTGAATAAACGAAGCAATTGGAGGTCTTGTTATAATTTAATACCTTTTTCACTTTCCTAGCAGCAAGCACTATAGGAAAGTTAAGCAAATTTTATGTTAGGACTATGAGACTGAAATATTAAGAAGAAAGTGTTTTTAATGTTAAAACCATCAGTTTGTTCTTAGGCAACAAAGTAGCTGTTAAAACAATAGCTATTTTTTGAGCTATTTTGAGCTCAAAGGAGTTTAAGCTTATTAGTGTGTTATAGAAGTTAAAGCATAAAGATAATGTCAACATTACCTAGATATACTAAACTAGCTAAAGGAGTGCAGAATTGTTGGGTGTTAGAATGGCAGGCAGTCCATTTAGTACAGCTGGTGTCAGATTCAGGGGATGTGTTAGGACTGATGTCAAGCATCCATGCAGTGCAAGGCAATACAGGTCAGGTTAAGTGCAGACACTGTAACCCAGGGTCGTTATCCTTCTCTGGTTTTGACACAGGTACAAAGAACAAGACTGCATGTCAGTATATGTAGTGGTAAAAGGCAGACAGTTTGGGGACCAGACAGGCAAAAGACACATTCTGTGCCATTTGGCTGTCTTCCCTAGTAGAAGAGAGCCTTGGATATCAGAGCACTTGGGGTTTATCCCACAGTTACATTTTGCATCAACTATTCCATAAAACAGCTATTAGTTCAGTGTGCATGCAACAAGAAAGATGCATAGGGGCTTCTTTTTTTTTTTTCTCAGTTCCACACAGAGAGCTTTAACAATTCATTTTGCAAAGATACCCAAGTTAAACGTATCTGCTGGCCCAGCTCACAGTATTTATTGCAGAATAAAAAAGGATGCAGAGGAATTTTCCTGTGTTTCCTAAGACAAGTCCACTTTCATTCTTTAGGAAGACACAGACTATCACATTGCCAAACAACCCTGAGCCTCAGCAATAACAGCAAGTTCAGATATCAAGGTCTGTCAAGACATCAGTATCTTTTCAACACACTCTTTTAATATCAATCATGTAATGATTATAAACTAGTGAAAGTCCCTAGATTTTAGTGAGCTTTTGTTCCTGACATGGTTCACAAAATTTCATTACCTCTTTTCTCTATGAAAATTTCCACACTAAGTATAGCATTGCAGCGATCAACAATCATTTACATTTAACTCCAGCACTCTGATTGTCCTAAGAAATTCATCAATGCTACAAACTACTGACCTTACCCTAAACCCATCTGATTGCAGGCCAGTTGGCTTAAATTTTCTTGCCACTCATCAGCACAAACATGGTTAGCAGCAGCTGACCTGTGAATGGTCAGGAACATCAAGGAATTCATGTTTTTAGACAGGGTAACTGCAAAGAAAAAGAACAACTTCATTACTATTTCACATAGTTTTGTAAATGGCATACTGAAAACATACATTTACAAGAGTTTTCCAAGATGCTGGCACTTTTGTTGATTTTTTATGTTCAACAGCTATGTAATTTAAAACCAAGGCAACCATGGCTATTAGAACCCTGCTAACACTGAACAGCATGAGGCACTAGGCAACAAAAGCATCTTGAGGATTAGAATAAACCAGAATACTCTTGACTCACCAGCACAGGTTTACATGTGTTTCTGATAGCCTTAATCTTGTTAAATGATGTTTTACCCCACAAATAGTCCAACTAAAATCACTAAAGTCATTTGTGAGGTGAATGCTGATTGACATATGGGTGATGCCATCATTTGACTCTCAGTAATATGCACAATTCCTACTGTAACGATATGTGGGTGTAATGAGAGAAAGAAAAACCAACTACTGTTTACAAGAAAGATCATGACCGTTGCTTCTCTGTTAATCTGTTTATAAAAGTGTGTGAACTGCATTTATTACACACATAAAGCTTCCTAAAATGGTCCAAAATTGAAGTTTATATCCCTCCATTTCTAGGATCCCTTAAAAGAGGTTGGGTTGTGCATTTCTTCCCCTCATATATACTGGTTTTAGTTGAACTGTTGCTGACTTTTGCTTTGGTAGTAACAATCTTAACACTGTCGTTACACATTTTTCTGATATGCTGAAAGTGCTCTGCTGCTCTCCACATGAAAAAGGTATGTATTAATCTTAAATTACTCATTTTCAACCATACATTTCTAGAATAGTTCTTCTCTGATGCATAGGTTTTATTAATTCTGTTGTCATTTAACATTCATAGAATCATAGACTAGTTAGGGTTGGAAAGGACCTTAAGATCATCAAGTTCCAACCCCCCTGCCATGGGCAGGGACATCTCGCAACCAAGACTCCATCCAACCTGGTCTTGAACACTGCCAGGGATGGAGCATTCACAACATCCTTGGGAAACCCATTCCGGTGTCTCACCACCCTCACAGTAAAGAACTTCTTCGTTATATCCAATCTAAGCTTTCCCTCTTCATACAATGTTAAGTGTTTTAAAATATTTATAAAATCTACTTCAATATGAGTACAAAATATTTGCTTCTGTAAGCCACAGTACACCTTTTCCCTGTATTTAAAATTACACACAAAGCATCTCAAAACTTAGTAATATAAACTTCTGTCCTGTACAGAAACACACAATTAGCTCAGTGAAATCTCAAGAGGACATACTACCACTTTCTAAACTGCTTTTCAGTGCAATTTTTTTTATGTCCACCTTTATTTTTATTTAAAGATTTAACTAATACTTCAAGAGTATTATTTTAACAACAGATACAACCAGGAGGCCTGATCTGACTGTATATAGCAGTAGCAGGTTACATCACCCTGCAGGTCTTTAGCCAGTGCAAAGGGGACCTAGTAGGACTATTTTCTTCTAGTAAGCTCTGAACCTGCACCATTTGAGTCAGCGGGAATTTCACAGCTTTCACAAGTACAGAATCAGGGCTTAGAAGTTTTGCCCAAATGAATTCTACATCTGAACGTCCTCCTACTCTCTCTTCTATCCACAACACTTCAGATTTTACACATCATCTACAGATTCTACAAGTTCCCTGCCAGGTCAGTTTTCTTGTATCTTTGCACTGTGACACTTTACACCGAGGCTTTTCTTTCTCTTTTGCCCACTTTCTTGCACGCTTTCCCAACCTCAGCCCAGACTCCCTCTGGTAATGAAGGGAGCCTCTCTCCACTACTGCAATTGTATTCCAAATGAAATCACCAGTGAGCACTACCATCACCCAAACACCACTTCCAGGCAGAGAGCACCACAGTGGAAACTTACCACAGTCCCATTCATCTGAGCTGTCACTACAGTCTGCTTGCCCATCACACCAGAGCTCGCGTGGCACACATTCATGGTTAGCACATTCAAGTTCGCTGTCTTCACAAAACGCTGCAAGGACATGTTTCATACTGAGAAAGAAATTGTCAATGTGAAGTTTACACTGAGACTGAAAGAAGGAGGAGGAGGCTGAAGGCAGGGCACAGATCAGATTTATGGAGCAAGACAGTGAGGCAGATTTGCTACAAAACTCAGGACAGACATCTCTGAGACACAAGGTGGTTGCTGCCACACAGTGGCAGAGGACACCGCAACGCAAAGGGAAGGAAGAGTGCCTGGAAATTGCAAGAGCTGTGTTTACTTTGTACCACTTGCGGTCTTGTCACATAAAACCTGTCTAAGCCTCTCAGAAGCTTTAAGTGAAAATAACTGCTAAATGCTTTTGAGAAGACTTCATGTTCCTGTAAAAGTATTTTACTGCAATGCATATGTATTTCCTCTCATCCACAGCAAATCTATATTCACTTTTGGTTCCCCCTTTGCTATATAAAATAACAGAATAATTTTTATCTCCACTTTAGAGATGGGAAACTGCTGTACAGAGAGACATGTTCCAGTTCACAGCTGGCTGCCAGTCGGCAGCATTAGACAGGGATTTCCTGAGTCTCTTTCCAATGCAGGAACCACAAGAGCGTCTACAGCATCTATACTGCCATACAAACCAAGGATTTATTTGCAACACTAGTGCAGAAAAGGTACTCCACAGTGAAACCATAGAGAGAGAGCAGGCAGTGCTGCCTACTCTGACATCAGTGACCTGCCTGGCTCTGGAACAAAGTGCACAAAACTAGAAAAAGCTCTCTAACTCTGCTCCCAGAGAAAGCATATTTCAAAAGCTGGAAGCCTTTAGCTGAGAAAACTTCTGCCATTTTGGAATATTCAAAGCCTGGCACAAAATTGGAGAGGAAATCCAGCCGGATAATTATAGACTAGCTTAACATGAGCCCTCGTCGAATCTTTTCTCTGACATGATCTTAGTGTGTGATCATGAGCAAATCACTTTAATACCACCTGCCCTTGTTTAGATTACAGTACATAGACTGCTAAGAAATCAATAAAAAGCAGATTAAGAAATGTTCTGTGAGCTGCCTCTTCCCTAGATTAGATCTAGGGATATATGCAGGCTGGCAGTTGTTTCAAGAAATATATTCATATGTTCCACATAGCACACAAAATGTGCTTACCGTCTTGTCCCTGCCAACAGAACTCCAGAGGCTTGGAATAATTCTTTCTTTCTCTTTTTTTAATTGTAAAATTATATCCTACTGTCCCAGCAAAACTGCAGAAATATTGGGATTGCCCAGAGAACTGAAATTTCAGCTTTCAAACAAATTTACCAAGCATCTCGTGCGCAGTGTTACCCAGCATGTCTCTGCTAGTTCCTTGTCCTGAGACCACGCCCACACACCAGGTTTCCTCAAAAGAGGAGAATTCAGTGTACCACTAATATATTAATGAAAGTGAAGGTAACATCTCACAGCATCAACTCCCAGCTTCATAGGCAGGGTAGAAGCCTGCAAAGCAACTGTTGTTTGCAATTCCTTCCACATCCTCCCATCCCACTGGTCAGCTGCAGAAACACTGGTCAGAAACAGAACACAGGGCAGCTCCCACAGTGGACCAGTGGGCCTACTGCACACTGTCAGCACTTTGAGTCAACTCACACTGTGCACATGGACAGTATGTTCACACCATTGGTGTACCATACTAAATTTTGTATCTCTGATATTTATCATGGATTGGGTTGCAGAAGCCAAGATTCTGTCCTGTGGAGCCAAGTGGGGAGACAGAATCTAAGAAACTTCAATCAGAAGAGAAATCAAATAAAGCAGGGAGACAAAAAATTTACTGAAGAGCAAATCAGAGCAAAAATCAAGTGGAAATCAAGGAAAAAAGCAGTGAGCAGTCATACCTACATGAAACAAAGTTGAAAAAAATGGGAAAAGGGGTCAAGTTACAAGGAATAAAGAAAAGAATCACAAAGACACAAGAGGAAGGGGAGGGAGAAAAAGGAGAGAGGACCAAAGTGACCAAGGAGACAGAAAGGATTCAAGGATGTGAACAATAAATGATGCAAGATGAGGAAAGAGATACATTGGTTCCGTAGAAAAACTGAAAAGGAAACTGGGGGAATGACTAAGCCTTTCTGTTGGTAGAAAACCTTCTTACTTTCATTTATTTTGCACCCAAAGATCCCCGGAATGTGATCAGTGCTTTATGGGACTAACAAACTGTATAAGCCCTTACAGCAGTTCTTTTCATCCATCATGTCAGGGCAGTCTGGGAAACCATCACAGATCATGGAGTGCTTGATGCACAGCTTCTTCAAAGGACACTCCCAAAGACCCCTTTCTGTACAACCTAGAGGCAGAGAAGCACAGTTTTGAAACACTTGCATGGAATATCAAATCCACTGTTTTCTTCTTTCTTAATAATCCTGAAACACCCAAAATATTTTCACTTCCCGTATGAACTTTAAAAGGTACGGAGAATAGTTATTAATAAAGAAACTGAAATAATATTGTCACAGTGTGCACTTGATAAATGGGTATAAATTGTATAACACTTCATAATCCTTCAGTGCTTTTAAAATATTATGCTACACATATCTATAAGTAACAGTTTAGGCGTTAGCTCAATTAGCTCAAAACCCATACACCACTATTCTTGAAATAGGTTTACTAGTAATATATAAACTTTTGTAATCCTGATCTATAGAGCTTTCTTTAAGCTATTGACCATAAAAGGTTTCCTGGTTCCATTATCTGAGACCAAACCAATCTGAAAAGATTAGAAAGACGTAATGGCTGTATGAATCTGCAAAAGAGTTCATTATTACACAGGGAACACACTACATTATTGTCTCTACAAAATCCTGCTAACCAGCCTGATTTCAAATGGCTTCTCATGTTTTATTTCACTATTTATTGCCATCAACTAATAAAGCACTTCATTGTGATGTCAGTTTAAATACTTTGATGTCCTAATACTAATATACTAATGTCCTGCGCATCTGACATTCTGGTTTTATAGGAAGGCATAAAAATAACGTGCTCTCCTGACTAAAACAGATGGCTTGACTTCCTTCTTTGGCTTGTTCTACAGATGATAATACCAGTTTTCTTTTTAATCCAAGCTCTAATTCAGGTGACAACCCTGATGTCTCCACATGGAAATAGTTAAGGTATAAACTCACAAGACTGCATTTGAAGCAGCACCTCTGTTTGCTTGGACTTGGAACTACAGCAGCACATAAGCAGTTCAACTACTAAGCAGATTATGCTGTTTCCAAGAAGTGTTATTTTAGAGGTGAGTACTTCAAAAACACGAAACAGAGAATCACGGCTACCTCATATGATTACTGGGAAAATCTACTCATGTTTTAGCTGGACCTGGGTGTGGGGAGTGGTTGATTTTGCTTAGATTCAAAAAGCTATGTAAATAAATGCTACAGCCCAGCAAAATAAATAGCCTTGATATTTAACAAGTTTAAATTTTTTAATAATTAAACCCACATAATCAAGGACTTTCTTGGGTATCACTGTTTCCAGGTCTCCTTACTGACAAAATTTGTGATAACTATTAATGGAAAATTAATTGAAACCAAACAAAACCTTTACCCCAATAAAGAACAAAGCATGTCAGTCATGTTAGGAACTTCATATGAAAATATAATGAAAAAGCTCAAAAATATGTAATTTATGAACTTTGCCATTTTTAGCAGTGTTTACAATTAATTAAATACCTGTTTACTTTTCCCTTTCATCACACATTACAGTGTTACACTGTGGAGTGTACCATGACTCTCCAAAGTTTATCTTTGAGTACAATATAAGCAAATATAGAGACAATTCCTTAGGAAAAGATCCCTTTTACTGAATTCAGTGTTCAAATATACTGGGGTTTTGGTAGAAGCTATCTACTCTTTGGTGTATTCTTCTTTTAATATTTGTGTGACATATATTTTTAATTTAATGACAATTAAATTGAAGTGAAAATTGAGGTAGGAAAACTTATGTCCATATTTACATTACCCCCATCTGAAACGTATTTCTGGCAAGAGACAGAGATTCACATATGATCTTACCTTCATTCTTCTTCAACGTATGAAGCAAGTTACCACTTGTTATTCATATACATATTCCCTATGCAATTATTATTGCCATTACGACCACCAGATTTTTCTCTTAACTAAAATACCATAGTCAGAACTCAGACTGCAGAAAATAGTAAAGGATAATATTGGTTTTGAATGTTATGTCCTCAATTTCTTCAGTACTCCTCCAGAACCCTATTCTGCTCTCCACTAGAGGCATTGTTCAGCAGCCAGTAAATTAATAAGATCAACTACAATCAAGCATATTTAATACCATAAACTCTTTTGACATCTATCAGTTTTCAGAAATTATCTTCCTCAGACTTTAGTGAAATGAACTTCGAAGTCTCACATTCAGAAACGTGGGTCAAATTTGCTCCCCAGATCCTAGTTTAAATGGCACTACAGTCTTAGGAGTTTGCTGCAATGGCATGGGTGAGATCTCCCTCACAAAGATCAAGTGAAAGTATGACAGGGATTCTTAACAGGAAGAGACAGTGGGTGCTGAATACAGCTTTATGCTGCGTGGGTAGAGTACACCTTTTGCCCAGGGGGGTTGTGGAGTCTCCTACACTGGAGATATTCAAGGCCCGCCTGGACAAGTTCCTGTGTGATGTACTGTAGGTTACCCTGCTCTTGCGGGGGGGTTGGACTAGATGATCTTTTGAGGTCCCTTCCAACCCTTCGGATTCTGTGACACCTCAGATTCTTTGGGCTGTTCTACCTCACATTTTTGGCCAGAGTAGCTTGAGCCTCCAAGAGCTGTAGTTAGTCCTTTCCAGCCTGTTCAGGCCAGCACTGTGAAGTTTTTTCCATGCCTGTGATTTAAGGCACTTCAAATACATGGGTTTCAGTTTAAATACTGGCTGACATTTAATGGTATAAAACCAATTTCAAAGGATAAATCTAATAAAATGTAAGCTAGCCATTTACATGTCGAAAGATCATCAAGTTTTGATTTTGTCCTGCACACATGGAATATGAATGACTCTGGGACACTTACTTCTGGATCTCTACAAGGACGTTCTGTTCTTCAGTAAGAGCGTTACCCCTGGTCAATGTAATGTCACTCTGACAGCGGTAATTGCCTAGCAGATACAGTCCTCTATATTTATAGAGCTGATAAGAATTCTGCTGATTGCTAGTGACATTCTGTCTAGACTGTAGAGACAGGGAGAGATCCACTCGAGAAATTAATGTTATATATTATAAGAATTTTTCATATGTTAATGTCTAGGAGAATAAAATTATCCTAAAAGACACATAGCAATTACTGTTCTAAGGAGTTAAGAACAGGTAGCAGCGAAGAATATTTGGCAGAGAGGACAATTGAGACAATTGATTCAAAGGTAAGGAGATGACAGACTGATCACTGTGATCATCAGCTCTGTCTTTCTTTTATAACCCAAGCAAGGGAACGACCTAGTATTCCTAATATTAGATCTTGCTTCAGTGAGCATACTTTTTGGCTTTTCTTTTTGCTTTCTTTTCCCAGGGGGACAGGAATGGGGCAGAAAGAGGACACAGCATACAAGTGTGATTTGAAAACTCCCAGATATTGAGAATACATTGTACCTTAGTGATAAGGAACCCCTTGGTTACTCCAAACATAGAAACAAGATGCTTTTTTAAAAACTAAGCATTTCATAGAGCTGTCAAGCTTCAATTTTAGCCTCGCTTCAGCTTTCAGGTGTTGGATCTTATTTTATTTTTGTGCAGCTGAGTCAAAAGTCTTTTATTGCCATGGTTTTGCTGCTCACAAACTGCTTTCATCTTAGCCTGCTCTCTGTTTAAAAATAAACAGCAGGTTGTACACTCTGCTGGAATGTTTTTCAGTCCTTTACTCATATTCACACCTCTTGTCTAAACCCTGAGTGATTTATAAGTATTCTCTTGGTCCCTAGGAATACCAGGCCATCATGCAGAACTGTAAAGAGGCTACACCTTAGTCACCTGAAGACAGTATAAACTTCCTCCTCAAAACAATCCTGCCAGCATATACAAGGATAAATAGTGACCAGGAGATTTGTTTGCTATTCTCAAGTGCAACACATCTCCTTGAGTTAAAAGTCAAAAGCATCTCCACCATAAGTAAATTCACAAATATCCTGGAAAACAAACTTTCTGGTTGCCACTTTATCCTTGTACTTAAAGCTTGAGCTTGACCAATCTGAAAAAAACACGTAATTCTTGACTTTTGCAGTACAGAATCCACTTCAGCAACACAATTGTGTGCAGTTCTGGTGTCCTCAACATAAGAAGGACATGGAGCTGTTGGAACAAGTCCAGAGGAGGGCCACGAGGATGATCAGGGGACTGGAGCACCTCCCGTATGAAGATAGGTTGAGGAAGTTGGGGCTGTTCAGCCTGGAGAAGAGAAGGCTGCGTGGGGACCTAATAGCAGCCTTCCAGTATCTGAAGGGGGCCTATAGGGATGCTGGGGAGGGTCTCTTCGTCAGGGACTGTAGTGACAGGGCAAGGGGTAATGGATTAAAACTTAAATAGGGGAAGTTTAGATTGGATATAAGGAGGAAATTCTTTCCTGTTAGGGTGGTGAGGCACTGGAATGGGTTGCCCAGGGGGGTTGTGAGTGCTCCATCTCTGGCGGTGTTCAAGGCCAGGTTGGATAAAGCCTTGGGTGAGATGGTTTAGTGTGAGATGTCCCTTCCCGTGGTGGAGGGGCTGGAACTAGATGACCTCGAGGTCCTTTCCAACCCTAACTATTCTATAATTCTATGATTCTAACACAGGTATTTTGTTAACACATAACAATGAGAACACTACTGTGTAGAAATTTAAAATCATATTAAAATTGTAATTAAAATTATATTTATGATTTCAAAATTTAAACTTCCGGGAAGCTACCCTTTAGTTCAGTAGAACCTCCAACAATATCAAAATAATTAAATCTGCAGCATGTGTTATCTTGCTTACTAAAGGAATACTCAAACATCCTTGAATACAGTTGGCAGAATCTAAGTGATCAAATATCGTAAATTGTGTTGGCATTAAGCAAGAAGGATGCTTGCTGAAGTGTCTGTACTGCCACAAACCTTAAAAACACAAAAAACAAAAAACAAGAAAACAACAAAAACAAACAAACAAAAATTTCAAAAAAAAAAAAAAAACAACAACAAACCAACCAGCCTGTACTTTCAAAACAAATTTTTCTTACAGAAAAAAAGGGCTTATCCTCTGAACTGTCAAATAACTGAAGGGAAAATAAAACTCATCTTCCAATGCTGCAAGTACTCTTCATTTAAAACATCCAACTCATCCAATTTATTTACCACAGCTATCCTCATCACTATCATCCTCACAGTCAGCTTGACCATCACATCTTCTGGATGCCAGGACACACCTCCCAGAACGGCACTTAAAGTGACTAGGTGAGCATTCTGTCAATGACAAAGAACAGGGAGAAACAAGAGTTCATAAACTCCAAGCTGAATCATCACGCGGGTACTTACCACGTCTGTTTCAGAAGGGTGAAAGACAAGAATAGAAAGTTTGTGCAACACTAAACTAGAACCATGTAGCAGGCAAGACTCAACACTTGCACTCTGTACTGGGTGAAGCAATGCTTTGCAGAGTTCTCCGTCACATGTTACCCTCTGCTGAATTCCAAAGCTTTGCCAAATAACTGGCATACAATGTTTCAGTTGTGGACATGGATCTTGTAGCTACTTTTCTCACAATCATGGTCTTGTCTGAAGCAGAAATAGGAACAGATAATGTGATGTGTTGAAATGTGTATAAGAAATCCCCAGGACAAACATACACACACACACACACACACACACACATATATATATACACACTGGGAATTGTGTGGCTATTTGAATTAATAAAACCACCTGTAAATGTCCACTAAAATAATTAACCATTGTTTCTGCCCCACCTTACAGGGTACCATTTTGAGAAAGCTTTATTTAGATGGTTTTGAAAAACCCACTCTTTTTTTCACAATATACATGTGTCCTGGGTTCAGCAGTTGCAGTCATTTTTCTGCTTCTTAGTAGCTGGTGCAGTGCTGTGTTTTTGACTTTCAGCCTGGAACAACACTGATAACACTGGTATTTTTAGTTGCTGCTCAGTAATGTTTACTCTGACCAAGGACTTTCTGAGCCTCACGCTCTGCCAGGGAGGAGGGGAAGCCAGGAGGAAGCAGAGACAGGACACCTGACCCAAACTAGCCGAAGAGGTATTCCATACCACAGCACATCATGCCCAGTATATAAACTGGGGGCAGTCACCTGGAAGGGCTAGATCACTGCTCAGGTTGGCCTGGGTATTGGTCGGTGGGTGGTGAGCAGTTGTATTCTCTTCCCTTTTTATGTCCGTTATCTTTATTATCATCGGTGGTAGCAGCAATGGTTTGTGTTATACCTTAGTTACTGGGATGCTCTTATCTCAGCCCGTGGGAGTTACATTCTTTCAGTTCTCCTCTCCATCCCTCCGGGAGCAGGAAGGGGGGGGAAGTGAGCGAGCGGCTGCGTGGCTGAGTTGTGGGCTTAAACCACAGCAACATGTCACTGACTTTGATGTACAACCTCCATCATATGTTCCTTTTTTTTTCCCTTACTGCAAAATCTCTCAGATATTTCATACCATGTGGTTCCTTGGGTAAATTTTATCATTCAATAAAGAATTGTACCAAAAATATCAATGAATTGAGAAGCCTTAGAAAAAAAAAAAAAAGATCTAATAATAAAGTCATGTGAACTATTTTGCTAACATTTAAGACTAATTTATTATGAAAATGACTAAGTTGACAATTCATACTGTCTTGGCCAGCAGTGTTCTTAGATTCAGCATGTATTGGAAGTAATTCAGCACATTGTAAAAACTCTGGTGATTAAAGCTTAAATTGCATATATAATATATAATATATTATATATTATATTATATAATATATATTATATATTTATATTTACATTTATATATATTATATATATTTATATATGATATATATTTAGATTTAGATTTATATAATATATATTATATATAATTGCAAACTTATATTTTGTAATCATAAAAATTTTTGTAATCAGAAACATTTTAATTGCTCTCATGAGTTGATTTCTTTTCTGGTTTGGTTTGGTTTTGGGTTGTTGGTTTGGTTTGTTTTTTTTTTTTTCCCAGCAATATTTAGTTAAGATTCTAAACTTTCCAGGGAAGAATTTCTGGGCAACACTGGTAGTCAGTGGGAATCTGAATGAATCAACAGTAAGTTCTAGCAGTAAGTAAACTCAAAAAAACTCTTGTAGGACCCCTTAATGAGTTACACTGTTTCTAACAGAATACCACCCACCTCCTTTGATTTTTATTTATTTATTTTCCAGAAATATCTATTTCAGTGCTAAAATACTGAATGAGCAATGGACCAGCCCACCAGGCAGAGTCCCTCTAATCAAAGTGAGATTTTCGTAAGTGGCCAGAATTTGTCTCAAGAAATGGAACACACTTGTCCCATATGCAGTACTATATTTAAAATAAAACCATTCTGTGTTATATTTCAAAGCCAAATGATCTAATGGCACAGTGATGAAGGTTAAAAGACATTCGATACCTGAGAAAATTAAATCATATAATTTTTCTTTAATTCACCTTGCTGTGCCACAATCTTACTTTCCCTTTTCTACACAGTGCTGTGTAATAATGGATAACTCATTTCAGTCAGCTTGCTGCTGTTGAGGGAAGTTATCTCCTTGTCTCTCAAAAGTGCCACAACAGAGGATTTCATTACTATGTTATTACACCTCTTTAAAATCCCCACAGTGATATCTGTGCAAAAGGACTTTGCTTGAGGAAATAGTACTGACTGCTATACATGCTTCACTGTTTTTTCACAATTCGTTCACTATATCTACAGCACTACATCTTAACTAAAAGAACTGTAGACCAAGTAGCTTTTACCCATTGCTTTCTCTGAGCAAGATCAAGGCTGTTGAAAGACCATCATCACCATGTAGGTGAGCAGAAGAGTGAGAAGTGAACAATTATCAGCATATTGCAGGCACTGTAGCACACCCCATCTCGCTACTTACTCAGCTATTTTACTGTCATTTTGGAAATAAATAGAAAAGACATGTCAGAGCCACCACAGATCCCACATCTGATGAAAACTGCAGAAGGAAAAGCTGCACAGCTTCTCTCTTCATACATACAAACTATCTAGAAGCACTTAAGGCAATTTTATTGTTTTGTTCTATGTTTGCATCCACCCACAATGATTAATATTACAGTTGAACACAAACCCCATAATTTGTCAGTTGCTACTGAAGCTGGGTTAGAACAATTCTACAGAACTTCCCCCAAAGAAAAAACAAGGGCAAAGGATAGCTGGCAAAAACACTAACATTACAATATCTTCCTCAGAGCTGTCACGGGGCTCAGCTTTTTAAGACTGCCAAGAGTCTGCCTCCTGGTTAGAAAAGCATTATTAGAACATCTAAATAGGTAAAAAAGTGAAGTATAAACACAAGCAAGCACTAGGTGCAGTGTTAGTAACAAATCTGAAACACTGACTTTCACAGATTGAGGGTAATTGATCCCTCCTTCAAATGAACTTCTTATGAGAACTTCCTCCTGTCTGCAAACTGTAAGTATCCAGATTCCTTGAAACCTGGTTGGGAATAATTTCCACAGTTTAAATACTGTAATTTAAAAGAAGAGGTTAAAAGAAGAGGTATGTAAAGAAATCAGTGGCTTGGGGAACCTCATTAAATGTTTAATTTCCTGCTTGATGTATTTATAGGAGTTACCTTCTACACCTTCATCTGGTGTTAAACAAGTTTCGTTGTCCGAGTTTTCATCTGGAAACTGAGTGCAGTCAGTGTCTTCTGGCCACTGCAGACCTACTATCCCAAGCACAGACTCACAGCGTTCCTTAGACTGTACACATAGAGTCCTGAGGAGACAAAGTGGAATAGAACAAAGTAACTGAGTGAAAGTCTTACAAATTCCCAGCTACTGGAAGTTTATAATCCTAGCCAAAGTTAAAGATGAAGCTCAAGGAAAGATCAGTTTATCAGATTTCTTTAAATTAAAAAAAAAAAATAATCGAAAGATATATTAGAATCATAGAATAGTTATGGTTGGAAAGGACCTCAAGATCATCTAGTTCCAACCCCCCTGCCACGGGCAGGGACACCTCACTCTAAACTACGTCACCCAAGGCTTCATCCAACCTGGCCTTGAACACCGCCAGGGATGGAGCATTCACAGTCTCACTGGGCAACCCATTCCAGTGCCTCACCACCCTAACAGGAAACAATTTCTTCCTTATATCCAATCTAAACTTCCCCTGTTTAAGTTTTAACCCGTTACCCCTTGTCCTGTATCACTACAGTCCCTAATGAAGAGTCCCTCCCCAGCATCCCTAGAGGCCCCCTTCAGGTACTGGAAGGCTGCTATGAGGTCTCCACGCAGCCTTCTTTTCTCCAGGCTGAACAGCCCCAACTTCCTCAGCCTGTCTTCATACAGGAGGTGCTCCAGTCCCCTGATCATCCTCGTGGCCCTCCTCGGGGCTTGTTCCAACAGTTCCATGTCCTTTTTATGTTGAGGACACCAGAACTGCACACAATACTCCAGGTGAGGTCTCACAAGAGCAGAGTAGAGGGGCAGGATCACCTCCTTCGACCTGCTGGTCACGTTCCTTTTGATGCAGCCCAGGATAGGGTTGGCTTTCTGGGCTGTAAAATGTTGCTATTGTTAAAACATTATTTAAGTTACTGTATGCAGACTATTACCTGAGTTATAATAGCCAAATACAAATACTTACAAACATTCTCTCATCTGTAAGGGAAGGCAGATAACAGCTTTTAAGAAGCATTAACTGCTCTCCTTCAAGGCATAAGTCAAATACATTTCATACCAGCGAAATGGTACCTCTTCTGATGGTGCTTCAGAAAACAAGTGGCTTCAGAAAGACAAAATATTTAAACCTGCAAACTTTAGAGCAAGGAACTCCCCAAGGAATTCAATAATATTAAAAATCTGGGGAAAATCAAAGCACAGGTCAACCTAGTCTTAGGTTGCTGTCAGAGCAACAGAAGCTTGCACCATACCTGGAGAAAGGCACGAATATAGAAGTCCTGCTGCTGACCATACAAAGTTAGTTCAGTTCATCTAGATTAATAACCTGTCTCTCAAAAGAGCCAATGTCAAATGTTTCAAAAGTACAAAGAGTATTTTGCATAATAATCCACTATCATTTTAAATATATTTAGCAACTACTTTTGCCTGGAATTGTAGCAGATGTGCTGTTCAATAGAGTAGTCTTTTATCTGTGGTATTTTTAATCCCCATTTGTTTCAACTTCCTTTTCTTTTTTAATTTTTGCAAAATATTAAGTAGGCAGTATGGGATTAGGAACCTCAACATCCTTTTCATCTTTTCCTCCAAACAAAAACATGTGTCATGCTTAACAGATACGCATCTAAGCTGTTCTTAAAAACTCTTCATTTAGCAAAATTTCATATACTACACCATCATTCATTCTCATACACAGGTATCTACTATTTTCCTTATCTCTGAATCATAGCTCTCCTGATGTATTTTAAATCCATTGCTTCCTGGTTAACTTCAGTGAACATGGTGAACAATTTCTTTCCTCAAGGAAACTCTCCTTCACCTATTTGAAAGCTAAGATATCTCTCCACACCGCCTCCTGTATCTAGACTCAGCAACTCATTTAGTAGCATGTTTTAGATCGTATTTTCTAAATCAATAATAATTTGGACTTTCTCCTCCATGTCAAAGAAAATTCTCTTTTCTTCTTATGCACTAAAAACTATTCAATAATAGGATCCCAACCATATATATATATATATATTCTTTTTTTTCCCTAGTTTCCTTCATGTAAGTTTAAATTTGCCTTTTCCTTAGTTTGATTAATTTTTCCAGATCTTTCTTTTGGAAACAGACACTCCTGTCATGGAAGGCATTTTATTCCACCCATTTTCCTTTGATCTTTTGATCAATGGACCATTTTTGCTTTTTTGCAATAAGCTTGGAGAAATACGGTGACCAAAACTAGGCAAAAAGCTCCATTTAGTATCAATCATTTTATGCTCTTTTGAGAAAACAATACATCATTAATCCTCTCAAATTTAATTTTGCCTTGGGGGACTTCATGAAAAACAGTCAATGTTTTTTTTTTTGCACCAATTCGCCATCAAGTTTAGCGTTGGAAGGAATGGATGACTGGATTGACATTGGTTAACCATGGTTACAGATTCTTTCCTTTTAGACCTTCCTGAACATCAGAAAGTTTTACTCTCATCAGTTTGTAACCTCAGCTTTCTGAATTATAGAAATTTTTATTTACTTATGGCAAAAATCCAACAACAATATGATTCTATGATTCTATTGTAAGACAGGAAATTGGAAGAGCAACTGCCACTTCCCCCTCCCCCCAGACTTTCTCCCATTCCCATAGTAAGTCTCAGATGGGCTTTCAGAATGCCTTGATAACAGACTTCCTTATTTACTTCTCAGTCAAATCTCATCTGTGGTACTGTCTACAAATTAACCTAACAAGTTAACAGTCAACAAGAGCACACATCACAAAGCAGAGAAATCTCTCCCTTCCTGGCATGAGAAAGAAATTCAGGTTAGCAAAAAAATCTAGCATAGAAATGTGTAATTTTCTACAATAGAATTCAATCTAGCACTATTCTAAAGAACATTAAGCACACTTAGCAGATAACTAAAACATCTTTTGACTCTCCCAATTCAATAATGGGATGCCTAAATTGATGCCAACATATAAGGGATATGAGATTTGATCAAGATTATTCTTCATATGCATCTGTTACGGTTTTGAAACAACAACAAAATCAGCTGGAGACTCTTTAAATACGCAGATATCATCATCTCCATGACATTGTAGGTGAACATGACTAAGAAGGCATTTACTGCTCCCAAAATAAGGGACCCTGATAAACTTTCATTTATATTGATATATTAAATGGATTTATTTTTTTCTACAGATCTGCTTTACATTTATCACTTAACTCAAGTTTATTGGTATAAGGCTATACGTGTTTTCATTTCTAGAACATTTTTACGTTTTTACATTATATCTGTGTCTGAAATTCTTCCCAAAATATTATTTTAAAGCAAACACTATAGATCTCAGCGGAATCCTCCAAGGTATCCTTTACTGATAAAATCACTCTCTACTTGGAATCTAACATAAAAGCAAAACCTGAAAACAGTTACAGAAGTAGAGCTTTGAATCCTGGGATGCAAAATTTTATGTTGCATATTCAATCTGATCTAAATATGATGTTACCCTGTTTTGAGGAGGAAGTTGATCAGATTACTTTCAGAAGTTCCCTTCAAACTAAATAATTCTATGGTTTCTACAAGTTTCTCTTTGTCTGTTTAATACCCTAAATTTGAAAACTATGCAACTATATTCTGATGCTTCTTAAAATCTGTTAGCTAGGTATGCAGTTGATGAAGCAAAGAACCTGTACTTTATCTTTTATCCCTGTACTTTAGAATAAACTAGCCAAATTTTCACAGAATCATAGAATGATTTGGATTGGAAGGGACCTTACAGCTCATCTACTTGTTCTTATAAAAAGTCCCTCAACAGCTTTCTTGTAGGTACACTTTAGGTAGTACAAGGCTGCTATAAAGGCTCCCTGGAGACTTCTCCGGGTTGAAGAAGCCCAACCCTCTCAGCCTGTCTTCAGAGCAGAGGTGCTCCAGCCTCTGATCATTTTGTGGCCCTTCTCTGGATTCACTCTAACAGGTCCATGTCCTTCTCATGTTGAGGGGCCCAGAGCTAAGCGCAGTACTCCAAGTGGGGTCTCATGAGAGTAAAGTAGAGGGGCAGGATCATCTCCTTCGACCTGCTGGTCGCACTCCTTTTGATGAAGCCCAGGATACGGTTGGCTTTCTGGGCTGCAAGTGCACACTGAAGCTGGCTTATGTCCAGTTTTCTCATTGACCAACACCGCCAAGTCTTTCTTCTCAGGACTGCTCTGAATCAATTCTCCACCCAACCTGTAGCTGTGCCTGGGATTGCCCTGACCCAGGCAAGTCGACCAGGTCCTCGCAGTTTGCCTTGTTGAACTTCAAGAAGTTTGCACCCGTAAAGGTCCCTCTGGATGGCATCCCTTCCCTCCAGTTTGTTGACCACATCACACAGCTTGATGTCATCGGCAAACGTGCTGAGAGTGCACTCAATCCCACCATCCATGTTTTCTACAAAGATGCAGAATAGTGCCAGTCCTAATACCTATCCCTGAGGATCACCATTCATCATTGGTCACCATGTGGACATTGAGCCATTGACCATAAGACTTTGAGTATGACCATCCAGACAATTCCTTATCCACTGAGTAGTCCACCTGTCAAATCCATGGCTCTCCAGTCTAGAGACAAAGATGCTGCGCAGGACAGTGCCTTGCAGAAGTTCACGTAGATGATATCAATGACTCTTCCCTTATCCACCAATGCTGTGCCCCATCGTAGGAGTCCACCAAATTTGTCAGGCACAATTTGCCCTTAGTGAAGCCATGTTGGCTGTCACCAATAATCACTAATGTATCTTAGCATAGTTTCCAGGAGGAAACTGCTCCATCATCTTCCTGGGCTCTGAGGTGAGACTCACTGGCCTGTAGTTCCCCACATCTTCATAGAACAGTTAGGGTTGGAAAGGACCTCAAGATCACCTTGTTCCAACACCCCTGCCATGGGCAGGGACACCTCACACTAAACCACATCACCCAAGGCTTTGTCCAGCCCATCCTTGAACACCACCAGGGATGGAGCACTCACAACATCCCTGGGCAACCGATTCCAGTGCCTCACCACCCTAACAGGGAAGAATTTCCTCCTTATATCCAATCTAAACTTCCCCTGTTTAAGTTTTAACCCGTTACCCCTTGTCCTGTCACTACAGTCCCTAATGAAAAGTCCCTCCCCAGAATCCGTATAGGCCCCCTTCAGGTACTGGAAGGCTGCTATTTAAAAATGGGGGTTATTTCTTCCCTTTTCCAGTCAGAGGGAACTTCACTAGACTGCCACAGCTTCTCAAATATGATGGATAACGGCTTGCCAAATTTATCAACCAGTTCCTACAGGGCCTGTGGATACATCTCATCAGGTCCCATGGACTTGTGTACCTTCAAGTTCCTGAGATGATCTCAAACCTGATATCCTACAGTGGGTGGTTGTTCTTTCTCCAAGTGCCTGCCTTTGCCTTCTGTGACTTGGGCAGTGTGGCTGGAGCACTTGCCAGTGAAAACCAAACACAGAAAAGCCTGACCCGAACTAGCCAAAGAGGTATTCCATACCACAGCACATCATGCCCAGGATATAGAACTGGTGGCAGTTAGCCAGAAGGGCTAGATCACTGCTCAGGTCGGGCTGGGTATCAGTCGGCGGGTGGTGAGCAGTTGTATTCTCTTCCCTTGTTATTTCCCTTATCATTATTATTATTGGCAGTAGCAGCAGTGGTTTGTGTCATACCTTAGTTACTGGACTGTGCTTATCTCAACCCATGAGAGTTACATTCTTTTGACTCTTCTCCCAATCCCTCCAGGAGAGGAGGGAGGAAGAATCTGGGGAGTGAGTGAGCGGCTGCGTGGTTCTGAGTTACCAGCTGGGCTTAAACCACAACAGTAATGTTATCTATTTGTCAACAATGTCACATGGTAGGAAACCTTAGGATGTATTGCAAATTGCAATGCACTTTTCTTTCAAGACAGTAGATGTTAATTGATCAATATCATCAAGGTAGGCCCATTAAAAGATACAGAAATACAGTACAAGAAGGCTTCAGCAGCCAGTTGCTCAAAGAGCTCCACCTGCTGATCAGGTTTATTAGCTCTCCCATCTGCAACAACTGCTGCTACCAAAATTACAAGATTTACAAAACATAGTCTCTTTTGAACATAACCCTGAAAAGTACAATCATGTTAATTGATGAGGATGGTAGAAAAGTTAATCTGACAAGCAGTAAACCTAAATTAGTCTGTAATTCAGAATGATGCGGTACTCCTCTAATTTAGAAAGGTAAGCATGCATTAAAATTTCAGGTTTTGTTAATGGTTTTTGGATAGGGCTTTGAATAGTTGAAGTGATAGACAAATGCAAGGAACTATTACAAATGCTGATGTTCCAAATTAAATTAGTTGATTCTATGTTTAAATACCCTTTATAGTGGTGCAACTCTAATCAAACACAGAAATGGACAGTACTTGGTACAAAGCTCACAGCAACCTTCTGGACATGTTGTCCAACTGTGAGGTGGGTGGGCTGAACAACTGGCTGAAGGGCAGAACTTAAAGGGTTGCAGTGAATAGGGCTACATTGGGCTGGTGACTGGTCACCAGCAGTGTTCCTCATGGTTCAGTTCCAGGGCCAGTTCGGTTCACTGTATTTATCGATTGTCTGGATGCAGGAGTTGAATGCAGCAAGTCTGCTGATGATATCAAACTGGGAGGTGCTGTTGACACTCTTGAGGGACAAGAGGTCTTGCAGAGGGCTCTGGATAGATTGCACTATTGGGCAATGATCAAGGAGATGAAATTTAACAAGCTCAAATTCCATATTCTGCACTTAGGACAGAGTAACGTCAGGCACAAGTATAAATTGGGCAAGTAGTGGGTGAAGAGCAGCCCTGGGGAAAAGATCTGCTGGTGCTGGTCAACAACAGGCTTGATACAATTCAGCAGTGTTCCCTGGCAGCCAAGAGGGCAAACTGCACCCTGGAGTGCATCAAACACAGTGTAACCAAGCCAGCCAAAGAGGTTGTTATCCCACTGTATTCAGCATTGCAGGGTCTCAATTCAAGCGCTGTCTGAAGTTCTGGAACCCACAATTTAAGAAGGATGTGAAGGTCCTTGAATGAGTCCAAAGGAGGGCAGCAAAGCTGGTGAAGGGGCTGGAAGGAATGTCTTATGAGGAGCAGCTAAGGACTCTGGGCTTGTCTAGTTTGGAGAAAAGAAGGCTGAAAAGCAACCTCATTGCTCTCTACAGTTTCCTGAGGAGAGGAAGCAGAGAGGGAGGTGCTGACCTCTTCTCCCTGGTATCCAGTGACAGGACATGTGGCAATGGTTCAAAGCTGAACCAGGGGAGGTTTACACTGGAGCTTAGGAAGCATTTCTTGACAGAGAGGGTTGTCAAACACTGGAACAGGCTTCCTAGAGAGGCAGCTGATGCCCAAGGCCTGTCAGTATTTAAGAGGCTTTTGGAAAATGCCCTTAATAATATGCTTTAACTTGGTGACCCCTGAATTGGTCAGGGAGTTGGACTAGATGATTACTGTAGGTCCCTTCCAAATGAAAGTCTGTTTTATTCAGTATATATATTTTGAAAATTATTGAATTCCTCTCCAGATACTAATCAAATTACTAATACACACGTGTAATGAACTGAATTTAATGACCTCTTAAAATATGGTTTTCTACCCTTTGCTATGGAATTGCAAACCAAAATTTCTGCATTCTAAATGGTAACAGAAAATTGGGAAAGACTAACATGATGGACAATGTCAGTCAAGAATTAAATGAAGTATAGCATAGTACCTGCAAGGTGGGATCCGCTGATTTGTATGGGGGTCACATTTTGGTACTAAGATTGTACAGGCAAAAAACATAAGGTACTTGTAGCAGTTGGTCTGAACCAAGGCTGGGAAAAGAGAAGACTCCCAGCTGATAGAAGCTTCCTTCTGCGTCCTGTGTCCCAGGTAGTTTGGGTAATAAGTATAGTTGTAAGGCAAGTTCATACAGAGCTCCAGAGTAATTGATTCACATTGACCTTTCACAGAAAGAAAACAAAACAAACAAAACACAACAAAAACAAACAAACAAAAGAAACACAAATGGTGTGAGATGAAATGAAATACAGAAGAAATAATTTAACAAATTTATCAGTCAGCGGATTTCCTCAAAGGCTTGAGAAACTACAAAGTTTCAAAGCTGAAGACCCTATATAAATAAAGAAAGGTGGATTTGACCTCTGACTACCTAATAACCTATTCAGAGAGTTACATTCCCTTACCGATATGCATTAACTTCCTGAGTAACATCTTAACTTTAACATGGTACAATAAACTATTCTTTAGAAACAGATTTATTCTTTTCAAATTAAGTTTCTGATAATTTTCAAGAGCTCCTATACCGTAAAGCAATGCACCCATAACACAACTCATACTGGCAGGGCAACTGTCAAAATTAAGAAGACTGGGATTATATGATACTTAGGGTTGGAAAGGATCTCAGGAGGTCTCTAGTCCAATGTCCCACTCCAAGCTTTGTCAGCTCTGAGGACTGATCAGGTTTCTCAAAGCTTTGTTTAGTTGGGTCTTGAAAAATCTCTAAGGACAGAAACTCCACAATTTCTCTGTATAGAAAGCAGAAGGCAGGTTTTTTATTTTATTTTTTGCATCCCAAGATCTGGAGGAAGAATGAGGACACTTGTGCTATGTATTGCACAAATGCTGAGTAAGAGACAGTCTACATGCTACTAATTAAATTCAGATAAGGCATAATTGATAATAAAGAGAATGATAAGCAAGAACAAACTAAATGCAACAGCTACAAGTCCGTATGATCACACTGGCTATAGCTATATAGAGAAGTCATTCAGCTCTTAGGGAGTTCATCACAACACATATTAAACTGACCAAGCATTTTAGATTTAAAATATTGTATAGCCCTTGTATTTCTTCTCAAGGTGGTAGTCAGAAATAGTTACTTTTTAATTTTCCACCACAACAGAAAAGTTTCGATAAAAAGCGTACTAAAAAAGTACAACAAAAAAGAAATTTGTTACCAAAAGACCGCAAATATATTTGCCTGTTCTGAAAGCAAACATATCTCAACATAATTAATATTGTCTACCAGCCAGTTGTGATAACTGTGATTCTATAGCTGCACCTTTGGGATAAGAAGACCCAACAGTCAGCTAATCAGCTGATCAGCCAAACTGTCGTTCTTCGACTGGCGTTCCCTGTTATAACCTCTTTTAGTATTTACCTGTAATCTGAAGATTATGAAGTTCATTTTATATACAACTTTTCCTCTCTGCTAAATCCTTGCATACTGCACATAATTCTGTCATCTCAAACCACTTAGTCCCAGCTTTGGGGTATATGAGGTTCAAAGACTACAAAAATCCTCATCACATTACTGTGATTTCCTGTTCCTTTTGAACTCTTTCTTGTCCTCCCACACTTCAGTTGCCCAGATCAGTTGGGTTTTGTCTTTTGATTTTTCCCCAGTAAGCATCTTTTCTTGATGTGTACAGAATATTACATGCTCATCAGTATTTCATGATGAAACCCAAATAAATGGACCCAAAAGCACACACAATGTTTTAAGTGTTTGTATAACAAAACATTTGAAACTAAATGGCAGAAATGCTCACGTTTCATTCTCTCATTTGTTATGACTCATATTTATAGGCATTTAGGTGAATTCCAGGAGAAAATCTAGTCCACTGAAATGCCTTTGCAGGATACAAGTTTTCACTTCACATGTTTTCAATATGACTACAATTCCTTTTTTCACTGCGTTTAGAAAGCTTCTATTGCATTATATGCAAAGATGTCATCGTAGGTTTGAAAATAGTAACTTTTTACTCTTACACCTAATTCCCTACAATCCACAAGCAAAGTAACAAACAGAATATACATTCTAGGGGAACACCTGACTTAATCCAAGTAACTCAAATGTTAATCTTTCCTTCTGTTATCTGTCCTACAGTTTATCTTGCTGCTCCCTTATTTATAGTACATAAAAGTACAAGCTAGTGAGTAGGAAACAAGGAATAAAATTCTTTGCATCTTATCCTAAAGAAAAAAAAAAGCAAAAAACAGAAAACAAACCTCACACTAAAAAAAAAAAAAAAGAAACCAACCCAAAACCAAAACCCAAAAAATCCCAAACAAACCCACACAAAAAAACCCAAAACAAAACCCCACAACCAAAAAAACAAACTCATAAACCATTAGATTATGCCTGGGTTTAATATCTTCATATATTAACTTGCTCTACCTACTATACTGAAGTTAGTTCCAAACATAGTAACAGAAGTGAATGGTGTATTTCACAGAATTGTAGAAGGGTTGAAGTGGGAAGAGACCTCTGGAGATCATCTGGTCCAATCCCTCTGCTTAGGCATGGCCACCTACAGCAGGTTGTGCAGAACCATGCCCAGGCAGCTTCTGACTGTCTAGGGAGTCTCTACAACCTCTTCCAGACAACCTGTGTTCAACCACCCTGACAGTAAAACAAGTGTTTCATTATATTCAGTTATCCTTATGCTCCTATGTTTCAGTTTGTGCCCATTGCCTTTGGTTCTGTCACAGACCACCCAAAAACCAAAATAGCCTGCCTCTGTGGTCTTTACACTCTCCATTCAGATACTTGTTCTGTTATACTAAATATATTATTACTGCTTTATAATGCCAGCCTAAACTGATCAGACATTATCACTCATGCAGAATATCCACTTTAACCAATACTGTGAAATGTGACCTAAGCTTTGGAATTTTCCAACTAAAGTGTTATTTGGGTGAGAAAATACTTCTTTGTCAACACTGATGTTTTTCATGGGAATTCTCATGTCTCACCAAAGATGAAACATCTCTGGTGAAAATATGAACAGCAAAAATAACATGAAAAAAAACATTACTTACAGATGTTATGCAAGAAAAACCTCTCTCAAATTCTCCTTGCTGCTCCATTGTGTATGAACAATTAAATATTCACTGGACCAGAATGGGAGAGAAACAACCCTCAAATCTAATCCAGATTATGGGTTACTCCTGTTGAGAACTATGGACTGTTGCCTATAATATGCCAAGGAAGTATCTTCACTAAAAAGCTCTTGGGCTTCTTATGACATGGAATAGGAACATTGTTTTAGAACTCAAATATCACACATCAAAAAAAGTTTTTCACTGTCTTGTAACATAGTGCCAGGCATTCAAACGTTTTCCAAAATCACTTTCCAATACATGCAATGGGATACAAAAATTTGCATTTTTCAGAAAAGATTTTGGACAAACAGTTCTGTACCACAGTCATTCTCATACTGATTTATCCACAAGAAAGATGAGTCCAAGAAAGAAAGTACACTTTCAGATCTCTCTTTTTGTGAGAGCAACTGAAATGAGTCACACTGCTCGAAAGACTGTTGCTTTTTAGAGGGCTATAGCTGCTCGTTATGAAAGGTAATCTGCTTAAGAGAGAGATGCTCTCTGACTACGTAAGAACAAGAGGCTGCTGTGGGTATTTATATATTTTTGTACTTGTTGGGTAAGGCTGCTGCTGGTGCCTTTTGCCACCCAGAAGACCTGTCTTACGGACAGCTGGTGATTACACAGCCATTAGCTGTGACTCCAATGCTGTTTCTGTCACAATATATCAGATACATTTTACATGGTCTTTACTAAGCAGTTTAAGCTCTAAGTATTTAAAAATAAATACAATTACAAAATACTGTCATTTTTTGACCTGAGTAAATGTAAAGTTACTACCATTTTAAACATATAAACCAGGGTTTAGTGTAATGTCTGTTAACTTTTGGAAGCATTATGAGTAAAACTTTGAAACAATAAATAGAAGTATGGAAATCCCATTGCTGGGCAAACCACAGCTTTGTGGCAACGTCAGTAACACTCAAATAAAAAAGCTGATCTTCACATGGAGAAACTGAGAAGCAACACCTGTTCTTACAGGCTCAGGATGCTAAAGCTGATGCTTCTCCTGCAGAGAGAGAGATCCGAGACTAAATATCCTTCACTCCCATGAGCATTCAGCCCACAGAGGATGAATCTTATCACACCCATTTAAATTTGTGACTAGCTAAAGTGGAGTTATTCAAGTCAGCAATTATATCTCAATCAATAATTGCGTATTATGACCTCAAAAGATCAGGAAAATATGACCTTCAAGTCTCACCAAAGATAAGGAAAGATTACTTGAAGAACTGTTTTCTGTGAAGATGCCAGACACCTACAGTTTCAAGGGGTAGATGTGGTCAACAACCAAAGTAATTTGATCTGTTGTGATATCTCATGTTTCATTTCTCATTTTTTTAGTGTATGTATCCCATGTATATTGCTTCCTTTTCACCAGGAGAGGGATAACCTTTCACAGGAGATAATATTGCAAGACACAGATGAGAAAATGCCTGAGATAATTCAACGAAGATACCTGAGATTTCAACAATAACAACAACAAAAAAGTATTATTTTTAAAATTAAGATTTTAACACAAGTTTTTTAAAAAATAAAGTGTGTTTTTGTTAGCTTTGTGTTATTTGGATGCTTTCCTTCCCATTTCATAACCCTTTCTAAGTATTTCTTGGGGTTTGATATTTCTCGGTTTGGTTCACAACAGGCAAGTAAAAAACCCCAACACCTACTACTCCAATCTCCTTAGAAGGCTCCTTCTCACCTGAATATTTTGATTATGGATTAAAAGCCAGATTTACACAGCTGATGTACATGATAGGCATCTGCTGCAGACCACCTTTAACAAAAAGAGGAGATAGATGAACCCTTCTTGAGAGCTGAGGATGCCTCCTGATTGCAGGCCTGGTACTTATGAGAATTTTATTCAGGTTGACATCTGCTTGAAGGACAGCAAGCTGGTCTTAATGCAGAGCCTCCTTAGAGCACAGGAGTCCGTCCCAATGCAAAGCAAGTCAAGATGATTCTATGAGAAACTGCGCCATAAGACCACCTTGGCTGAATGTGATTCTCCTGACCAAGCTCAAACACAAAAAAATACACAGAAGACATAAGAGGGGATGCAGCACTGAAGTGGAACATAGAGAAATTTCCCAAGCAAGAATGGAGTTAGAAAAGCCAAAGCTCAGCTGGAGCTGAAACTACTGGACAATGTAAAGGGCAAGAAGGAATGCTCTTCTAAGTATAATGGCAGCAAAAGGAAACAAAAAAAAAACAAGTGGGTCTGCTGCTCATTGTGGCAGTGGAGCTAGTTACAAGATACACAGAAAAGGCGAAGGTACTCTATGTCTTTTTAGCCTCAGTTTCCAGTGAGGAATATCACTGGAAGGCTGCTTGATATCATATATCATACAATATGTATTGGTCAGAAGAATAAGTAGTTTCGCCAGTTTGAATATCAAAATTACTCCTTCATAAAAGGGCTAAAAGTTCTCCAGACTACTAAACACAGCATCGTGTTTTCTTGTATATTGAAATTAAACCAGTAGCTTCTGCTTTACACTTACACTGTGTTGTTACTTCATGTAAACACTGAATGTCAGTAGATGTTAAGAAGCACAATTGTAAATAGCCTTTAAGAACGTATCAAAAATTCACAGAAGGGAAAATATCTCAATGTCAAATGTTATGAGGATCTCTAAGTACATCAATAATAAAAAGTTATGATGGAACTTCTGTTTCAACTTTGCCCTTTTCAATACTTAATCATTACACATGTGCATTAGATGGTAAATTAAAGTATCATTTACCCTGTCCTACCCTACATCCTCATTATACTGTAAACCACCCTAAAACAGTGACAGTGCAAAGCATGTGACCTACTTACTGCAGTTTGTCTGGCTGTTTCTCATCTCACAGAGAGAAGTTCCACAGGGATCAGGACAGGAAGTACATCTCTGGTCTCCCTCCTGACAGAGGGTTTGACCTGAGGAAAATAGAAATGTACTATTCTAATTATTTACCAGACTAATAAAAATTACTGGAGTGTAGCAATGAGAAAATGCAGAGTTTACATTACAATTAAGTATTTACTTTACATAATTAAGCACCCTACAGCATTTCAAGTGCAGCAAGAAAATGTTGTAAGAAAGGAAAGAGTGCAGGAGTGTCCAGATGTCACTTTTCTCTACCCGTATACTTAAAATAAGAATTTACATCCCAGTTTCCGATTAAGAGGTATGGATCTCTGAAAGACATTTACCACAATTCTGCAGCAAAGTATGAAAAGCCATATTTTGGAGGGAACAATAGGTTCTAGTTGAAAGAGAATATTTTCTGAGAATCATTCCTCAGTGCCATTCAGTTGATCTGCTTCTCATTTTATGATTGTTTTGGTAGACAATAAAAACCTTCCTGAAGAAAGGTCATCAAAGCTGAAGTGCCATTGTCCTTCTTTGGCTGGTTAAAACACAAACAACAAGAAACCCCAAAAAGCTATGGTCCTAAAAATGGAATTCAGAGCAACTAAAACCAGCATTTCATCAAAACATTTCTGAACATATTACCTGGGTAGTTAGTTTTGCCAACAAATCCTTGGACTTCTGTCTGTGTCACAGTGGTGATAGCTCCTTTCCAAACCATTACATTCTCTCTTCAATGTGACTTTTGCAAAAGCATTCATTTAATTTACTATTCTGTACACAGAGACTGAACAGTTTGGATTTCGTCATCTCATCCTCTTTAAAATGGGTAATTGCAACTACTACTTAGTGTTTGCATTGCATTACGCAACTGATTATTATTGAACATTAATCATTCAGTCATGGCGTCCTTATATTGGGGTACAGAAGATGCTTAAGAAACATCTTGTTTCAACGATCTTGACAACAGCTTCATCCCAAAGAACTGACAGTGTATTAATGTGGATTTACTTCCCTTCATAGATGTTATATATTGAAGCAATAGAGGTACTTCCTTTAGCTGTAGCAATTGACTGTCTAAATTTACAGGTGCTGCTGATTGCAAAATTGAACTTCAAAAATAGGGAAAATTTCTTAAATTCTACACTTATTAGAAATAATTACATTAAAATTATTTTTTAAGTTTGCTCCAACCCCTTCCTATCCCACAGGGGAAGAGTTTCTCATCTCTTTAAAATTCCTTTTGCTGCAATGTAGATTCTTTTGATCCAAGCACAGTCAATGCTGCATTTCTATAAACAGGCTCTACTTTCTCTTTTGAAGGGATCACAGAACCAGCTGTGTATTTATTTTATGATAACAGGTGTGTTCTGCTCTAATAACTTTTGAATAGGGTGTCTTATTACCACTACATCTGACAACACTAGGGTTTTCTACATAAAGTTAACTAATTCCTTTAAAAATTAAATTCGAAAGAGTATGTCATTAATTATTCTCACATTGAAGGAAAGGCTGCTATCTGAACCCACCTTATCATAAACAAGAGAATTACATGTGAAAAATATCCTCAAATACTGAAACCTTCACAACATTACAACATTTCATTACGAGTGTCAAAATGTACCACAGGACCCAATATTTTTGGGAAACATGTTCTGGGGCTCAAGAAACTGCCTGGTTCACATAAACCATCATGAGCCAGCTATTAAGTAGCTGTGAAAACTTACATTTTCATATATTTTTCCTTAGTCACACTAAGTCATTAATTTATTTAGGAAAACATCCTAAACTCTGATTCCCAAGTACTGAAGAAAAAATAATTTTCATGAGAAAATTCCTTCTCAAATGGCACCAATTCCTGTGATAGTAGCTTCTAATTGCTGCAGACAATGTGAATATATATCAATTTATTTTAAGCAACAGCTCATCATGTCAGATAACCAAAACCTAAACTAAATATCACCTCCATTTCCTTAACTTTTTATATTTTTAAGGACTCTGCTTACAAATTCCTGTGTGAAAGCAGACACCAGAGAACATCAGCAAGTGTTATTTGAAAGGGAATGAAAGTAAATGTCAGACAGCTTTAGCTAAAGACACTTCACAACAAAGCAGTCAATGTTAGGTTCAGTAAGAACAGTAAAATGGAGGATACCCTTACTTTCACTGCAGTTTTCTTCATCACTTCCATCTTTACAGTCATTATCTCCATCACACTGGAATGCGCTAGGAATGCACTGCCCGTTTCTGCACTCCACCAGACCCTGACTGTGACATGCTAGAGAGAAAAAAATGATGATACACTGGTTAACTTAGGTTAATGAAGGTCTTAATTATTTTTGAATGTCATCTTGAAGTTCTTTCAGGAGGAGCTAATAACACTGCTTAGCACTGAAAGTCACTAGAAGACATTTTTCATTGTGTGTAGGCTATTCTTTCAACAGCTAACAGCTACAACAAACCAACAAAAGCGTCATTTTTACTCAACTAAAAATTGTCATGATTTCTTTGGCCACTTACTTACGTTCTTTAATTCAGAGTAGATTCTTAGGTTTCAGGGAAAATTCTAGGATAGTGGTTGTGAGGTCAAGCACTGAATGGCAGCAAGAATCAAAGCAGTATAAGCGTATCTCTTATGACAACTTTAATCACATTAAAACATACGCTAGTTCCCCAAGGCTTGATTTTGCAACCTTGGCTATATACTGTTTTGCAGATATATACCATTATCATTGGAGAAAAGAGAAGTCCAGACTCTGACAAGCTTTGATAGGTTGCATACAGACACATGAGAAACCTGTCACAAACTCAGAATGCTTACAGTTTAAAGAGATTATATACATTCATTCATTACTCTTTAAGGGGAACATCACAATTAACAAAAAGGTAACTCTGTAATTAAGCTGAAACACAAGGCAATGCTGGGAGTTCTCTACAATGGCAACAAATGTTTTATTTGTTGCAATCGTCTTCCAGTAGGGATGTTTATCAAGTGCGAACTTTGCATATCAAATGAACTTGTAGTTGTGCTTTACAAGTAGTAAGTAAATATACTACTTATCTTACATTATTTTCATTTTTAAAGAAATAAAAATCTGATTTAGAAATTAAAGGAACTTACAGCAATTGATTTCATCTGATTTGTCTATACAATCATGGTCACCATCACATACCCAATCAGCAGTTATACATCTCCCATCTCCACACTGATGATGTGTCACTGGATTACAATCTAATTAAAATTCAAATGTGAGGACACACACACAAAAAAAAAAGGATGATAAATTACAACTTGTGTATTTTGTGATTTTGATCAATTGTTCTATGTCTATAAGCTAATCATTCTTACCAATGAGGCATTTTGAAGTTGTAAAATACAATAAGAGATTTTTCTGTTCCTGGAGATTTTTTTGGCAGATTTTAGTTACGTATGTTCTGAATTCTATTGCCTATATAGATAGTAATGCACTTACTCCTTCTCTCAGGTGCACAGTTGTTTCAATTTGCAAATAAACACATTTCTAACATTTGTTGAGCAGATTAAAAGATCTTCTGTATTCCCATAATGAAATGCCTTTCAGTTAGCCAACATTTCCAGTTGCCATCAGGGAAAATCATTCCCTACATTTATTTTTTTACTATGAAGTAAAAAAAAAAAAAAAAGTTTCATTTGCCATTTTTGGCACTTAATCAGAAATTTCTGTTGCATACATTCAGAATTTTTCATAAGAATGGTCTACAAGGAAATTATTCCAATCTTCATCTTACTTTTCCTACCCAAGTTCTTCCACAAATAAATAAGAGCATTCTTTTGAGCAGTCTGATTTTACACCAAAATAAATAGGGAGTGTAGACAGTCTGATATGAGACCCACTTGTAACCTGTACAAAAAGTTAGATCTTAAATTTTCTATATAAAAAACCCCAACCCTATCTCAAGATAACAATGGTAGGAGATAGATAAACATTCAGAAAAGTCTTGAATTAAAGACGGTTTATGAAAAACAAACAAACAAAAACCAACCAACTGACCAAAAAAAAAAAAAAGGAACAACCAGAACGGACAAAAAGTAGTGAAAGATCTTGGAGTCTTACAGTATGTTTAATTTGGAGAAGAAACATAAAAAAACTATCAGAAAAAATGTGCATTGATTTTTAGTTTTGAAATTTTCTGTGATTTTCCTTAGAAAAGCAAAAGAAAAAAGTCAGAAAAGCAAAAGAATAAAAGTGAGATATAACATTTTAAATTTAAAACACCCATTTTAGAGCACTTAATTTCTCTTAGGTGTAGCACCAGGAGCAAAAGTTAAAAAAACTAAGGCTTTCAAAGTTTTGCAATATTTACATGTGCTAATTATTCTTTTTTATGGCAAAACTTCATCTTTTCCCTATGAAATTCAAGTGTAGGTAGAAAGACAAATATAAGAAGGCAGAACATACAAAGTTGACTGAAAGCAGAATTTGAAAGAAACATAATTTGATCATCAAAATATGAAAGTTCACTCTGAAGCTCATGTGAAAACAGTTCAGCTACAAAACAGTTGCCATAACCAGTGCGTAAGCTCTTATGGTTTCCTTTAATCTCAGTTAAATTCAGCCATGTTAGCAAGAAAACAAACATAACATCTTGAACTAGTTTAAAACAAATTATGAATCACAGTATTTCTTCAAAATACCACTACCTTCAAAATTTTGATTGACCCAGAACTTTCCTTTAAATCTTTACAAATGGCACATAAAATTTGTGAGCTGTTTTTACTTTGCCCAAAGAGAATAACAGCAGAGTATATCACTCTTTCAATAGCTTAAGGAAAAAGATTGCTGATTTAGGCAATACTGGTATCTTAAAGACTTCAGAAAAGCATAAAACTTTCACTTACCACAGTTCTGTTCATCGCTAAGGTCTCCACAGTCATCATATCCATCACAAACAAATGTATAATTTAGGCATTTTCCTGTGTCGCAGCGAAATACATCATCACTGCAGTCTACAAAACAAATTTTTGTAAAATGTTAACATGACTTTGGAACATTCATATAAGCTATGAATGTATTGACTAAATCAAAATTAGCTGAAGATACACCCCCAATTTACTGGTGTGCATTAATACCTAATGTGTATCAGTTTATTAGAATCTAATATGGAAGAACAAGAAAGATGAAAAGCAATTTTTAGACATTTTTATTACCAATTGCTTTTTTGATCAATGCTGTGAGGAGAAAGCGCTCTGTTTACACATATGGACCAAAATGTTTAATTATATTTATACACATACAGTTCTCGATTAAGTTTGTGGGTTTCATCAGTTAGATTACTAGGACAGACTTGAGAACCTGATGTAGCTATTAGGTGAAGCTGAAGCTTCTATCAGCAAAATCAAGATCCCCACATCATGCTTTTTAGCCTACCTTTGATCTTGCAATGGTTTCGAATGATTTGGCCTAATGCTGTCTGATCAAAGAATTCTTTGGACTGTCAGCCCTAGGTGGGTTTAGACTTTCTTTCTATGGCTGAGTCCTTCAGTAAAGCCCTGATAAATATTAGAATCATAGAATCATAGAACAGTTAGGGTTGGAAAGGACCTCAAGATCATCTAGTTCCAACACCCCTGCCATGGGCAGGGACACCTCACACTAAACCATCCCACACAAGGCTTCATCCAACCTGGCCTTGAACACCACCAGGGTTGGAGCACTCACAACCCCCCTGGGCAACCAATTCCAGTGTCTCACCACCCTAACAGGAAAGAATTTCCTCCTTATATCCAATCTTAACTTCCCCTGTTTAAGTTTTAACCCGTTACCCCTTGTCCTGTATCACTACAGTCCCTGACGAAGAGTCCCTCTCCAGCATCCCTATAGGCCCCCTTCAGGTACTGAGGTCTCCACGCAGCCTTCTCTTCTCCAGGCTGAAAAGCCCCAACTTCCTCAGCCTGTTTTCACATGGGAGGTGCTCCAGTCCCCTGATCATCCTCGTGGCCCTCCTCTGGACTTGTTCCAGCAGCTCCATGTCCTTTTTATGTTGAGGACACCAGAACTGCACACAATACTCCAGGTGAGGTCTCACAAGAGCAGAGTAGAGGGGCAGGATCACCTCCTTCGACCTGCTGGTCACACTCCTTTTGATGCAGCCCAGGATACGGTTGGCTTTCTGGGCTGCGAGCGCACACTGAAACCAGCTCATGTTCATTTTCTCATCAACCAGCACCCCCAGGTCCTTCTCCACAGGGCCGCTCTCTGAGAATATCCAGAATGTTTGATAGAAACATGGAATCTAACTTGTAGTAGTTAAGAAAGGGGGGAGAAGAGAAAACAGGGTTGGCAGTGTCTGGTCCCATTAGTAATAACTTTTTAACTCTAAGCTTTTTCTTCACATCTGGCTTTTCCAGGGAGAATACCAGGATACAGAACAGGTATCTGGACCACCCCTTCTTCCTTTTGAAGCTATGCCAGTGGAACCAAGGAAGTTCTTTGTGCCCTTTCTTACTGGGATAAGTGGGCATTTTATGTGAGCTCTTTCCTGGAAAACATACAGAGAGAGGACTGAGAGCAGGCAGTGGAACAAGGCACAAGTCTTTCCCCTCAGTTGAGATGCTCCACCGCTAAACAACAGAATCATGCTACCGTTTGCTTTTCTCCTCTTGGTATGTGACTCCTGTGTTCAAGATTGCACAGTGGTCCCACTTTGAAAGATGGGTGCCCTTCTAAGTATATTACACATTTTAAGGTGCAGCATTCTCACAGAAGGTGCAGTGGGGTTTCTATCCCTCCAGATCAATGTCAGCCAAGTGTTCCACCTCCTAGGTGAGTGCTCTAAGTTTTGCAAGGTCTTACCACCCTCAATTCTAGAACTTGAACAAGAATCACTTCTTCCGCTCCCCCATAGAAGCATTTGTGCTTTCTATGAGTTTCACATCATCTTAGAAAGTACAGACAAAATTTACAGCACAATACAAAGGACAATGCTTCAGGGCATAATGCAAAATAATATGGCTAAACCATGAGCTTTGTAGTCAATAGCTAATTTAACTTTACAAGAACAAAAGGCATAGAAAAGTAAACACCAAAAACCCCAAACTAAATAAAAATATTGAAGTTCTAGTTTCAGAACAGAACACTTTCAGCATAACAAAAGACTGCTGAAAGCAAAATTATAAGCATCACTTGTTTTGAGTTTGCAATGGCATGAAGTACTCTGGCAATCTTTATCCTTACCAATCAGTCTGTAACTGACAATTTCTGTGTTTGTATTGCTCCTCATGCAAATGAAACAAAGCTGTCTTTTTTTATGTTGTTTCCACCGGGTAAGCTTATTGTTTAATTTCCATCCATACCCTCATTCCTGTTTACATTCATTCCTATGTAGCTGCAGTGTCCTTTAGGGTATGGCAGCTCTCCTGGCCACACTGACTGGTTAAACAAAAAGAATACAAACTTTCTTGCAAGGAAATAAGATTCACTTGATGAAAATCTAACAGTCTTAACATACATTTCCTTCAAGATATTGGCAATAATATATTGTATGGGGTAGCTAGTTACTTCCATCAGAATAAGTTCCCAACAACTGGAAAAAGGGAAATATAACCCCCATTTTCAAGAAGGGGAAAATGAAAGACCCGGGGAATTACAGACCAGTCAGTCTCACCTCTGTGCCTGGCAAAATCTTGGAGCACATTCTCCTGGAAGGCATGCTAAGGCACATGAAAAACAACAAGGTGCTTGGTGACAGCCAGCATGGCTTCACTAAGGGGAAATCCTGCCTGACCAATTTGGTGGCCTTCTATGATGGGGCTACAGAATTGATGGATAAGGGTAAAGCAGTTGATGTCATCTACAAGGACTTGTGCAAAGCGTTTGACACTGTCCCACACAACATCCTTCTCTCTAAATTGGAGAGACATCAATTTGATGGATGGACTACTCGGTGGATAAAGAACTGGCTGGATGGCCACACACAAAGAGTTGTGGTCAGTGGCTCGATGTCCGGCTGGAGACCGGTAATGAGTGGTGTCCCCCAGGGATCAGTATTGGGACCGGTCTTGTTCAACATCTTCATTGCTGACATGGACAATGGGATTGAGTGCGCCCTCAGCAAGTTTGCTGATGACACCAAGCTGTGTGGTTTGGTTGATACGCTGGAGGGAAGGGATGCCATCCAGAGGGACCTTGACACGCTTGTGAGGTGGGCTGATGCCAACCTTATGAAGTTCAACCATGACAAGTGCAAGGTCCTACACCTGGGTCGGAGCAATCCCAGGCACAGCTACAGGCTGGGCAAAGAAGAGATTCAGAGCGGCCCTGCAGAGAAGGACTTGGGGGTGATGGTCGATGAGAAAATGAACATGAGCCGGCAGTGTGTGCTCGCAGCCCAGAAAGCCAATCGTATCCTGGGCTGCATCAAAAGGAGAGTGACCAGCAGGTCGAAGGAGGTGATCCTGCCCCTCTACTCTGCTCTTGTGAGACCTCACCTGGAGTACTGTGTGCAGTACTGGTGTCCTCGACATAAAAAGGACATGGAACTGTTGGAACAAGTCCAGAGGAGGGCCACGAGGATGATCAGGGGACTGGAGTACCTCCCATGTGAAAACAGGCTGAGGAAGTTGGGGCTTTTCAGTCTGGAGAAGAGAAGGCTGCGTGGGGACCTAATAGCAGCCTTCCAGTATCTGAAGGGGGCCTATAGGGATGCTGGGGAGGGACTCTTCGTCAGGGACTGTAGTGACAGGACAAGGGGTAACGGGTTAAAACTTAAACAGGGGAAGTTTAGATTGGATATAAGGAGGAAATTCTTTCCTGTTAGGGTGGTGAGGCACTGGAATGGGTTGCCCAGGGAGGTTGCAAGTGCTCCATCCCTGGCGGTGTTCAAGGCCAGGTTGGATGAAGCCTTGTGTGGGATGGTTTAGTGTGAGGTGTCCCTGCCCGTGGCAGGGGGGTTGGAACTAGGTGATCTTAAGGTCCTTTCCAACCCTAACTATTCTATGATTCTATGATTCTAAGATGGGCACGTTGCAGCTGCCATTTGTAAAAGACAATGATGGTACAAACTCAGTTTTCATACAATTAAATACTAATTCCTATCGTATACTTCACAAAACACAAATAAACCCTGGTCAAACCTTCGTGTTCCGCAACCTTTCGATCTCTACTCATGCACACCCTGTCTTCACCACTTCACTATTGCATCATGTTGTCCTTCTGACCACGAATCAGCTCAGCTGAACCCTCATGATTTTACATTAAAAGATGTCAGGGTTTTAAATTTTAAAGCTGTATGTTTAAATACATACGTGCAGACTCAATGTACATTTTGCGCTGCTTCAAGGAGTAAATAAGACCTTAATTCAACAAGACGTTCTACCCTGGGGTGTGGCATGCAGTGGCCCATGTGTGTAAACAGTTTCATTTGTATTTTATTACCAAAATGGTCTTCATCTTGCTCACCCTCGATGAAAGAGAAGCATGATTGAGAAAGTCACAAAGGAAGGAAGAGGAAGCAAGTGTACATACTAAGAAAGTTTGCATCTAAGTGCAGCCAGAAGGATGTAAGAGAGCCTGTTGCATTTGGTACATTACATGTGAAACTTGTTCATCAGGATCCTTCTGATAGACCCAAGTTTTGGCACTGATAATTTACACATTTGTAGATATTTGTTACAGCTTCTTTCCTGTTCAGATTCCTATGTGATAGCCAGCTGAGCTGAATTCCGATTCCTCAGCTGGCAACCTACATTGCACAAAGTCACGGACAAATGGTAAAGGAAACGTGGTGAAATCCTAAATACCAGTTTTCGGCTGCAGCTGCGAAAGTAGTGACACAGCTAAGTAAATTAAAGAATACGTTCAAAAAGAGGCATGGATTCTTCTAACGCCTAACTACTGCCTGCATACTTATTATGGCCCATCAAAGAGAAGAAGAGAAAAATCCATACAGCTAGTTTAGACATTTAGCTCAGATAAAGTCACCTGTACAGGGACAGATGACTCTGTCCCTAATGTATGTCATCTCATAACTAAAAACCAAGGACATCTCTCCAATACAGTAATATCTAAAACAAATATAAGAAGTTCTGTATTTTGGGACTGCAGATGTGGGAAGCTTCAACAGGAACCTGGACATCCCAGGAGAATGCCTCTGGATACATTTACATTTTTTTAAATCTCGAATTATGAACCAAGCCTGGTTGAGTAGTGCCTTCAAGACCAATGATACTGACGTGAACGGGCTTCATCTACTGTCACCCCATTCCAGTATCTGAAGGGGGCCTATAGGGATGCTGGGGAGGGACTCTTCGTCAGGGACTATAGTGACAGGACAAGGGGTAACGGGTTAAAACTTAAACAGGGGAAGTTTAGATTGGATATAAGGAAGAAATTCTTTCCTGTTAGGGTGGTGAGACACTGGAATCGGTTGCCCAGGGAGGCTGTGAGTGCTCCATCCCTTACAGTGTTCAAGGCCAGGTTGGACGAAGCATTGGGTGGGATGGCAACACAATCACTTCCCTGGGCAGCCTGTTCCAATTCTTGATAACCCTTTTGGTGAAGAAATCTTTCCTAATATTCAATCTGAACCTCCCCTGGCACAACTTGAGGCTGTTTCCTCTTGTCTTGTCTTGCTACATGGGACAAGAGACCAACCCCCACCTCACTACAACCTCCTGTCAGGCAGTTGTAGAGAGCAGTGAGGTCCCCCTGAGCCTTCTCTTCTCCAGACTAAACAACCCCAGTTCCCTCAGCCGTTCCTCATCAGACTTGTGCTCCAGACCCTTCACCAGCTCTGTTGCCCTTTTGTGGACCCGCTCCAGCCCCTCAATGTCTCTCTTGTAGTGAGGAGCCTAGAACTGAACACAGGATTTGAGATGCAGCCACACCTGTGCCAAGTACAGGGGTATGATCACTGCCGTGGCCCTGTTGGCTACGGTATTACTGATACAGTCCGGGATGCTGTTGCCCTTCTTGGCTGCCTGGGCACAAGCTGGCTCATGCCCAGCAGATGTTGACCAACACCCCCAGGTCCTTTTCTGCAGGCAGCTTTCCACAGCCTGTAGCACTGCATGGGGTTTTTGTAACCCAAGTGCAGGACCCAGCATGTAGCCTTGGGGAATTTTACACAATCGGCAACAGCCCATCAGTCCAGATCCCTCCATGAAGCCTTCAGATTAACTCAAGCAGATTAACACTCCCACCCAATTTGGTGTCATCTGCAAATTGACCTAGGGTGCAGTCAACCCAAAGATCAACAACAACCCAGGTGATACAGGGTTGTTAAGACTGTAAAATGTTTGTAATAAGAGTAAACTGTTGCTGCCAAACAAAACATTAGGACACAAAAGCCTAGTGGGTTTTGTTGCCAGACAAGTGATTCTGGCCAGACCATTTGTGTATATACTAGGGGTGAGACAATTAAACCAATGAGATTGAGTGCAAATGAGTAAAATAAGTTTTTTAGGATATATGTGGCCTTTCTTCTTACTGAGGTTACACATTCAGTTTCATTACATTCACTTCCTACAGAAACAATGATTCATTTGAATTGTTTGATTTCAAGCAAAGCATGAAGCTAAATAATTTATATCAGACTGTTGTACATCTTATATTGCAATTCATAAAGTTCATGCCTCTGATTGCCACCTTCTGGGCCCAACCATTCATCCAGTTTTCAATCCGCCTCAATTTTCAACCCCTCTCATTAACATATATCAGAGTAAATTATTGTAACTCAAATATAGCGTGAGAGAAATCTATTTCTGACCCCAAATTATCATTATTTGTCATCATATCATTATTGTCATCCCTGAGAAACTTACCTGTCTGCATGCGATTCTATATTATGTTACAGCATTTACAGAGTAGAGGAGGCAGAGCGGGAGTTCAACAAGTAAACCTAAAGCACATCAGAGACTGAAACAAAGCTGGAAAGAACAGGAAATAAACACATGGACAGGGCTCCACTGTGATAAAGAAATTTACCAAGGGAAAAAAAAACAGGACCAAATATGCTGAGAAAAAGGAAGTTCCTGAGTTGACTGAAACCAAGCCCAATGACTCAACCTTCAAGGACACAGTCAGCAAACGCAGTTTTGTCTGCAAATCCATTTCTATTCTGCCTTATCAAGATTCTTTCAGTTTTCTTTTGCAACGGGTTTTCTTTATTTTTCCCTCTTAGAGGGTTATTTTTTTTTTCTTTTACATTCTAATAAAGCTTGGCCTTTTAAGTTTAAGAGCCTTTTAATCTCATTGGGAAGTAACTGTAACAAGAAGATGCTCCTCACCTTAATGGCCAACATGAAGAATGTCATGTGGTCTCTTCACAAAACTCAAGCAGCAGAAATACTTGCCTTTCTGTGTAATTTTTGGTCTTAAACTGCCTATTGCTATGTAAGTTTGTTTGCTAGAACAAATATTTTTCTCCATCTATATTACCCACAGTCCTTGTTACCCATTCTCATGCAGACAAAACAGCTCCCAGCAACCAGTGGAGCAGAAATTAGTAAGTGAGCTGTATGTTTATACCTAGTTATCCTCTTCAATGTATTCATGCTGTTTACTCTGAGTTAAATCTGCTGCTTTTGTTTCATATGCTCCATATTACCCCCATCCTCATGGCTAACAACAAAATCTGAAAATAAATTTCATTCCATGCTAGGTAAAACTTTCCTATAAGCAAATACAGTTTGGACTTCATAAGAAGGGAACAACTTTTCTGTGTGTTGTTCTGAATCCCACTAAACACTGGCAAGCTGTGTGTAAGCACTAACAGTCACAATTCAGTTTATACAAAATAGAACAAAGCCTAAAAAATCAAAATTCTGTTTTCTTTCTCAGATATTGCCAACTGGTTAATAATTAAATGGTGAATAGCAACTACATTCTGTGGAGTATTGAATATTCTCATTATTATGGAAATGCCAGTCACTGCTAAAGTTATTGAACTATCTTCAAACTGGACTGAAATACCTTATGAGTAAACCTAGGATAAGAATTAAGTTTGATGGCCTATACTTCGATCGCAGGACAAGTGTTTTAAAAGTTAAAAAAATTAATCACTTAATAAAATTAATTATGAATTCATTATAACCTTCAGTTATTTATAATGATTCCTATAGGAATTATAGAATGACTAGGGTTCAAAAGGATCCCCTAGTTCCAACCCCCCATTCACAGGCAGGGACACCTTCCGCTAGACCAGGTGCTTAACAACCTGTACAACCTGGCCTTGAGCACTGCCAAAGATGGCAGGCTCCTCTAACTACTCATACACTTATAACTTAGATACATTGTCTGGACCCGAAGAAAATGTATTTTTAGGGTTAATAGTAATTTTTGCCATTTATTTTTCATTAATGGAAGTTTAGTAGTTGTGCTTTTTTTTTTTTTTTTTCCTCAGTGGAAGAAGAAACCTCTTAATTCCAATGAGACCAAGAACATAGCTGCCTTCCCATGTGGCTGTGCCCTTTGTCATAAAAGGAGATATGAACTGCCAGGATGCTCGAAAGTTACTTCTTTGTAGCACTCTGAAGAGGGAAGATAATGAAAACCAAACCAAATATCCCAAACAAAGCACCTTTCACAGAATCACAGAATCACAGAATCCCAAGGGTTGGAAGGGACCTCAAAAGATCATCTAGTCCAACCCCCCTGCAAGAGCAGGGTAACCTACAGTACATCACACAGGAACTTGTCCAGGCGGGCCTTGAATATCTCCAGTGTAGGAGACTCCACAACCCCCCTGGGCAACCTGTTCCAGTGCTCTGTCACTCTTACAGTAAAGAAGTTCTTCCTGATGTTAACGTGGAACTTCCTATGTTCCAGTTTACACCCATTGCCCCTTGTCCTATCACTGGATATCACTGAAAAAAGCCTAGCTCCATCATCCTGACACCTACCCTTCACATATTTGTAAACATTGATGAGGTCACCCCTCAGTCTCCTCTTCTCCAAGCTAAAGAGACCCAGCTCCCTCAGCCTCTCCTCATAAGGGAGATGTTCCATTCCCTTAATCATCTTTGTGGCTCTGCGCTGGACTCCTTCAAGCAATTCCCTGTCCTTCTTGAACAGAGGGGCCCAGAACTGGACGCAATATTCCAGATGCGGCCTCACCAAGGCTGAGTAGAGGGGGAGGAGAACCTCTCTTGACCTACTAACCACTCCCTTTCTAATGCACCCTAAGATGCCATTTGCCTTCTTGGCCACAAGAGCACATTGCTGGCTCATGGTCATCCTCCTATCCACCAGGACCCCCAGGTCCCTTTCCCCTTCACTACTTTCCAGCAGGTCAACCCAGGAATAAGACACTGCTGTGCCAAAAACATTTTAGGATTATTACTTGGTAACAAAACCAACCAGTACACCGTAACAGCAAAGATGTTCTGAGCATCTTAATGGTGTATTTCCATGCCTTAATAAGTTTTAGTACAAATATTCCTCTACCTGTGGTCAATCACTGAGTTGAGCTGCTCCAGAGCTGACCTGATGCACAGTGAAGTGGTAGATCTTGGCACACAGGGAGATTTCCCGAGGCAGAGAAACACCAGGGGAGCAGAGACCTGCCAGGAGCCAGCAGCTCTCTCAAGAGATGCTGACTGATGCCTGAGTATTGCCAGAGAAAGCACAGCCAACCCCACACCTATAAAAAGCAGCCTAGGGAGCACAGGTGACCAAGAGTGCTGCAACCAGAGCATAGAATCATACAACAGTTAGGGCTGGAAGGGATCTTCAAAGGTCATCTAGTCCAACCCCCTAGTTTTTTACAGTGAGGGTTGTAAAATACTGGAACAGTTTGCCCAGAGAGGTGGTAGATCCCTGGAGACATTCAAAGCCAGGCTGGATGTGATTCTGGGCAACCTGATCTAGTTGAAGACACCCCTGCTTATTGCAGGGGATGGATTAGAGGACCTCTAAAGGTGCCTTCCAACCCAAACTAATCTGTGGAGTAACTCAAGAATTTAAGAGGTGCAAGGGCTGCTGGAAACACAGCATCTTTTATCAGACAAGATTTCAGGCAAATAAGTTATCCTTCAGTTTTGCTATTTCTGCTGTGTAATTCAAGGTCTTATTTGATCTCCACCCCCTCTCACCAACTGCTAATAAAAGACATCCTCTGCCTATAAACCCTGTATCATTTAACACACAGGCTTTCTTTTAGAAGTAATCTTAACTTATGAAATTTATAATGCTTGTAATACTTTTATTGGTATATTACCAATTTCTTCTTTTCCCATTTCTAATGGAACTCAAGATACATAGTCTCATAGGCATTTTTACTCTTTTAGCTTACATTAAAAACGTGACAGGAAAAATTCAGACAAAAACATACCGTATTTTTTACATAATCAAAATTATATCAACTTCCATTAAATACATTATAGGCTATTAAAGATAAAGCAAGCTCTAGACTTACTCATATTGAGACCAGGAGGAAATTGCAGCCATCATTTATTCCTTGGAGTATTCCAGATAAAATCTATCAGCAATTTCCTCAAAAGCAGATTTGTGAGTCTTGGAGTGCCCAGGCTCTTAAATCACCAATATGAACAAATCTTTTGGGGACAGTCCAAACTGCATAGTCTGGAACTCAGCCCCAGGTCTGACATTTTCCAAAGTCTGAATGCACAATGCTGTTTTGTGCCATCATGTCCTACTATAGTCCCTATTCAGTCATCATTCCACGTTTTTCCTTTTTTCTTTTTTTCCCTTTTCATTGTTTTCCTACTGTATATTTGCTGAGCTTTTCCAAAGGTAGTAGTCCAAGGATGTTTTTGTCAACACATAGGAGCTCTAAAGATACACAGTACCACAGAGAAATAAATGAGAAATAGAGGTACTAAGCATACATTTTCACTTTTCTACTGCACCATATACTGGGATTTACTTAAATAAACCACATTCAGGGTTGAGACCAAGATAACTTTCTAAACAGATGATTTTGTATCTGCTCCAAAATCAATGCCAAGGACTGGAAAAAAGATAAAATTGACAGTCTTCAGTTTATTATCAGAAGTGCTCTTCTGATACTTATTTTTGATACATTTAGAAAATGAATAAATAAATAAAAAGCCCCAAATATTCCCTAATTTTCTCATGGCTTTTTGCAGAAATCTTAGAATCTCCTACCAGGCACAAAATTTGTTAGATCAAAAATACATGCTGTGACTAGAGTGAGCAAAGGTAAACACATTCAATGGCAACTGAGAGTCTAAATATCAATTATGCTCAAATACTACGCAAAGCTCCCATTCTGTACCAAGAGAAACACCTTTTAGGAATTCAGTGCTTCAGTGGAACAGTGCAAGGTTTAAGAAACTTACTGCAATGGACCTCATCACTCCAGTCATCACAGTCATTGTAGCCATTACACTGCAGTTTCCCTGGGATGCAGATTCCACTGGCGCATAAGAAACTCTCCTCTCCTCCACACAGTGCTGCAAAAGAGAAGAAAACAAAGAATGTGTGTTAAGCTTCTCAGGGTAAGAAGAAATAAGCAGAAAAGAAAGATGGCTAGAACAGTGAGTCTTAATCAAGGCTCTTCAGAAACAAACCCCAAATTAATGAAGTTCAAGCAAGTGCAAACTGGCATTTTCATTTAATTTTTGATATTTCAAAAATAGCTATCTAGGCTGAGTTAATCAGTGAAGTTCAATCTACCATTACTTGTAAAAAGCTGCTGTACAGAGGAACTGTTAAGTGAATATAGGACGAGATTAAAGAAGCTCTAGGTTTTGGTTTTGGTTGTTTGGTTGTGGGGGGTTTTTTTGTTTGTTTTTTTGGTTTGTTTTGTTTTTATTAAATAGATGCACCAGATTAAATATCCAACTACAGTTACAACAGATGGATCTTCCCAGCCTAAATGTTTTGCAAAAGATTACCAGGTCAAGACCTAACAGTGTCACAGACATTTTTCTAGAAGTAAAGGATTCCTCATTCTTATAATTCTCTGAACACCAGAAGACAGTCATTATTGCTGTTAGATATATGGGGAATTAAGATACCTGAAGAGACAACTTCCCCCTAGAGCTTTAGGCATCCCACTGGAAATGCCTTGCAGGGCCATTATATTCAGAGGGAGGGAACCTGTAAGTACCTTTCCATTCAAGTCCTTCAAGGCACTTAAAATACAGAGATGCAGACCACCATTAATTTGTTTACACCTTAGTCCATGCAATACAGACCAAACTTTAAGCCTTTGCTTTAAAAAAAACCAAAACACTGGCTGAGAAAAGTCCCTGTAAAGCATACAGACATACGTGGGAATGCAAAGTAAAGACGTCAAGGAGATAAGCAAATATTCAGTACAAAACTTGGTTGTGGGTTTTGTATGGGTTTGTTTCTTTACAAAAGCCAGAGTTAACTGTCAGGCTACTCAACAAAGCTGAACAAAACAGTTTCACCTCTTGTAAAAGATCAGTGAAAAAAACCCAAACCCAATAATTTTACTCTAAACATACATACCTGAAATGAGAAATAGCTTTTAGAGATGGAGGAAAAAAATCACATCACTGTGACAATGTAAAGTTAGTAAATACATCTATGCGTGAAAACAGCAAGTTCAAACAACAAAATCTCATGGAAGTTCAAAATTCTACTTATAGAAATTTCATTGTAATTCAGACTTTGTATCTAAGTATTCCAAGGACAATAAGAATTTCTAATTGTAGCTTTCAACCTTGACCGCAATGCAAATCACAGGTATGAAAACCCATCATTTTCAGCAGCCACTATAGAATCACTTCCTCCATTAAAGTAATTTTGCACCTGACCACAACATAACTCCAATTTTCCCATTTTAATGGGGATTTGTATTTTCCTATTCCTATAGGAGAATTTGCTTCATATTTTTCCTCCCTTTATTCTCTGAACCTGAGGCTGAACAAAGTCTGGAAAGTATAATTATAATCTACATGTCAAAACTGAAAAATGGATGTTGAGTATTCTCATCATAATCATGTATCCCTCATAACATGTCTACCAACATGCATATTCATGCAGAATACAGTTTAAAATTAAGGAAAAATAACCAAATATGCAATTACAGAATTTTTAGTAGCATTAGCTTTTATGACCTCAGCTCGGCACTGCAGTAAATGATAGCACAAAGGTAAATTTCAGATGAAGCCATTATTAAGTCAATGACTATGATGATGTTTGTGTCAACATTTTACCTGGTGCTGTACTCAGCAGAATTCATAGTATAAGGACTTACAGTGAAGTATTATTCACAATAATGTGTTGATTAAGCAAACAAAAACAGAGCTTAAGTGAAAGATCAGTCCTAAACTAACACACTGCTAACATACCATATAAACTCTCCTTTCTGAAGGCAACACTTCACTTATAAATGGAGGGAAAGTTCTTTTTAATCTCTTCCAAAAGAGCAGCCTGTTGTGAAGTAACCCAGAGCATACAAGTAATGTCATTTTATACGTCTTCAGAAGAATGGAATTATAAAGATGGTGAAAGTCAGAACAATGAGTGAACCAATAAGCCCTGCATGGCTTTGAATGACCCTGTCACCTGGGGCCTTTCACTCAAGTCCTGCCTGACCACTACTGTAGACACAGGCTTACATCCAGATCCAGCTCCTGGATAGATATCTCATATATATACTGTAGCTGGCCTGCAGCCCTAACTTTGGCCCTGGTTCCTAAGTGGGTTTAGAGTCACGTTGGAACCTTGTCACCAGTCCTGTCTCTGGCCCTGTCTCCTGACTAGGTTCTCTGATTAGATCCCAGACCTGGATCATCACCTTGCTGTGTCTGGGGCCAGCTCTGCTATAAACACATTTTTCATACAAGGATGTGTGTGTCAGTTGACTAAGTCTAAGATTTCTGTTTCTTTGGATGATAAAATAATATTTCAGGCTTAAAAAAGCACATATATGTGTTGAAAAGCAATAATCCCCTGCTGCCAAAACTGAAGGTGCTCAGAGAGTGTGTGTGTATCCACTGCCATAGTGCAATAGAAAGGACTGCTATGCTAGAACCACAGGTAAAATTGTAAATCTGAATAATTAATTGCACATGTGGTCAGTGCAGACTGGAGCTATTTGTCACTTGAAAAACACACTCTGCATGTCTAAGCATATCCAGTGCTCAGTGGTGCATCACAGCATCAGTGCACCACAAGATTCTGTAAATTGTGAAGAATATCACATTGCTATACTGAAAGATTGTGATGAGAAATTATTACACTTTTTGTAGGTCCATTAAGGGCTGCTTCTTTAGTCCCAAGGGCAGGTTTAACAGGTGCAATAGTCTTTTTTCCTGGAGAGTAAAGACTCTAGTGGTATTTTACATGTTCAAAGAATAGCTCCTATTACCTTTGCTTGTAGCTGCAAGAGCACGCTTCAATTACAAATAAATCCCAGCAATACAAATTAAGAGTCCAGTTAACCGAAAGCATGCAAACAACAGTTGAGAAAATTTTTATTCCAGTGCCTTGCTCAACATTACAGTTCTCTGCAACAGTGACAGGGAAATAATCTCATTCTATAATATAACATCATGTTTTCTTTACTATGAGCTGATATTTTTTTTCTTCAGTTCAGTCTCAGGCGTTGCATTTTCCAATTGCTACAATCAGTAAGCCCTACAGGAGGCCCTAACAAAAATAGCCTTCCTCAGTATGGGCTCTAGTTCCCTGTAGACCAACATTTATCCCACAGACAAGGATGTCAGGTAAAAATAGAATATGATAACATAATCAGAAGATTGTAATTCATCACACAAGAAAGGCTCTTTGAGATTGGAAAGGCAACTTCTAACTGACTTGGAAATCTTACATTCTTCTGACTGGGGCTTCTATACAATTTCCTGCATGTTTGGAAAAGAAAACAGCATAAATAGATCAAAAAGAAACATTAAAGGAACCATCTTGATTTGTTTACAGATCTCCATCAGTATAGATCTTCACTGGTACTAAGAGGGCAACCTTAAGAGACGTCTACCTTCTAGACCTAAATACCTATTTGGCCTGGGAGAACAAAGGTAAAAAACACAAAAGGTATTTTATCTGATCATTTTTCCTATAGATCAGAAAAGCAAAGATTCCAGAGTCCCATATTCATTTCTGGGCTGTGAAGAAAAGTATGTTCAAGCACTTATAAACCATTCTGACTCTCCTTTCCTAATACATCTCTATCCTATTCTATCCTATCCATTCTGACTCCATCCCAATCTAGTTCTCCATTTCTTCTTAAAGGGAGCATCTTTCTACTTATCTTGTGTGTTATATGCAAACAAAAGGAAGAATTAAATCAGTTTTTCCTTCTCTCAGTTTTCATACCCAGCAGAAATCAGAAGGAATTTTAAGAAAAAATTAAAAATTGAAACTGAGCAGCCGGGGATCAGGTTAGGGAAAGCTAAAGCCCTGACAGCATTAAATCTGGCTGGGGATGTAAAGGGCAACAAGAAAAACTTCTGCAGGTACATTGTGGATAAAAGGAAGACAAGATAAAATGTGGGCCCACTCCGTAAGGAAACAGAAGACCTGGTCACCCAGGGCATGGAGAAGACCAAGGCATTCAGTGGCTTTTCTGTATTTGGTCTTCACTGTCAGGAGCTCTAGCCACACTGCCCAAGGCAGGCACTTGGAGAATGAACAACCGCCCGCTGCAGGAAATCAGATTTGAGATCATCTCAGGAACCTGAAGGTACACAAGTCCATGCGACCCAATGAGATGCAACCTCAGGTCCTGTAGGAACTGGCAGATAAATTTGCCAAGCCATCATATTTGAGAAGCTGTGGCAGTCTAGTGAAGTTCCCTCTGACTGGAAAAGGGGAGAAATAAGCCTCATTTTTAAATAGGGGAAAAATGAAGATGTGGGGAACTACAGGCCAATGAGTCTCACCTCAGAGCCCAGGAAGATGATGGAGCAGTTTCCTCCTGGAAACTATGCTAGAATACATGGAAAATAAGGAGGTTACTGGTGCCAGCCAACATGGCTTCTCTAAGGGCAAACTGTGCCTGACAAATTTGGTGGCCTTCTATGGCAGGGTGACAGCATTGGTGGATAAGGGAAGAGCCACCGATGTGTCTACATAAACTTGTGCAAGGAGTTTGACACTGTCCTACACAGCATCCTAGACTGGAGGGGCATGGATGTGACAGGTGGACCACTCGGTGGATAACGAATTTGCTGGATGGTCACACTCTAAAAACTGCGGTCAATGTGCCCTGCATTCCACTTAATGCAGTGGAAAGAAGAGAGTATTTACCCGTGTATGTGAAGCTGTACTGATCAGCTTCAAAACCAGAAATAGTGGAGTAATTTTTTGCAGGAGACAAAATCTTTCTCAGGATTGTGGTTGTGGTCCGTATGAGAAAACAGTCAAGAGCTGAAAAACTATTTCCCCCAAGCACTCTTAACTAATAACTCCACGTTATATTTTATAATGTCCCTTATGTTTCCTCCCATTCTGCTTCCCCCATCCTTTATCTCTGCCTGCTTTCTGATTCTTTGCCTATTGCTTTTCTAGCTTGGAATTTCCCATGTGTCCTTTTCAGGACCCTTAACTTCAGTGGAAGTGAAAGGTCTTTTGTGTTCTTTCTCCCACAGGGTATTGCATCATAAGGAAATAGAGAAATGGAAAGTTTCCTGGGGGGAAGGAGTTGCCAACTTTCCTAATCCTCTGATTGTGATCCTAATATAAGAACTTTTTAGAACTGACAGCTACAAGATGCATATACTGTACCACAGAGTACATGGGGTATAAGGAGCAGGTGATGAAAATCTGTAGGCAAGAGAATACAGAAATTCCTTCATGTCCCACTGTGCTATTGTGGCTGTGTTGAATCACATGAAAAGTTCTATTTATCTCATAATGCTGCCTCCAGAAACTGCTCAAATCAGATGCCAAGTGAAGAATAGAACAGGGCAAGGCTATGTCACAATACTTTTCCAAAATACTCCTGTTTTTTCCATCTGAGATTCAAAGACTTGCTGTAGTTTGTGACCAACCATAGATCTTTCTTCTGTTAATGTGTCCTCTTGTTTCATGGATGTATGTACATTTTAGCATGTTACGAAGTGTTACACCTTACCTATGCACTGTATGAAGAGTATCATGTTTTGGTCGTTCTAAAGACAATTTTATTTGATACCTCCTAGTTCTTTCATAGCGTTAGACAGAGACTGCCTTCACTTAAAAAAAATTAGTAACATTTTTCATGCTCATTTTCAGAGACATACGGTGTTTCATCTGTTGCTATATCTTGAAATGCAACCGAAGTCAATCTTGAGGATGGTAGAATAATATGCTTATTTCAGCCTGTGCTATTTGGGGCTTTCTAGGGACCTGGCTGCATAATCTTCTGTAGATGGCATTCCAGTAACCTAGCTGGGGAGTACAGCACATGGATATGGACAGCAGCCCCCAGGAAGGTTTCTGAGATTTATCCGCCTAAAATGCATTACTGGATACATGTAGAATGAATGACTGATGATGCTTCTTCCTCACTCCCTCACATGCTCACAGCTAATTGGAGCTGTGAAACCAGTTCAACCATCTATCAAATCTCAACAGATGGATTCCTAAAACTATGTTCAGAGTAGCTGGTTTTCTCACCTACTGGGTATTCACTTGTCACGTGTGAAAGGATATTAACCTGACTGATGCAGCCCTGTTTACAAAACTGTACCTTTTTCTCTGTGACTCATTTTGTACACTCAGATGGTTTTACTATAATGCACATGGCTTAGATTTTCCAGTACATTCAGTACATCTGTGGTCACATCAGGAATGCACGCCATAATAGTTTCTCCATAGTGGTAATGTGCACTTGATTTGCAGTGCCTTTGGAGGAAAAATCTAGACAAAGAGATAAATACCAGCAGTGACACATGAACAAGCACATATTCACTAGATAATCCCAATTCTAACTAATTCTAACATTTTTCAGGAAAGCTGGTAATTTGCTCCAGGATAAATGTTCTGGAATCATAACTCAAGCACACATTACATGGAGTCACATGGAAAAGACAAGTTACCCCTGTGGATATTCCGACTGGACACAAGAGGAAAATTTTTCAAAATGAGAACAATCAGCCATTAGAATAATTTCTTCAGATGGTGGAATCCTAAACATTGACACTTTTAAGATTCATCTGGACAGGCTGCTGGGACATCTGGTCTGGGTCATGCCTTGCCTAGAAAGGTTGGACCAGATGATCTGTGAGGTCCCTTCCAACCTGTTATTCTGTGATTCTCCAACAGAGCTTGGAAAGGCATGTGGAATGCAAGGATTTTTTTGAGGAGCAATAATTTTCTATTCAGAAAATGTGGAAGATAGAGAGTATTTAGTTACAATTGGACAAAAATAATCAAGAGAAAAAAATTCTTTTTGATTCAGTGACACTGTGCAGGTACAGCAGCCAGACCTTATTTTCAAGAAATACAAGAAATAACTACAGCCCTTGTCCAACTGAAGCCCAACTAAAACCATTGGTGTGTTATCAGCATTCTTCTCAGACTAAAGTCAAAAACACAGCACTGCACCAGCTACTAAGAGGGAGAAAAATAACTGTTACAGCTGAACCCAGGACAGCCCTAAAAAGATAATCACATCATCAAACAAAACAAATTATATGCCAGGCACATGTGGGCAGGGAGGACTTCACTGCATGTAATCTGGAAACATTATCCCCAAAAGAAATCACAAAGTTGAGACGTAAGCAGCCATATGCCAAGGACATGCTCTTGAAATTTCCAAGAACTAAGCCCTGAGAAGAGTGTGAAGAGCGCTTTGGGCTGAGCACTAGGTAAAAAGGGACTGGAACAGTGAACCGACCCCTGCTGTTTGGTTCTACTGTATTCAGAGAAGTAACTTTTTTTTTTTCGAATATACAAGCTGCAGAGAAATATTCAACCACAACATAATTTATTTCTGTCAGAGAAACAGCCTCTCGAATCTGGACTCTCACATTTTTCTGTCATAAAGGAGCCATTCTTTTAAACAATTCTTTCAAATAAAAAAGTAGAAATATTATCTACAGCTTATGATTCCACATGAAAACTATTCACATCTAAGCATCATGCACAATAGTTCATGAAAAAAGGAATTTAAAATGCCTTTTGCTTTATACAACAGGATGTCAAAACTGCCAATAAGGGGTCTGGGTCTCCACAGTCTGCCGAGTAGGAGCAGTGAATGTCACAACTGGCTTTAGATTATTTTCCCCCAGTGAGAAATAGCAAGCTTCCATTGTGTACTTTTCTGTAATTTATGTAGCTCACTACCAGACAGAAACAAATCCTACCATACAGGTTACGGAAGAATCATCAATCACGCACTAATTTAACAAACTTCTTCTCTAGGAATATTAAATATATGATTTTAGCAAGAAGCTTGAAAGTTTCAGAAGTCAGTAATCTCTTCTGGCTTGACCTTAGAGTTCAGCTTTCTAGATCTGGTGGGGCTTTTGAACACTTTGGCCAGCTGTAATCTGACAGAATTTAACATACACATTTATATCATACCTTGAATTCAGTCAGTACACCACACATTCATGAAACTCAGGTTCCTAATATGCTGTTGCTCTTTCAGAATAATTCTGTGCCTAGTATCAGCACACTCGGTGCTAGTCACTCTCATTGTCCAATGTACAATCCCTTACCACACTTATATATTTATGCTACAGCCTCTTTATTTGTCATTTGAACCTGCCATGAAGACAAAATTATTGTAGTCCTAATTCCTGTAACGTTCATCCTGTGCCTAGGGAGCCAAGAAGGCAAACAGAATCCCGGCCTGTATCAGCAACAGCATAGTGAGCAGAGCCAGGGCAGTGATCAACCCCCTGTACTTAGCACTGGTGAGGCTGCACCTCAAGTACTGTGCTCAGTGCTGGGCCCCTCACTCCAGAAAGACACTGAGGTGCTGGAGCAGGTCCAGAGAAGGACAATGAAACTGTTGAAGGATCTGGAGCACAAGTCTGATGAGGAATGGTGGAGGGAACTGGGGTTGTTTAGCCTGGAGAAAAGGAGGCTTAGGGGAGAACTCACTGCTCTGTATAGCTACCTGAGAGGAGGTTGTAGTGAGGTGGGGCTTGGTCTCTTCTCCCAAGTAACAAGCCATAGAATAAGAGGAAACAGCCTCAAGTTGTGCCAGGGGAGGTTCAGACTGGATATTAGGAAAGATTTCTTCACCAAAAGGGTTATCAAGAATTGGAACAGGCTGCCCAAGGACGTGATTAAGTCACCATTCCTGGAGGTATTTAAAAGACATGTAGATGTGCTTAGGGACATGGTATAATGGTGGACTTGCCAGTGCTGGGTTAACGGCTGGACTCAGTCTTAAGGGTATTTTCCAGTCTAAATGATTCCATGAGTGAATGTATACAAACCACAATATTTTTAAAAAATTACATCTCAAACAGCTCTGGGCTCATTTTCATAGCAAGAGAAAAGGAATACACTTGAAATCTGGGCTGTGTGTAAGGTTCCTGCTCCAAATAACAGTCCTGTATTTACTAGAGCTTAGCAAAGGAAAAGTCAGCAGAACATTTTTGAAGGGCATGTTGCTCTTCTCCTATCTTCTTTACTTGAAACAGCTCAGAATTTTTGATGCAAAGCAAAAAAGACTCAAATCAATACTAGTCTGAAAAAAACTAATCATAGAATCACAGAATAGTTAGGGTTGGAAAGAATGCTAAGATCATCAAGTTCCAACCCCCCTGCCAGGGGCAGTCACACCTCACACTAAACCATGTCACCCAAGGCTTTGTCCAGCCCATCCTTGAACACCACCAGGGATGGAGCATTCACAACCTCCCTGGGCAACCCATTCCAGTGCCTCACCACCCTAACAGGAAAGAATTTCCTCCTTATATCCAATCTAAACTTCCCCTGTTTAAGTTTGAACCCGTTACCCTTGTTCTATCACTACAGTGCCTAATAGTCCCTCCCCAGTGTTCTTACAGGCCCCCTTCAGATACTGGAAGGCTGCTATGAGGTCTCCACGCAGCCTTCTCTTCCCCAGGCTGAACAGCCCCAACTTTCCCACCCAGTCAAAAAAAAAACAAAACCAAGCCTAAAAATATTAAAGCACAGCAAAACTATAACCAGCTGACGACCTGACACTATCACAGTAATGTGAAGGAGCATAGTAACAGAACTAGAAACAATAATTTGATCCCAGAGTTTTTCCTACACAATAAAAATACATTATTAAGTAGAAACTCATGAATATGGCGTAATCATTATGAATGGAAACATACACTGCTTTCCTTTTTCTTGGTGTGGTGAGAAGCATACCCTTGTAGTCGTGTCATTTTCGGCTTTGTTTTGGAATTGAGAGCACTTCAGGAACTCTGGCCAAGAAGCATTTACCATACCAAGGACTGGTTCACAGCCTTCTTTTGCTTCCTCACAAAATGTCCTGCAGGGCAAGAGACCTTGACTGGAGAAAAGAGACAGAGAAAAAAAATATGAAGATTACTACTCCTGTAGATTGTGAAAACTTTTTTAAAAAGTAAAAAGTAATAATAATCATTCCTGAGTAATTTTATGTTCTACAAAGTTACAGAAAACAGTGCCAAATCTTCATTATTCATTGAAACCTCTGGCTTTCAGGTTAAATTTAAGCCCAAATAAAGCTCAGAACAGTTTCTGAGTTCAACTGTGCACAAGCTGAAGCCCAGATTTCATCAACAGTTGAACAAACACAATGGTGTAGTGACACCACACAGGAGAAAACTTGCTTCTTCACCCTCTCCTTCTTCCCCACACTTGTGCAGACCTTCTCTCTCTGACTCTGGCAAACACTTCCATGAGCTTATTAAAAAAATCATGAACTTGGAAAAAACCTTTTCGTGTTTTTGCCTGGGTAAGCCTTCTGACCCGGAGCGGGTTCGCTGCCAGGACTTGTGACCCTGCAGGAGGACCCACGCTACAGCAGATTGTGAAGAACTGAAGCCTGTGGTAAGGACTTATGCTGGAGAAGTTAATGGAGAACTGTCTCCCATGGAAGGAATCCCATGCTGAAGCAGGGGAAGAGTGTGAGGAATCCTTCCCCTGAAGAAGACAGAGCAGCAGATATGAGCATTCCCCGTCACCCTGTGCTGCTCACAGGGTAGGAGACAGAAAAAATTGGGAGTAAAGTTAAGCCTTGGAAGAAGGGAGGGGTGGGGGAAGGTGTTTAAGACTTGGCTTTTATTTTCTCATTATCCTGCTCTGATTTGACTGATAATAAATCAATTTTCCCCAAGTCGAGTTTGTTTTGCCCATGATGGTAATTGGTGTGTGCTCTCTCCCTGCCCCTATCTCAGCTTCCAAGCTTTTTGTTATTTTTGTCCCCTATCCAGCTGAGGAGGGGAGCGACAGAGCAGCTTTGCTGGGCACCTGGCCTCCAGCCAGAGTCAACCCGACACAGATATATACACAGAACAGTAGTAATTTAGAAAGTACTAGATTTCTAAAAAGCAACTCCATAGTGATTAAATAAACCAAGCAGACCTTGCAGACTCTAAAGAAGCTCTGACAAACCAGAAAACATAGGATTATGCAGCAATTACTACAATATTTGGCCCAGTTTCAATGTTCAGTCATGTGTGCTCCATAAATTATTTCTGGATAATGATCAAGTTTAGTATGGACATATTGCTTAATCTACTGAAGGATGGAAGGTGATTAAAAACCTCCATCTTGATTAGTCTTATTTACAGCTACTTAGAGACCAACCATTTTAAAAATAAGCTGGCAGGTCTACGGCAACCTTACCATAATTTATTTGGCACCAGTGGCAGGCACAGAAACAGGTTATTACATACTAGGGTGCAATTCTGGTCTTCAGGATATGATGTTTGATGAAAGAACAGATATGTGACATATGTTTAACTCTGTGGATGCTTTCCCACATTTAAAAGTTCATACTTCAGTTATTTCAGCTTGGGCACAGCTCTTGATACCAGCAGCATATGCAGCTCTTGCTTCCAAATGTCTAGATCCGTTTCTGTGCTCCTCTCAGTTTTGCAATAGTTGTTAATAGGCTGTATAGTAAGACAGGTCAAGTAGGTGATTCAGCTGAAAAGTAATGTGACCAAAAAGAGGTATTCTTTTTTCTCATCTGACAACTGAATTGTCCCCTCCAAATGGATACAGGCAAAGCAGGAATAAGATGTCAGGAGAGGGAAAGGTAGAAATCACTGAAGCTGACAAAAGTATTAAATAATATATACAACTAACCATTCTGCAGAGACCTCCCCATGCTACCTATTCTATTATATAATTCTATAATATATCTAGTGTTCATTATTTATTATGTCATTTCATTGTGTCCTGACAGTAGCATTCTCCACTAGTAAAAGCACTTCGATAGCCATGTCCTATTGAGAAATTCATTACCGCAGTCTTACAGAGTAAAACGACAGAGTGTAAATGACTTGCAGAAGGTTATAAATAAAGCTGGTATGCCAGAGCTGAAAATACAGCATGAAGATCACTTTTAGAACACACAACTGTTGACTGCACTGCTCCGGCTAACGGTCACAGTTGCAGTTCAGTAGACACCCTGACTGAAGGCAGACTGATGAACATTTTCAGCTACTGCTGGTCCTCATTACTGTTCTTTCCCCAGATCCATCCCATCAGTTGTTCCAGGATAACTGTTCCTGTGGCCACACAGTAAGCTGTATTCACGTATTGAGCCAAGTTAACCCTAGGGTATTTGGCTGGATTATTTTTTCAGCCAAATCTGTTTAAGGAAAAGTTTAAACTGGCATGGCTACAAGAGGAAATATGAATCATACTACAGCCATGCTAAAAAGCACTGTGGGGTAATTCACTTATCATTTATAGGCACAAAGGCTAAGAATGCAGATAGATCCAAGGTCTGAGGCAGAATAAAGGATCAGTAAAACAGTTGTGAGAGAGTGCTGGGGAGAGGGGGAATTACACAGACAACTCAGGGGCAGAACACACATGACAAACTGAAAACCAGGGAAACATGAAAAAAACATGTGAAGAAGAAAACTGAGTTTACCCTTTATATTTCTACAGTCCTGAAATCATAGAATCATAGAATAGTTAGGATTGGAAAGGACCTCAAGATCATCTAGTTCCAACCTCCCTGCCATGGGCAGGGATACCTCACACTAAACCATCCCACACAAGGCTTCATCCAACCTGGCCTTGAACACCGCCAGGGATGGAGCACTCACAACCTCCCTGGGCAACCCATTCCAGTGTCTCACCACCCTAACAGGAAAGAATTTCCTCCTTATATCCAATTTAAACTAACAAGTTGAAGTGAGAAGCTGACACAGCAACCAGATAGTTCTAATTGTCATTAATATTTTTCAGGATTTTCTAACCACAAGGACTTCCACAGAATATAAATTTCACAGAAGTTTCTCCAATAGAGCAGCAAACACCCACAGCCAAGATTACAGCTTTTTAGAGTGATTGTTCTTGTGAAAAAATCCTCTCTACCCTATCATAGCACGCCAACGGGCAGAGCAGCATATTCAGTCACTGAACAGAGAGCTGTATGAGGCAAGCTCGTAAAAATCTCAACATTACTTTTTAATTCATGGATTTGTAAATAAATGGGCTGTTGAAGGCTTCATTTTCACAAAATCAAGAAAATAATGTACTTCCGTTGTTTAGTTTTGATCCTTATCTTGCAAGTTATTTATAAAGATGCAATTTTTTTCTATTTTGCCTTCAGATATAGGTTTAAACCTGAAATTTGCTGCTTTACATAGTAATAAAATCTGAAAAGAAAGCAAGATTATTTTAGATTCTTGTGGTTATTTCACTTAACAAAATTATATTGAATCCATATAGCAACATCCAAGGAAGAAACTTCAACTCCATGCAATGCTTTGTAGTACTGGATGCAGAGCTAGCTGCATGTATGTTTTGACTTCCCAGCTTGGTTTTAGCTCATATGCATGTACTGTTTTCTTGAAGCAGGTTCCTGTGTGCAAGTACTGTGTGCATAATTAACGTGTAAAAGGGCAATATAGGACCCAAAGGCTGAAAAGCATTTTACATCTTAAAGGAGAAAAAAGGCCTGAGAGGTGATCCTGGCAGAAGCCAGTAGCAGCAGCAGCTCAGTTCCCCAGAGGTAAGGACTACTATTAATTGGCTGAATTGCTGGGCACTTGCAAAAGCCTTAGAACAGATCACCGATATCCAAGAGAACCATACTTAACAACGAGCTCACACAGAACTCCAAAGGCTTTTCAGACAAGGGAAGGAAATATAAATTCCTGATTCCAGTGACAGTGGAACTGGGAACAAATATAACCAAAAGGTACTATTAAAAAGATTACTCTTACCCATCCAAAAATGAGCTAAGGTGGCAGCAGCTGCTGCTGAATTTCACATCTTCTACACCTCCTGCTATTGAATTTAGCATTTTCTACATCAGCTGCTGTTGAATTTAACATCTCTTTCAGGCCTAGCAATGCCCTTTGGACAATGTGGCCAAACTCAGCTGGTGTCTGTTAAGGATGGACACATACAGTCTCTACAATACAGGTTAGAATTTGTAATCAGTTTAATCAATCATTTTGCAGGCAGAACCTAGATAAATTAACCAAAATAAGGATTCATTTCTATCTGGAATCAGCAACCACTAGAAGTTCAGAAATCCACTCGGATTCTGCTGTCACTCTCTCGACAGCACCATAAGTCACAGCTGATCTAATACCATAACAATCAAAACCACGTAATTTATAGGTTATAATGTATAGCAGAAGAACTTTATCTGTTCTACCACACTTAGAAAAGTGCTACATAAATTTTGCCTTATAGCACTGAAATTATTACCACAAAAAAAAAGCTAGCAAAATGATTTAATGTTCTTTGTATGACAGCCATAGCCAGCAAAGAGGATCTTCCAGATTTCTCTTACTGATCTCACCACTTGATTCAAACATGCCAGTGAAAATGTGAAAGATGTAGTAAATGAATTCATGAGAGCTATAGTTCAGACAGGAAACCGTTTAAATAAATGTTATTTAAAATATTGCTACAATTATGAGCCATTTTAACAATCTTGCACCATCTGCCAAAACTTCTCCTAAATGAAGTTTCTGAAAACTTTCACCTGATATTCATCATGCAAGTGCTGAAAACACTGTTGATTTAATTTACTTTATAGAAATATCTCTTGTAAAAAAGAATCTTCTAATATGTCTGGGAATCCAGGCTACAAGGTCTTTAAATGTTGGCAAACAAAATTTGCACTTGGCAAAGACAAGCTGTCACAGCGAAATGGAAGTCCTCTGAATCAGACAAAGTTATTCCAACTGAATATTTCTGCTACAGAAATTCTGGAATAACAGTAAATCATACACAGCACATAACCATTTGCATGATCAGCATAATAAAGGCACCCAAAACAACATTGTGCCTAAAGGACAGTCTCCCATTTCCAGAGATCACTGTGATCGGTACCCTAAATTTCACGTAGCTTTCCAGAACTCATGCCTCCCTGTGCACTTCAGAGCACCATTAAAAGGAAGGCCTCAAGAATCAGCTTAAGTTAAAACTTTCTGTACCACATCAGGAATCCTAAGGAATCAAACTCTTATAACTCATTTACACTCTAGGGTCCTCCTTGTCAAGTGGAAATTCATTGTAATCCATTATCATGCTGCTTCCTCACAAAGCTGTTTTATAAACACTTCATGCTGGCAGGAACAGATGTCATCAAAAGAAAGAAGCTGTCCTACCCCCTCCTCAGCCTGGCTTCCAAACCTCTCCCCACCTCTCTTTGCGCCAGCATGATGCATCACGCTGTTACACAATGAATCAGATCGGTCACTCCCAATTTAATTCAGATCAGTTTCCTGATCCAGTATGTCATGGAGCTAAACAAATACTCCTGCCAGGACATGGAAAGGGCACTGATGAGCTGGGGAATAACAAGCAGGGAAACAGGATAAGCCTGATTGTTTCAGCAGCACTACAAAATTACACAAACTTACAATTTACCATGAAACAGTTATCTGGAACACGTTCTCCAGAGAGGCTGTGGAATGTCCACCCTTAGAGCTACTCAAAATTCAATTGGAAATGGCTGTGAGCAATCTCATCCATCTTTAAAGCTGGTCCCGACCTGACCAAGAGGGTGGACTAGAAGAGCTCCAGAGATCCCTTCCCACCTGCACAATCCAGTGATACCAACTTGCCTATCCTGCTCAGGATGGTGTTTACTGCTACAGTCTCCATTGGGGCGACAGAAACTTCCCACTGGACAGACAAACGTATGAACATTACTATGTCTCACTAACCGAACTCTGACTCATTTTTAACTGCAGGGGCTTTAACAGGTTTTTTTTTTTTAATAAGCTGAGCATTAAAAGTGGCTAAAAATCAGCTGAAAAGTGTATGAACTAGTGGAGAATCCTTTAACCACTATTCAAAAACCTTTGTTTATTAAACTCTGCACAAGACAGTGTACACATACCTACTAGAGGAGTTTTGCTCTAGTAAGATAAAATGTTCCCTCATCTATGTGTTTCTGGTTTTGAGGCCAGGTGCACACGTCTGATAGTTTTCTACCTGTTAATGCTCTCTGTTTGTGAAAATGCAGACTTTTACTGGCAGCTCCTGTCCTATCATTATTGCAATTTATTAAATTAAATAAATCCCATTTTGTGAAAACAAAGTGTGTGTTTTCTAGCAGATATATTAAGTTTCCAAACATTAATAAAAAGCCATGTCTGGTTTATGATTTGTTGCAAACAATTATTACAATTACTCAAGTGATCAGTATTTGTTTATAAGTAGTAACACACTGCACATGTAGGAGGATGACCTGTGATCCCTAGGTAACATAGCAACCTAGAAACCAGAAACCATAGCTTATAATAGATAACACACACAACAAACCATTACAACAACAGGGCTGGAGGCAATCAGTCAGTAAAATACACATTTATAAAGTAACCAGCCCTCCTGATTTCCTTTCATGCCTCCTTCCCTTAACTCCTCTGAGCAGCATTGTGAAATATGTTTTCAAAGGAACATTCCCATACCCAGATTGTTCTCAAACATATTTCTCTGCTCGATAACCTTTTAACTCTGGTCTATCCATAATTCCTCTCAACACGCACCCTTTCAAAGCAGATTCCCTTGTCACTTGGAAAAGTTTTTGTGGTTAATACATTAGATCACTGGAGAGGGTGAAACAATGCATGCACGTTTGATGTTGCCTGCTATGGTAAGCAGAGATTTCACACCCACTGGACCACAGACATAATTCTGGCCAATGTAGGATGCTATTGCCTATATCTCTATACCACTTTTCTAGCTTTTTTTATTATTATTATTAATTTCTTAAGCAATCCCTTCCTTCTATACACTGACTTCTTTACATATTATACATACCAGTAATTGTAAATAGTCTCTATTTGTCAGTGGGGAAAGGACAGTTCTCTGATGGTGAAAACACATTCTCTCCAGCATCTAATCTCTTTGCCCTGCTTTCTCTGTATTTTGTCCCTGGTCTGCCCTTCCCTACACTGCATCTGCCATCTACTGGCACATTACTGTAAAAGAGTTTGGCATCAGAGACTTAATTTCAGGCCTGTTTATGTAAGGGCCTGCACCTAGCTCCAGTGCCAGCCCCAGCTGTTGGGAGAGTCTTTCTTAGGCCAACTCGCACCAGCAGAGCCATAACATTGACAGAGAAGGTTTCACAAACCGTGATTTCTTAGAGATATGTAAGCCAAAGTCTGAGGGTTAATTTCTGTAGGTATAGCCATAGGTAAATACATTTTATAAACACATTTTCTCATCTACTTCACTTACCTTCCTAGCTTCCAACAGCCATGACGAAGAGCTTACCACTTATGAGAGCAGCCTCCCTGACAAATTTCAAGTTCTATTGCTCAAATACATGGAGATATGAGGAACTATTGGTGATTACAGGAACACCTTTTCACAAACAACCCATTTTTTTCTTTCTGCTTTTGCCCAGGCATAAAAAAAAATGTAAATTGTGCTTCCTTCCCCACCCCCCCAAAAAAAAAAAATTAAATACATCTGAAGAAAGGCTTCTATAAGGAAACATGTTTATCAACTTTAAACACAGGCATTTCGGCCAATGCCACAACATTGCCTATACTTTCCTTAGCACTCCTTGGAAAAAACAAACTTTATATTTGTTACTTTTATACAGTCTCGGTTTGGAACCAAGCAGTAATGGCTCTTAAGGTGATAGCTTCTACCCTAAGATGATAACTTCCTTTTAATGGTGCTCTGAAGTGCACAGGGAAGCATGAGTTCTGCAAAGCCATGTGAAATTACAGGTATGGATCACAGTGATCTCTGGAAACGGGAGGCTGTCCTTTAGGCACAATAACTTCTGACTAAGCTGGCTAATGGCTCCTAAGGTGATAACATGCTGACTTCAAGGTCTGAGGTCTGAGGGACAGTGCAAAGTATAATCTTCTCATTAGAAACTTTTTTTCTGCCTTTTAATAGTTACACAATACTAATAGAATAACTCTTGAAGTATGAAATTATTTATAATACAGCCTGCACTAAGGAAAAAAGAGAGGTCTTCAGAAATGCTACTTCCCAAATGCTGTTTCTTCAAGTTTCTTCCTTTGTTCCTTGGCAAGATGGTCAGTGCCAATGTTTCAGAAATATGTGAGCATTCCTTTCTTTGAAGTCAGATGTAAACCAGCTGTTTCTGAACATTTCACTTGTATCTCATAAAGAACATGTTCTAGTCTTAGAACAGCAGAAATAAAGCTTTGTTTCTTGAACAATTATTTTTCCTCGGAGCTGGAGCTGGCATTTGAGGATTTGTTTTCCTCTAATCCCTTTCTCCGTGCAAATATTCCATCACTTTCTGAATCTGCTATTGTAGATTTTCTTTGTTTGATACGTACCTATTTGTTATTTATTCCGTTTTCTGATTGAACTATCTCCGATTTGATTCCCTGTCCCTTTAATTGGGAAGCGGACTCAGGTATGTTCAGCACATTCACTGAAACATGGTTTCAATCATGACCTTCCCTATGACACCTGCTGTTATACATAAATATTTCCAAAAGTACACAGGAACGTTTTAGTGCTGTTTTACAGATATTGCAAGCTGACAGGTATTTTTTGCTACTTTGAATCTCTACCCCGTGCATTACAACCATTTCACTTTCTTGTTGCTGCAAATCAGTTCTAATTCACCTTGAATTAGTGCATTAGCAATCTGAGGGCAGACTGGAGCTGAAAATTATCATTTACATTGTGCAGAAAACACTTTACTAAATGTTTCTCATGGTGTGCTGACTGCCATTAGCAACTCTATCCTCAGTGTTTTATTTCTGAGAAAATTAGACTATGCAACTACTACTATTACAACTAGTGATGAAATTACAGGTGTGGGAAGGCATACTGACTGTGACAAAGGGCACGATGAAAGAAAAATAGATGTTCATTTACTCTGCTGATCTGGGCTTTCTCCAGTTACACACACCCTGTGTGTCCCTCATCATCTGCTAAACAATAACAATGATATGAATTTCCTTTGTCATAGAATAGTTAGAGTTGGAAAGGACCTCAAGATCATCTAGTTCCAACACCCCTGCCATGGGCAGGGACACCTCACACTAAACCATCCCACACAAGGCTTCATCCAACCTGGCCTTGAACACTGCCAGAGATGGAGCATTAACAACCTCCCTGGGCAACCGATTCCAGTGCCTCACCACCCTAACAGGAAAGAATTTCCTCCTTATATCCAATCTAAACTTCCCCTGTTTAAGTTTGAACCCATTACCCCTTGTCCTGTCACTACAGTCCCTGACGAAGAGTCCCTCCCCAGCATCCCTATAGGCCCCCTTCAGGTACTGGAAGGCTGCTATGAGGTCTCCACGCAGCCTTCTCTTCTCCCAGCTGAACAGCCCCAACTTCCTCAGCCTGTCTTCATACGGGAGGTGCTCCAGTCCCCTGATCATCCTCGTGGCCCTCCTCAAATGCTTTATGTCAACAACAAAAGATACAAAAATGAGGAACAGTGACAGAGCATGCTATTTGTGTCAGCAAGTATTCACAACTTCATTACGCTATATTCCTCTCAAATTTGTGTTCACTTTTGACAGCATTTGGCTATACGTGTTTTTCATTAGCTGAATGTCTGACATTGTGTGGTTCAAGTCACAATCGCGCTCACAGGAACCACAACTAGACTTAAAAGCTGAAGGCTGTATTATGATTCTATTACATATTCACAGATAGATTTTACAACAGTGTATTTTCTGTACATAATCAGTCTAATGGATTCCTAAGGGCCTGAAGCCAAGACACGGCAACATTTAAAACAAAACACATGTGATTTCAAATGTTCTAAATATAAAGCACTTCATCCACTGAACATCACCTATGCTTTATTTATGATGAAAAAGTTGAAGTTTATGACTTTCTGTTCCAAGGCTGATGAATAAAATAAATGGATCTTTTTGACAGACAACCATTGCCAAAATTCCAGCTGGAATAGCCTGTTTGAATCATGTTAACTTGATTGGTAAAAGAGGCACCACCAAAAAGAAAGCATATTAAAGGATGAAGCAACTCCCACAGGGTGCAAAAAGGCAGACTGCAAAGTCAGGAAACAACTGAAAGCCACTATGCAAGCATCTGAAAACAGGCTATACCCCATGTGGTTGGGTCATGGCAAGAAATACACTGGGTGAAATCATAAGAACAACCTAGAAGGACGGGGGGGGGGGGGGGGGGAGAAAATCATCCCACCTTCTTCCTCAGAAGACAGTTGAGTGATCATCAGCAATGCTGTAGCTTAACTTTTTTAATCAGGTAGTGACAATTCTTCATGAAGCCACCACAGATAGGATACTATGACAGGGGATTCTAAATGTCCTTCCAGGCAGGCTTCTCAATGCAGTTACTTCAAAAATTACTCTGAAACTGTAACTTCACATGTGTGTAAAACTTAAACATTTCTTAAAAGCTGCAGAATGGCAAAGTTCTCTGCAAAACTATAATTTCACATCTCCACACAGGTGCATTATAAAAGGATAGCATAGCAGCCATATCACTGACTGTTCATCCAGAGTTCTTAGCAGCTGCTATGTTGTCCTTTCATATTTACCTGGGTTTGACACCAAAACTAGGGAGATTAAAACAAGACTAAAACATGTCACTGGAGGACTGCCGATCCAAACTCGTACATATCCGTACATCATTCACGTACAATTAAAGCCATTGTGGAGATTGCATAATAGATACTGATTTAAATGTAGGCTGACAGCTTCCTGTTCAAAATCTTAAAATGAAAATTCTTGTTAGCTGTGTAAAGAAATCTACGTGACTCAAACAACTTTTCTCCTAAACATTTCAAAACTCTCAATTAACTCTAAAAAACAGTTTTTATAGAATGTGCACTGTGGCAAAAGAAAAATAAATAAAAATTCATTTATACTTTACTGTAAAAAACACTCTAAGCAGGAGAAATAAAGAACATGGATAAGCTTAGAGTGCAGGTCACAAAAGCAGGAAAAGGGAAATAGCAATAGCCACATCACTGGATCTCATTCATGGCTCATACAAAACAACAGATACCCCTTAGTCTATAAAGAGTGATTCTTTTCCACATTCTAAAAGGACTTGAAAGAAATTTTCTTCCTTCCACCTCACCCCAAATTTGTTTAAAACTGTTGTTAGTTTACAATAAAAGATATATATGTATTTCTGGATTTAGTTTCGGACCGAATATTTCATTCTAATTGCTGCCCATAATGAAAATGAAACATTTTCCTTTCTTCCTTTTTATAAAATTACAGAAAATAAATTAAGAGAAATGAAAAAACCAAAAACAAAACAGAACACAAAATTGAATTTGCCATTATGAGTCATAACAGAGCCATTTGAGTCATAACAAATATCAAAGGATACCTGACTGCATACAAACTATTCACAACTGCTTAGAATCTTTTTTCTATTAACCTAATTTCCAGTAGTTAATTTCCTATACCCCCAATATACCATGTAGCCCTAATTCTAACCCTTTTGGCTTTCTATAAGTCTTTACCTGGCTACTGGCATGTGTGGCATAGGTACTACAACACAACAAAAATATATGCTACATACAGACATTAACAAGACAAACTCCTTTGTAAGAGCCTGAAAATCAAAGAGAGCATTTCCTCTCCATTATAATATTTCCTCCTTTAGAATAAATCTGAGAGGGGAAAGAAAAAAAAAATGGACAAAAAGCAAAAAGTCTAATTATAGCACAGAGTTTTTTCCTCTTACATCGAGTAAGTGTGAGATCACAAGTAAAATGAATGAATGTTAATGAGTGAAATTAATTTGATGACTTTAATCAAGATGAAAAATAAGGTTGTAAGTAAAGATACAGGATATAAGAGTTACAGGCTCAGCACTCTGCTCTGCTTCAAATATTACTGTAGGGATCTGCTACAGATGGCCTGACCAAGAGGACTCTGTGGATGAAGCACTCTACAGACAGATAGGAACAGCCTCACGCTCACAGGCCCTTGTTCTCATGAGTGACTTCAACCACCCTGACATCTGTTGGAGGGACGGTATGGCCCGGCACAAGCAATCCAGGAGGATTCCTAAATTGTGTGGAAGACAACTTCCTTCTGCAAGTAATAGAGGAGCCGACAGGGAGAGGTGCCATGCTTGACCTTGTGCTCACCAACACGGAAGGGGTCGTTGGAAATGTGATGCTCCAGGGCAGCCTTGGGTGTAGCGATCACGAGCTGGTCAAGTTCAAGATCCTCAGGACAGTGAGAAGAGCGTGCAGCAAGCTCACTGCCCTGGACTTCAAGAGAGCAGATTTTGTCATCTTCAGGAGCCTGCTTAGTAAGGTTCCATGGGACATAGCCCTAGAGGGCAGGGGGGCCCAAGACTGTTGGTTGATATTCAAGGATCACCTGCTACAAGCTCAGGAGTGCTGCATCCCAACTAGAAGGAAGTGCAGCAGGAGGGCCAGGAGACCTCCTTGGATGGATAAGGAGCTGCTGAGGAAAATTTGAAGGAACAAAGACGCTTATAAAAGGTGGAAGCAAGGACAGGCAGCCTGGGAAGAATACAGGGATGTTGTCTGGGAAGCTAGGGACCAGGTTAGGAAGGCTAAGGCCCAGTTAGAATTAAATTTGGCTAGGGATGTGAAAGATAGCAGGAAGGGATTCTACAGGGACACTGCAAATAAAAGACAGACCAGGAACAATGTGGGCCCCCTCCGGCAGCTATCGGGAGAAGTGGCTACCCTGGATTTGGGGAAGGCCGAGGTTCTTAATGACTTCTCTGCCTCAGTCTTCACTGGCACACGCTCTGACAACACCACCCAAGTCTTGGAAGGCAAACACAGGGACTGTGAGAATGAAGACCTTGGGCCATCTGTGGGAGAGCATCTGGTTCAAGACCATCTTAAGAACCTGAACCTGCACAAGTCCACGGGATCTGATGGAATCCATCCGCGGGTCCTGAAGGAGCTGGTGAATGAAGTTGCTAAGACACTGGCCATCGTATTTGAAAAATCGTGGCAGTCAGGTGAAGTTCCCAACAACTGGGAAAAGGGAAATATAACCCCCATTTTCAAGAAGGGGAATTACAGACCAGTCAGTCTCACCTCTGTGCCTGGCAATATCTTGGAGCACATTCTCCTGGAAGGCATGCTAAGGCACATGAAAAACAACAAGGTGCTTGGTGACAGCCAGCATGGCTTCACTAAGGGGAAATCCTGCCTGACCAATTTGGTGGCCTTCTATGATGGGGCTACAGAACTGATGGACAAGGGTAGAGCAGTTGATGTCATCTACCTGGACTTGTGCAAAGCGTTTGACACTGTCCCACACGACAGCCTTGTCTCTAAATTGGAGAGACATCAATTTGATGGATGGACCACTCAGTGGATAAAGAACTGGCTGGATGGCCACACACAAAGAGTTGTGGTCAATGGCTCAATGTCCGGCTGGAGACCAGTAACGAGTGGTGTCCCTCAGGGATCAGTGTTGGGACCGGTCTTGTTCAACATCTTTGTCAGTGATATGGACAGTGAGATTGAGTGCGCCCTCAGCAAGTTTGCAATGATACCAAACTGTGTGGTTTGGTTGATACGCTGGAAGGAAGGGATGCCATCCAGAGGGACCTTGACACGCTTGTGAGGTGGGCTGATGCCAACCTTATGAAGTTCAACCATGCCAAGTGCAAGGTCCTACACCTGGGTCAGAGCAATCCCAGGCACAGCTACAGGTTGGGCAGAGAAAAGATTCAGAGCGGCCCTGCAGAGAAGGACTTGGGGGTGCTGGTCGATGAGAAAATGAACATCAGCCAGCTTCAGTGTTCGCTCACAGCCCAGAAAGCCAACCGTATCCTGGGCTGCATCAAAAGGAGCATGACCAGCAGGTTGAAGGAGGTGATCCTGCCCCTCTACTCTGCTCTTGTGAGACCTCACCTGGAGTATTGTGTGCAGTTCTGGTGTCCTCAACATAAAAAGGACATGGAACTGTTGGAACAAGTCCAGAGGAGGGCCACGAGGATGATCAGGGGCTGGAGCACCTCCCGTATGAAGACAGGCTGAGGAAGTTGGGGCTGTTCAGCCTGGAGAAGAGAAGGCTGTGTGGAGACCTCATAGCAGCCTTCCAGTACCTGAAGGGGGCCTGTAGGGATGCTGGGAAGGAGCTATTCATTAGGCACTGTAGTGACAGGACAAGGGGTAATGGGTTAAAACTTAAACAGGGGAAGTTTAGATTGGATATAAAGAAGAAGTTCTTTACTCTAAGGGTGATGAGATACTGGAATGGGTTGCCCAGAGAAGCTGTGAATGCTCTATCCCCGGTAGTGTTCAAGGCTAGGCTGGACAAAGCCTTTGGTGACATGGTTTAGTGTGAGGTGTCCCTGACCACAGCAGGGGGGTTGGAAGTAGATGATCTTGAGGTCCTTTCCAACCCTAACTATTCTATGATTCTATTTGATGATTCTATGATCTTGTTCAGTCTTGGCTTCCCTAGCTATTAATGTGACAGTATTAAGTGTTAAGACAAGTTTTTAAAATCTGATTTTGAAGTCATATTGGAAAGATCTCACCCATTCACCCAAGAAGGAAGAAGTTTCATAATGCCTTAAAAAAATGTCTCTTACTATCCAAATTATGAGCAAGTAATAAGCAAGCAAAAGGTCTCACTGCACTTTAACTTTCCGTGTTCCATTCTCACAGAGGTTTTAGTTGTATTTTGAAACTTTACATTTATTGAAAATTGTATTTTAAAGGTACTGTTGCATAATGTCTTAAAACAGCAGGGCTGCCTGAGTGCACATCCAGTTGCCGGAATGAAATATAACTTTTAATATTAATGTACTCTTACTGTCACACATGATTTCCACTGCAGTAAGATACAGAAGAACAATTTTTAAGAGCAACAGTATTGTGGCAGCCTTCAGAAATCCCAGTACCTAACTACATTTGGTGTTACATGAACACTGAAGATGCTCTGCTTGGAAATGTAACCTCTTTCAAGTGTTAATGAATACAATGTTTATAAACACATAAAAGATAAATGTGAAACAGACACAAGTTTAAACATGAGAGCAAAGCTATTTAATAACAACACACTGGATGCCAAGGATTAGTGTTTGTAACTTTCCTTCTTGTAATGCATTGTTATAATTACTGCTCCTACGGCTGCAGCTGCTAACACAGTTGCCCTTGACAATACTTAAAACAAGGCAGTATCAATAGATGAAAAATTATGATCAAAGATGCACTGGTAATTAGAATGAAACAGCTGTAATTGACTGGAGGAACAAGTGACAACGTCAATAACAGCTGTTCTCCATACTGGTGTACGTTTTGTAATACTGTATGTTAAAAACAAGCATAGTCCCCAAAAAGGCCTACAGCATATGGTCATACCCCTATTCTTAACATCAGAGTGTTTCCACGGTGGCTTTTCTTCTCCTTCAGTATATTTCTACCTCCCAGATTGAGATTCCCCTACTCTCTCAAAAAGGCCTGTCTCTTCCACTTTCACATCTGCACTCAACACATGCGAAGTAAACAAGAGCTTTTCATACTAACAAAGAGTTTTCTCCAGATCTCACTCATCTGGGGAGGGGGGAAGGAGGGAAGAGGAGGAAGGTGCTATACAACTGCTTTTTGCAGATATGATACTTCTGAAAAATCATTATTCTTGGCTTTGAAATACATCTCTTTGCCTGCAATAATTGGATGCTACAAGAAAAACAGTAATCATGAAAATCACTCAGTTGCCTACAGGAAAATGTGTTCTCTTTAAAGAAGAAAGCAGAAGTTAAACTAGGACAACTCAGGTTTAGCAAACTTGATTTAACAAACTAGGACTTCATCAATCCACCCTTACGGTCCTTCCAGTGCTTGCTACTCAGTCTACATTTCCAGCATCCCCCATGACACGCTTCGGAGACAGAGGGTTACTCGAAGTGAAATCAGATTCTAACATAATCCTGCATCATTCACAGTCTCACTTTGGACTTTCTTCCCAACTGGCCTGCAGAGGCCAGAACAGTTTCCACAAAAAAAAGAACATTGTAAAGTAAGAACTGAAGGAGGCATTGTGACCTCCTGTCCTGGGTTTACCCAGAACATTAAACCAGGACAGGGGAATTCATTTCCAGCTTTGGCATTAAAAACTAATGGGACAAGGTTACTGTTGGTGAGATGGGGGTGACAAAAACCAACACATGCAAAAAAAAAACCACACCAAAACCCTGACTCCTGAATCTTAAATTATTTTGGTTGCTACTCAAAACCAGACCAAAACCTGCATGTTCCAAACATTAGTTTAACTTCTATCCTTTTGAAGTTAGCAAGGTAGTTGTCGTAATGTAAGCCCTTCAAGAAAATTTCTTCAGGGAAGAAATGCAAAAGGAAAGGTAAAAATCTTATCCTTTCACAACTTTGATTGATTTGTGAGCTTTGCACTTTTGACACACACCACTCACTCTCAAAAAGTTTGGGAAAGTCAAATTCCAAACAAGACCAAGTAAGTGAAGCAAACGAGAAATGGTCTCTTCTGTTGCTGAACTTTAAAATGCACCAATTTATTACCTGAACCCAGTTTTCTTGTTTTGTTCTATATTTTGAGAAACAGCAGGTAGTTTAAGGCTGTATGTTACCAGATTCTTTAACTGGAACAATTTTAATACTGAATTAGAGCAGGGGGGCTATAATTAATCATGCACTGAATTAAACAGAGTTAATTGAAAATAGGTTTTGGTAGTCTAACAAAGATACACACACAGGTGCGTTTGGATTAAACAGCTCAGCCTATCTAACAGTCAGACTCATTCCATCTTTACCCTCTAGTGGAATGGTAGGCATATATTGCCTGGAGTGGGACTGTCATTCTCATTGGCAACTATATTTTAGACCTCATAGAACATTTTTCTTAAGCATCATGTCCCTTCTAAACTGCACAGCTTCCATTCCAGCATCTTGGTTCTTGCTATATTAATTGAATCACTTATTCAATTGCCTTATTCCTTTCCACTGAATTTCACACTGAAGAAATTGGAAATAAGGAGAAAGAACTCTACCGTCTCTCTTTTCCCCTCCAGAAACATCAGATCATGTACATATAAAAAAACCTCTTTTTTTCCTTTTTGTGCCATATTTTGACTATAGCACTGTTAAACTGCCTGATCCTTTTCCCAAATCAAGCTCAATAAAAAAAGTGCATGCATATGATAGTAATGCTGTGTAATTACATAAATGGAGAAATAGAGACATGCTTAAACTTCCAAACCAGTTTATGTCACTCTGAATACATCCTGCTAATCTAGTATCATAGAACATATTTTTAATATTAACTTTTCTGAAGGAAAAGACTAAAAAAAATTTGAAGTTAATTAACTGCCGTCACACTTTATGCCAATGTTATAAATATCTAATGTTGTTACAAAGCGTTCCATTTCAACTCATACAGATTGGAGCAATGAGGTACAAGGATTCTGGATAGCCTTTTTTAAGAAAATAGGCCTGACTGCCCTAATACTGCTGGTTTATTCCGTACAGTGGCATTATTTTTTCTAGGAGAACTCTATTGCAGTTGGCTTATCATGACAGAAATGTTGTGACATGTCTGACAGACAGGAGTTTTGCAATGAGAAGGTCATAGGCTTAGTTTGGATCTTCCCTTGTCTGATTAGACAGAGAGTATTTTACCATACTTGGCTCTAGTCACTGACTGATTTTCATTCCCAAATACCTGTCATCACCGTCACTGATGCATTCAGGAAGAGCAAGACTACAGCCAAACAGCATGATGTGTTGATAGCAGCTGAGACGACCGAGATAACTGAAGAACTTCAGGAACTTTTCCATTTCAATACTTTTGACAATGGAAAGAACTGAAGTTATAGTGGTGTAGTTATATGGCAGCATTTGGCACTGACTGTTGGTGATATTTATGCAGGCACCTGTGAAATCAAAACAATATATTTAGAACAAAAGTATCACCAATTAATAGGTGGTTCAAAGCATATATTGAATTGACTAGTCATTACATATACTATATAACCAATGCCTGTACCTTACAGATAAGATTACATTCCATAATGATGATATAATACTGTCCAAAAATAAGTATCTAAGGAAAAAAAAATTAAAAAAAAAAAAGGGAATCTGGAGAAATTTGGTAGTTTAGCTTGGAAAAAAAAAATAAACTTAGATATGTTCACAATCCTCTATCTACAAAAATGCACTAGAAATAACACAAAACTAATGTCTTTGACACAAATTGGACAAACACACCATAAGAACAGTCTGGATGCAGCCAACTTTGAAACTAAGAATGGAAGTCATACAAAAAAATTAAGGCTACTTCAGCTGCTCTGATCTCAGTGCTCTCAGAAAGTTTCTCTTTTTGCTACCATTCTACTTTACAGCTGGCTTTCCTGCCAAAATCATCAGCTTGCTTACCTGTTTTTGCACCAAGGTGATAGTTTTACCTCCACAGTCTTTCTTGTCTATCCTTCCAACACAAAATTATCTGATTTTACAGGTTGAACACCAACATCTGTCCTAAACTGTTGTCCCACTCTTGACCTACCAGAGAAGCCTTTCTCTGCTAATGCCCATGCTCAGTAGGCTCTCTCAGCTCTGTGTAATCAGCAGATTAACTTACTGCACAAAGTTCTTGAGTGAGCTCCACAAGCCATAAATCAAATTCAGAATTGTCATCAAGAATAAACTATTAAAATCTAACATTTATGACAGCTCCCTACTTCATAAAGGCCTTTCCAGGCTCTCTAGTCAGGCTCCAGCAGAATTTTTTTTGCACTCTGAGCATATCCACAATCTACAAGAAGCAGGGGCATCAGCTCATTTGCAAGACCAGACTCTGCCACTAATCACACTGTAAAACTCGCGCTAAATGACCACCCCAGCTCTAGCCTTCTGAGGGCTGAAAACTCTTAAGCACATTCAAGCCTTAGCATCCCTATTACTATCTGAGCAAACCAGACACAGGTAGCACCAAATGGGGTAGATTCTTTCCATCATCAGACATTTTGGGACTGGCTTCTTCCAAGAATTGTGCGGGTCGTTTACAAGGGTTCAGCAGGTCTGTCTTTCCCTTGCCTTTCAGCCTAGACAAAGTCGTCACTGCCTAAATGCACTGGTGCCAAATTCTGATATCTAAGGACTAATACAATACCCTCACATAAGGGTAGGGAAAGTAAAGCATAATTAAGAAAAATTTCATTAGAGCTTTTCCAAGATGCAAGATCCTTGAAGGGATAGACAATAAAAAGTGGTTTTCAGATTTTGTCTAGACATGGTAACAAATAATCCCTATTTTTTTAGTGTCTGATACACATATTCAAAGTTCCTCCCCTGTCTTCTCCCTTTGCAAAATTTCAACAGAAACTAGGGAATTTAATCTTGCAACACTAAAGGCTGCGAGTGCTCCATCCCTGGCGGTGTTCAAGGCCAGGCTGGACAAAGCCTTGGGTGGCATGGTTTAGTGTGAGGTGTCCCTGCCCATGGCAGGGGGGTTGGAACCAGGTGATCTTGAGGTCCTTTCCAACCCTAACTATTCTATGATTCTATGATTCTAAAATAGTCCCTACCATAGCACGTGTGTGGGCTCCTTTCAAAATCCACACAATCCCGACAAAGAAGAGCTACAGTTCCCCGGAGCTAACTGATCTTTTCGGAGCACCAGACCTCTCTGAAGATGCCCATGGACCTCTAACCCAGCAGCAAGCAGACATATCCTTACCGCTTTGCCCAGGACCTTTCAAATTCCACACAACTGCGAAAGTCGGTCATACTTTGAGTGACACATTATTTCAGAGCAAGGTTGTTTTACCTAAACCACGATAAGGAGAAAACTCAAAGATTCCCTATTCCAAATATTTGCACAAAATAAGTCCCCCCATTCAGTCTTGCATCAAGCCAAATAGCATGGGACAGACAGAACATACCTTTCAGACAAGCAAGTCTGCTCAGTGCCAAATGGCTCTTTATATAGGCAAACAGGGATACAGACACAGCACTCAGCGCAAGGCAAGCAGGAGAAAAATAGCCAAAAGGAACTGCTTGTTTAATGAGCAGTAGTTAATTTAAAAAATAATTAAAAAAAAAAAAAAGAGAGAGAGATTATGTAAAAATATATGTCAGTATGAATAAGGGTATTTTTCCCCCCAAAATAAACAGAAAAACGGAGTAATTACACTCAAAACCTGCCACAGATATAATAAAAGAATGCAGTAAACCTCAAAATGCATAACTATTCTACCAAATTACTAAATTCTGCTCTATATATACAGGTTGAATGCATTTTAGGAACTATGCGGCCCTTCAGTGCCAGAATACTAATCTGACTGATGGTATAATATACTAGTGCTAAACATTTTTCAAGCCAAGCAGGAAACAGCGCAGTGAAGATGGCAAATGCCACGTACACATAGAAAAGCCTCACCTTACTTATTTTCTCTAGTAACAATCCATTAAATATAAACTAGTCTTGGCAATACCTGGAGGGTGGGAGCAGCAAATGGGAATAATGTGAAAAAAGCTGTTGCTCAGAACAGCATGGCTCCTAATTATATGGTTTTTTTCTGACATTCATGTAAATTGAGAGATTTGTGTTTATCACATTCTACCGACATGGAATGAAATCTCATCTTTAACCCTAAAATGTCTTAAAAATTTTTAAGAATCCCATTTAAAAGAGCAAAATCAACCAAACTCGCCCATTCTAACTTAGAAAATTGTCTAACTGCTGCCTAAAGCAGCAATGTGCAGATTTCTTAATGCGGAAATAACCTTCAGCAAATGAATTTTGTCCAATTTCCAAGTTGCCATTGTCTCCTGACCTTAAAAGAATCTTGTGATTCTGCTTGATTTCGCAATCTCGTATGTGAGTCATATGAAGGTACAGAACGCCTTTTTTATCTCTGTCCTGTTGCCATTGCATATCTGGATTATCATGGGCTTCAGCTCCAGATCAAAGAAGCACAGCCTTCCACTTAGCACCTAGTTTTTTCAGCAAAACGTCTTTCCAAAACTCATTACTGTCTTCAAAAATGTTAATACCTGTTTTTAATTTGCTATGACACCTTGGTACATTTTTTATTTTAATTAAAACAGAAGATGGACAGATTTCCTTGGCCTTCCTCCAGCTATGAAGTTCTCGTGTACAGTCCACCTGGGACTGAACATTTGATATTGCATTTCAGATGTTTTCTCCATAACTTTGGGAAAGTGCCCCTCTAAGCGATTTTCTTCTGACACACTTCCAATAAACTCCAGGAACTAGGCTCTATCCTTCAGAATCCACCCAGCGGGCAACTCTACGAACTCTTTGCTCAGTTCAAGTATGAGGAGTTAAAAATCAGTCAATTCACAACAAAAGTGTAGTCTGCAATTTTTTCACATTAATGGTAGCTTGAAAACATGATTTCCACAACTCTGTGTCCTGATGTGAGAGACAGCTTGGCTGCCTAGCATGCACACTGTGTGACTGTTCCCTTCTAAACACATTCTCAGCTCCTTCCACTCATTGTTTCCACACTTTACTGCTAGAAAAGTCACCCTAGCAGGGACTCAGCACTGAGGCTGGGGAAAGTGTGAAGAGGAAGAAGTGGCAGAGAGGAACTTACAGACTGACCACAACACCATTGCCTAATCCCCTGGCTACTCACAGCAGGGAGGAGGTAGAGGAGTGGGGAATGAAGGAGTGAAGTTGAGCTTGAGAAGGCTGGGGTGAGGGGAAGATGGTTTACTTCTTGCATTTGTGTCTTACCATCCAACTCTATATTTAATTGGCAATACATGCAATTAATTTTCCCCAAGTCAAGTCTGTCTTGTACCTGATGGCAATTCGTAAGTGATCTCCCCATCTTTCACTCAACCCAAGAGATTTCTGATCTTGTTTTCTCCCCCAGCTGTCCTGTTGACATTAGGGAGTAGCTGGGTGGGTAGCTGGCAGCCTGCTAAGGGCAACACACCACAGTCTAATAGAAATATTCTTTCGTTGCAAACTCAAAGAACATGAAAGAATAATTGAAAGCACTGAAACAATTCTACAAAGGAGATTTAGTTTCATCTCATGCTTTGTTGCTCTGTCTTTTTAAATCATTCCTTTATTTAGCCCAGGTTCCACTTAGCCACGTCATATTTGGATAATTTTTATGTGCTTCTCACTGCATAAAGGTGCCCGTGACAGCAAAGATAAACCCCATGCCAACCAAGCAGAACTTAAATAGAGACACTGGACTCAGAGTCATGTGTTAAAAATGCAGTGGAGTTGTGAGAGGAAGCCCAAGAGAAGGGGAAACTGTAGATCATCTTTCTGCATGGAAGAGTAGATATAAGCAAGGAAGAGACTGGGACACATCAAAGATGCAGTAACAGAATCAGGTCCTTTGGATAGTTCTTCCTATAGGATAAAATCCTGATGAGTGTGTGTGTCAGGCTACATTGAATATAAGAGTATAAACTGGAGGAAGATGTAACATGGACAGAAAACTAAAATGAAGCCGTGGAAGGAAAAAGCTTTAAGAAAACTTGAAATTTTCAATTCTTTTCAAGTCTGATCAACATCTCTGGATCATCTGTAAGATTTCCTTCAGTATAAAATTCTCAGTTCTTCCAGTTCTCTGTTGGCCATTCTGCAGCTGTTTGTGTCAGGACAGATTTTGAATCATAGCTTGGAATTAATAAAGAAACTTCACAGACAGTTTGGCCATAGTGCTCAAAATACACCAGTCAAACTAAGTCAGTTTTCTTCATACTCTCTGGTTGGATCCACTTCACTTGGCTTTGTATTTAAATCAGCCAGTTAAAGATCTATTTTTTTATTTCTTTCTTTTTCTGCTCCCCCTTCAAGACTCCTTAAAACGCTTGTCTTTTAGACATCTGTCCTAAATTTGCCATTGTAAACAGCAAGACAATGCATCTAATTTCTCCAACTATTCCAAGCTCCTCAGCATCTGAATGATTCTTGCCATCTGTTGGAGACCCCTGCTGTCCTCTCCCCAGAATCTCTCTTATTCTGGATGCAGTGGAAAGTACTTTTTATACGACTTAACCTCCCATGTAGTTACATTTTCTTTCATTTTCCATCTTTACCTCCCCTTCACTTTCTGTATTATAATGTCAGCTTCATCTGTAATTTCTACAATCTTGTATTTTCAGATAAAGCTTGTGTGTCCCTGTTCATATACTTTTCTCCCCATTCAAGACATAACAATCATTACTTATGAGTGCATATTGCGTTTCAATAATGAGTGCAATTATAATAAGTGCAATTTGCCTTTCAACACATCCCACCTTGCTGGTGTTTCTTTGTTATTTTCTTCCACTTGGATTTCAACCAACTTTTCTGCACTTAAAGGCTTATGGTTTAGATAAGATTTGTAAGCAACTGTTTACACAAGAATTTTAAAAGTACTTCTGAAGGTGTAAGCTATTCAGAAAGAAATCATTTGTGCCTGTTTTAAAATCTATTATAACTGGTGTGTGTGCATGTTAAACTATACCTTAGGCCTAAAGAACCATTACACTTTTATGTCACTTCTCGGCTCCAAATTTTCGCTCTTGAAATGCTGAAACACTCAGAATACAAATATTGCATATGCATTTTTATCTAAATACCATGCTGAACAGTTGATGTAACCAGGGTATGTAGTCATCCTTCCAAAACTACATCTATCTAAATGACAGGATAGCATTTGCTTTATAAGCAGTTCAAAATCATGTATGTTAATGAAAACATTACAAATAAAAAGAGTGTTCCTAAATTTATTTGCCTATATATTGCAAGCACTAAACTGAATATTTGAGATTGCCATACCAAAATTTAACCTTTCTCACTGGATATCCAAAATGAGACATGCAGTTCTGAAAGGCATTGAACAGGAGGAGGAAGAAGCAGTAAAGAGGAGCTTTTATGGACTGACCACAATCCCATCCCCTCTGTGCTGCTCACAGCAGGGAAGAGGTAGAGGAATGGGGAATGGAGTGAAGTTGAATCTGGGAAGAAGGACAGGGTGGAGGGAAGGGGTTTTAGTTTGTTGCTTACCATCCAACTCTATTTTTAATTGTCGATACAACATGCAATTAGTTTTCCCCAAGTCGAGTCTGTTTTGCTTGTGATGGTAATTGGCAACTGACCTTCCTGCCTTTACCTCAGCCCATGAGCTTTTCCATCCCATTTTCTCCCTCTGTCCTGTTGAGGAATGGCAGTGTGAAAGTGTCTGGGTGGGCATCTACAACCAGTCAAGGTCAATCCACAGCAATATTGCCCAGTTAGCTTAAGTATCTACTTTGAGAATAAAAGGGTTTGGGTTTTCTATGTCAAGTAGAATGAATATGTAAAACCAGTAATTACCCAGAAATTACGTAGTACAAAGTGCTAGATAACTTAGTTTTAAAGACTTTTTTGCCACTGGTAGGTAAGTAAATTTTCCATATCTGTGCTGAAATGTACCAAACCTTTAATGTGTATAACAGCACAGAAAAATACAGAACAAGATGGCTCATCCTATTTATATTTACAAAGCATGTGTATCAGTCAAGGGCTGGGGCAGTGCAAGGTATCTTTAAAGCTACTAGGTTTATAAGATATTTTGCTCAAAATGAGAAGACTCCTTTTAAAATAGATGGAAGAAGACTTGCTTGTATTTAAGTCTGTGTTGTTAAATAATTGTGTTGGACTGGACTCCATTAAAAAATGTTAAATATGCCACAATCAAGATTGGTAATATACACTTTAATTTCCTGATGCCTCTGAAAATCAAAATCAAAGTCAAGCTAAATAAGCTTTTTCAGCATGTCTTTTGTTTTATAAGAACTTGCTTTTAGAATAACTAACCTATGGTTAATTCCAGTTTGGTATTCAAAGCTTTGAGTCATCTAAAGCATTTTGAAAACCAAATTTCACATAAAAGAAAATTCCCCAAATTTTGTAACATCAACACCGATTCGATCTAAAAAGAAGCTTTTGCCTTTCTAGAACTGCCAAAACCAAAACAGATTAATTCCCAGCTAGCATAGGAAAAAGTCCATCAGTGATAGAATCATGACTTCCATGACATTTTGCATTTCCTTTGCAGCTGACAAACTACTTAGTTGCACCATGGAAATAGAAAGCTCACACCTACGAGCATCCATTAAACAGTCAGGAGGTGAAGGAAAAGACAACAGGAATACTCAATTCCTCACTATTGTGGAAGTGCAATATTACAAACTGTTGACAGCAGAGCCCCCATTTCTAACACAGTCTCTCCTGGCAACACCAAAATGTCCTTGAGGAGCTGACAAATGTTTCTCTCAAGACTGCTACCACAGTCAATAAATTTTTGGTAAACACTGTGTCTGTAGCCAGTGTAAAAGAAAGTGTTTGCAAACAGCAATACCTCTAGTACCAAAATGCAAAAATTATGATAGGATGGAAAAACAATGTGAAAAGAAGCCTCCCCTTCCCTTCAATTTATGAAAACTCGATCTTTTCCTTTGCTAGAACTGAGATCCGCTACAGTACACTGCAAAATTGAAACAAGAATTAAGATGCATTTGAGTAAAAGCACTTGTCGCTTTTATTTTAGGTGATTATGGGCATAAATGATCCTGCTGATTTTCAGAAATCCAGTTTATCAGAAGCACTTTACCCATAAAATGTAATGTCTTGACCCCTAAAGAAAGGCTTACCAGGAGAGTCTTTATACAGCTTCAATACAGCACAAAGGCATAACCTTAAGAGGAATGGTACTAAGTTTGTTACGTTTACACTTGGGTAGACATTTGACACACTCATGTCTACTGCAAGCTTTCATGCTTCAGTAACAGCCATGGTAGCCTCGAGATAAAAACAAGTTATTGTCAGAGTGAGCTTCTAACAGAAGGTCATGACTTTTCTTGGGTCAACCAACAGAGTCAGAAAAACTTTTCACAAGACAACTCAGCTGATGCAATGGCAAAATACCGCTTCCTCTCAACCATGTATGCTTGCCATTTCCTCTAAAACGACTTTGGTGCCAAAGCAGCCAAGAGCTAACTTAGGCAGCGTTAGAGCTGAGTTTGCTCATCAAGGAGACAGCAAATACCACTGCATAAAAAGAAGCATACAGAACTGTTCAGCTGTGAGCAAAGGGAATGTGGACACCTTCTTAGCACCACTATGCAGCAAAGAGGAAAACAAGCAAACCCCATCTGCAGATCTGATATAGAAGTCAGGCTCCAAGACTAGCTGAGAACAATTGCTCTGCATTTAACTTTGTTCAGCTAATGAATTGTACAATTTGAAAGGAACGAATGATTCTCAGCTCCCCCTGTGCGCCACAGGCACCAAAAGAAGGGGTGATAAGGCTACTGACCACCTGCAGTAGAGAGAAAAACAATTCATTATCTCTCAGGTCACAGACTGGGGATTAGCCATGAGGGAAATATAACTCTTATTTTAGAACAGAGTTGAAGTGTTATCATAATTTTTTTTCATGCAATCTGTACCAGCTGTTGTACAGTGGAACACCACATCCAGTCTGCACCAGACATTTCTTGCTCAGAGCTTAACGCAGTCATAAATTCTATCTCAGTTATTCTCCTGAAAAAAGGCAAGACTATTCATTAAGCCACCTCATTTTTTGGAGCCCCACTTCTTTCACCAAGGTGCTTCTTTAATCCTTAGGCAGGCACAGCTGAGAGCAGGTAAGCTCATTAGCTGAAGCTGAGTCTGAACACCTACTCCCCATGAGGTGTGAGCTGGCCTGTATTCCACATCTGGTATTTTGGGTAGTCATTTCCTAATTAAAGGATTCTTTAGTGAAATTGGAGACATATTTCTAAGAACCTACCTTTGAAAAAACAAAAGGTGCAAAATGAAATAAATTTTAGGATTACAGTTATCCTTGGAGACTACTTTCCATAGCATATGAGGTTGGACAGGATTTTCATATTGTCTTAAAACATGTGCATGACTTTTGTCCTCTTGATAGGCTTTGTAAAAACAAACAACCAAAAATCCACAATGCAATAGAAAAATGGTAGCTTCCACATGTAGCTAGCAACCAATGGTAGCTAGCCCAGGTTCCTAGGACCTAGGCAGTCATCCAGATGGTTTTGGTTGGTTGTTATTGTGTTGTGGGGGTTAACAATTATGTTTTCAATAAATAAAAATGACTCCTAGCTTTATTGATAACAGTTAAATATGCACCAACACTGTTATGTTCAAAACAAAACAGCCAAACACAGTGCTTTGTAAAAGACAATAGTTGAGATACTCAACATAGTCAGCATAGATATAGGCTGTAACAGTATGTCTGTTCAGTTTGCATTTAAGTCTAAAGAGTGATACTTGCAAGCTGCTTGTGCAAACTGAGAATGTTTAAATCCTCGTACTTCAATTGCTCTTCCCCAAATGGAAAGCCCATTTATTTCTTTCACATAATTTCATTAATGAATACAGAAAGGTTCCTTTAATGCTCTCCTATAGCTTATTGTTTAATTGCCTATGTTAGAGAGAAACAAGTTTCCCCATGAAACTTAGGACAAAATTATCTCAAATACTGTTAGACAAAGTAAAGCGTTAAACTTTTTTCGACCATGCAAAATGCTCATTGTTTACTCCCTAAGTGCAAATATTTTTTTCACACCTTATAATCATAGAAATACTGGATGAAGGAGTCGTCTGAAGGTCTCTAGCCAGCTTGCTGTTCCAAGTGAGACTGCCACCAGCACAGTGTCATTCATGACTTCGGCCAAGCCTTAGAAACACCCAAGGATAGGGATCCCAGAGCCACTGTGGGCAACGGGTTCTACTGCTGCACCACCCATTCAGTGAAAAGCTTCTCCACATCTCTATTCTGAATTTCTGCTATTTTATTATAGAGTATCATTAGGATTTTTTTTTAATTACCACTAATATTAAAGGTGAGAAAGACAGATTTTATGCATGGATTAGTAGCTAAATCAATCTTTAACTGTATTGGGCTATTTTTTACTTTCTCAAATTCCCATCCCTGTAATGATTTTAAATTATGGTACTCATTATGTTGTTCTTGAATTTCATATGAATACAAAAAATGGCAGTGACTGTAAATCCCTTTTTGGACAAAAGTTTCTATCTTACCATTTTATATTAACGATGGCTCTATACCCACACCTGGCTGCACTCTATTGTAATCCATTGCAGACGATGCAGAAGCATAAAGCAGCTCAACTTTAATAAAACATAAAATTCACATGTTGCTACCAGATGCAAGATGTACCTTTGGAAACAAAGTGATCCATCACAACACAGAATAAAACATGTATTAATATCATCTTTTTGTTGACATAACCACATGAATAATTTAATAGTTTTGGACAAGCTGATGGGTCAGGAAAGGAAGTCAGTGGCTGCAATTCTCAGCCAATTATCTTAAGACATGCCTTGCTTCATTGTTCCTGTCCTTGAAAGCTTGATGTGAGGCTAAACATAGGACATCTTGCTTAGCTTCTTGGTCAGTTCGTGGTTCAATTTTGACAACAAACATCTGTTTAAACTACAAGCAACAAGATGTAAAAAACCACAATGGATGCATAAAAGGCATAAGGCTGAAAATCCTTTTGCTCTTTGAAGTTTTGAAGGTACACACACGAATAACCCCAGAAGAACACATACATCATTTAAAGACTAAAACAAAGCTGAATCTGTAGTTATTTCCAAGGAAGGAATCGTAAAATCATAGAATAGTTAGGGTTGTAAAGGACCTTAAGATCATCAAGTTCCAACCCCCCTGTCATGGGCAGGGACACCTCACACTAAACCATCCCACCCAAGGCTCTGTCCAACCTGGCCTTGAACATCACCAGGGATGCAGCATTCACAGCTTCCTTGGGCAACCCATTCCAGTGCCTCACCACCCTTACAGTAAAGAGCTTCCTCCTTATATCCAATCTAAACATCCCCTGTTTAAGTTTCAACCCGTTATCCCTCGTCCTATCACTGCAGTCCCTAATGAAGAGTGGAATCTCCAACTCTAAAGTAAACCACACCGCTGAAAGGCCAAAGAGTAAAGACAGATGGATGTGCAAGGGCAGCGAGATAGTTACTCATAGTACTTATTACAGTATTAATCCCAACAGATACCTGAGGTCTGTTAAATACCCTACACAGATTGCATTTGAGCAGATGACAATCTACACACAGAACAGCTGCAATATTCCTTCATGACTCCTTCAGTAATTTATTAAAGGGAATTGAAATCGCAAGTTTAGCAAGAGGTAAATCTATGCAAGCGTCAGCAACCTCATTACAATTCTCACACAAGTGTCTGAAGTTTTCTGCAAACTTAGCTACCTAAGAACAGCAATGCAACAGGTGATAAAAGCTAACAAGCTTCTTCCTTATAAAATTCAGTTATAGTGGAAAATCTCTCTATATTCTTGTCCTGGGTATAGAGCCATCATTACTCTCTATAAACCATGACAATTCTACGTAGAGAGTAATGACTTTCAAGAATCTTTTGTATTTCAGATAATACTTCTTATATGTCAGAAACTTAACAGTTTCCTTACCAAGCTATGCCCATGCACCCATATGGAACGGCAATGGTAGAACAAGCAACCTGATGAAAGCCAGGCTCCTTATTGGATTTAGTGAAAATTCACCATGTGTTTCTCTTCTAAGTCACTAATTTTGCCGTGTCAACTGCAAATTCAATTTTAAATTTCTGCTAGACAAGAAAGCCCGAATGGCTCTAGTGACTATTTTTTTTAACGAGGACTGCATTGCCAGAGTTTTAGGAGACACTCTTTCCCTTTGTTTATTTAATTTTGAGAGAAAATGTAGGCATAGGTGAGGTAAAGAAACAGAAGCTATTGCTAGAAAACATTCTTGAGCACGAACTCAAGCACTAACAAACTTAATAGTTACCATATCGGTGTACTCATGCTTGCATTTGCATGGAAAACCACAGCTGAGTAGCTAAATTCCTAGCCTGGGACTTAGGAGAACACTGTTTATGTTCTTCTGTGTTAATATGAAAACCAAAACCATTTTCCTCTTCAGAAGAAAATCATGTTTTAACATTGTGAATTTTTTTTTTTTTTTTTTTTTTTTTTTACAACAAGAATACCCATAAAGATCTACTATGGGTCTACTGCTACTATTACTTCACATATACTTGGGTCTATTCCAACTTGTATGAGTAATTAAACATAAACTGAACTAGAAGACAAAGTGATTTATTAGGTCACTGCTTGAAATACTGGGGACTAGGGAGATGCAAGCCTATGGTCTGACTTGGGATGCAGTTACTGTATACCTTAGCTTCTGCAGAAAAGAAAAAATGTCTTTACTAGGAGCAGCACTAGCCAGGGAATTTCTTGCTTCCGTGCCACATGCGACATATCCCATCCAACTATCCCCACTGTGGTTCTCATACTGCTCTTTTCTACCGAACAGAAAACTGGGCCAGACTACTTTGCAGATTATAGTAGTGGCATAACACCAAATACAAAGTAAGAAATGCTGGGTAGAGACAAAGAGGTTATTTCATGTTTGAATTAAACATAGCTAAATGACAGAGAAGACTAGGATAACTTCTAGGCAGAGCAAGAGATTGCAAATAACTTCAACTGCTCTGTTTCAAAGGTGCATACAAAATGTGAACAGACCCAAGGGTCCTCCGCATAATGTTTGCTATTTATGAAAAAAGTAAAAGACAAAACAAGCAAACATAAATCCTATGCTTTTTGAAACACCTAATAAGTCTTCTTATGCAGGGAGGAACTGAACAGGAATCAAACCCATGTTCATTCAGGATGTGTGCCTTTTCTAGCACTCCTTCAAGTACATTCAGAATAACCGGCAACTGGGAAAAACATGTGCCTTAATTCTATCTACCTTGCTCCTTACTCAGCTCTTTCCCAATGAAAGATCTATCGGCCCAGTGCTGTCCCTGCACTCCCCCAGATGATGCAAAGTACAGAAAGGAACTGCAGATTATCAAGCTCGCTCATGTTCCTTTTCATATTAAGTTTGGAGCACTGTCACAGATCTCCACTGAAACTTTCTTTGTGAAATTGCAAGGGGCTTGGAGAGAAGTAAGAGAGACTTGGCACAAAAGAAAAGGGATATTAAATATACATATGTATACACAGCAGTGAGTGAAAGAAACAAAATCAGATGCCAATACCTCTTGTCCCAGTGCATATTCCATTAGTTTACAGGATGTTTTTCTAGGAAGAATGTCAGCCCTCACTCTGTCTCCTTCTTCCTGTCTCCTCAAATCATCAGTATTACAAAACAGGGAGTCTGCTTCATTTGAAATGAAAACATCCCACTCAGTCTCATACACTCCCCTGGTCAGTCTCCCACTTTACTTGCTTAACTGCAGACTACTTTGGTTTCAAAGATCAGAAGAGTACCAATAAAATTGTACTGATATTTATCTTGACAAAACATCCTCTATTCTTTAATGTAATTATTATTTTGCTTTCCTGTTAAGCACTGATTGACAGATGAACGGAATATCGCTGCACATTTCTTAATTCCGTGAATATACACTACTGAACCTATTGGTTCACCTAAGACTCCCTTTCTGATGTTTTCGCTATCAGAAAGCTCTCCCATGAGTGATCCTAGTGACTTAGGACCATGGCCTATGCCTTCAGAAAATATTTCAGCATGAAGTCATGCAAACTCAAATCCCTCAACAGGAAAAACATATTCCTTCACTTGCTTTCTAACAGGCAGGATACATTTATCTTGGAAGCTGGCTTTTGGTAGGGGCCAGCATTAGAATTTAGGGCAAGTATAAGGAACAACCACCTAAGAATATAACAACTTCTGCCAACCTAAAATCTTGAGTTTTCACAAGTCACTGGACTATTGTGTTTAAATGGCCCCAGTAGACCAACCCCTCATCAAGTTCTGCAAGCATTTTCATACTTTCTGGTTTCCTCATCATCCCATGGCAATGAGTTCCACATTGTCTCTTTTTTTGTGTTAACATACTGTCCAATAACAAATGACAAAAAAAAACCAAACCCACAAAAACACCAAAAATCAACCAAACAAAAAGCACCTACAGCTATAATTAAACCCAGTGACTAATTCTTCCCTGTTCCGTTTCACCAGGACACTCAAAATAGTATGGGTCGCAATTCTGCTATTCTCTTTCTGACCTTAGACACTGATGCAATGAAATTTTCTGGATTATTCTTCACAGAGTTTAGGACAATACCCAACACCCTCTCGGCCTTCTTGACAGCCACAGAGCCAGACTGCTGTCACAGCAAACCATCAGGTCTTTGTTTATTTGGTGTCCAGCATTGTGCTGCACAGAGTTAGGGTTGCTCCCCACTCCTCATCATTCTTTTGTGCCTATTGGCACCGCCATCTAAATATTTTAGCAGTCACTCTCTCCACTATGAGACTTAAATGTGATTCCCAGCTATTCATTATAAGACAGCTAATTTTGTATTAGCAGATAGGCTCTTGAGTATTCACCATTTTTCCAGATCAGAAAACCCTGTAAGACTCCATCAGTAATCTTCTTGACTGGGAAGCCTAACCATTCATTCTTATTTTTCCTTTTGTCGTTTAATAAGCAATTGGCCTGTGAGAAGAATGACTTTCAGCTTTCTCAGTGAAGACCCTCGTTAACAACATTTTGAAAAGCCAAGTATGTTGTATTAACCAGCATTTTCAATGACTCCTTCAAAGAACTCTAACAGAGTTGCGAGACATCACTTCCCCTTGTAAAATGAAAATGAACTTCTTTGTCTCTTCCTTACTGTATCATTTCCATTTACCCATTAATCTATTCTGTACTAGAATTTCTGCCAAAGAACTTCCTTCTGCTTCAAGGACTTTTTAAATAATTGATGTCATATGCGCCAAATTTCATTCCTCTCCAGTTAGTAACTCAGCAATCTCTTACTTGTATTATTTTAAAGTCTAGAGTGAATACCATATGGTCAGAATGTTTATAATTTCTCTTGTTAATGTGTTCTGATGTCTCTTATTGAAGCTGTGGTTCACCTGTAAAGCAAATTTAGTACTAGGGATACTAACACCAGACCAAAAACATTACAGCTACATGAATGCCATTTGAAACATGCTGGAGAATTTTGTCTGGTTTGTTTTGCACTGGCAGCCTCTATGTTGTATGACATATCATTTGTCTTTTAACACCCTGCACAAAACCAGCATAAAGTCCAAGTTATGCATGCTCACTAAATCAACAGAAATGCATTCACCTCCCCATACTTGAACCAGATGAAACTTGTACTGATGGATGATCTGCTAGTATGCATTGATGATGGAACATCAGACTCACACTTCATTCAGAGATTAATTTCCTTCTAAGATACACCTTAAAAGCTCAAACCATTTTACATGGGTTCAAAAGTGATTACATAAGTTCATGGGAAAATGCTCATCAGGACTCACTGCAGATAACTGGAATCTGCTACTACATAATGCTGAAGTGTCTCTGTATCCTAGCCCTTGTTTACTTCAAGTATATGCTAATCACTGAAGTTGGATCCAGACACTAAGCAAGAGACTTAATTTGATCTACTACCACCATTCCCACGTGGTCATTAGGCTTTACTTGGCCCAGAAAAATCCTTCTTACTCTAAAAAGCTATTCCAATCTCACCATTCCAAAGTTTATTTTGATCTCATCTCCCAGTTATTCCCCATCTCCCTCCACATCAGAACACCTAAGAAGTTTGTGTGGACACCAGACCATGTTCTCTGTTTCCTCAGAGTTCTCTCCAAGAAGTAAAACTTAGTGGGAAAGATCAAAGAGAGTGACGATGAGCACTGATTTGCAAAGGTCAGGACAAACAACATAGTGAGGAGCCCTATGTACTAGCCAAATTCCCCTGCTTTCTAGTCCTCCATGCCTTGCACAGCCACGGGAACACATAGCTAATCTGAGACCAAATTCTTCTCAATCCCCAGAATATATTTATTTATTTATTGTATCTGCACACAGAATTAAGGCAAGGTCTACATTAATATAGAGAAGCAAAACACTTGAATCTTACACAGTATCTATACTGTATCTACCCAGTTACTAAGACTGCAATGCAAAGATACAGTCTTCTAGAACAGGAGCAGCCAGACACCACAATACATCAAATACGACCTAGTTAAAAAAAAACAGGCAGAATATTGCCCTACAATTTTGCTCAACATTAATCATCATGCCACTAACTTTGAGGTGTCCTTTGCTACAGTATTACGGAAACCCCTATGGATTGGAAGTATCTGTAGTGTAGCAGCACACTACAGTTGTACTCTGTTCCTTGGCATGGTGATAATAAACCAAGTTACTAAAAGAAGTAAATAAATGAATCACTAGTAAATAAATGGATACTAATACACTAATATGATATATGTATGCATTTATATACACTCATTCTGAGTCTGGGGTGCAGGGGAGGGGAAATAAGAGAAATCTGTATATGAAAAATTATTTAGCAAACAGAACCTACAGAAAGCCTGTGGAGCCACTGTGGTCTACAGGACAGAGAAAATATTGACAAGTCACTGATTCATAGTAAGTTATTATTTCTGAAAGCTAATTTTTGAGTAAAAATAAAAAATATCACTGAAATGCCCTCAAAGGGAGATCTCTTCTACATACCAGGGTTTTGTGTTTGGGTTTTGGTTTTTTTTTCCAATAAGTTCTTATCCAAAGTTTTTCTCCACTTTTACTGCAGTCCAGGAAGAACAAGAAAAAGATGTAACAGCTGTCTACCAACTTTTATCTGCCTGTGTAATGATGGGATGGGTGGAACACAGAATCCAACAGAGGAAAGACACACAGACCTGTTCCTCAAAATAACATGTCATTCAGTGGCCTTGCAGAAGTGATCACCACTGTCAGATACCATCTCTTCATTCTCATTTTATAGAAACTGAAAAAACACATTTACTAGACTGGGCCACTTCTAGATCAGTGGCTACCTCATCTATTTCTGATCTCTCTATGACCTGGAATAAGTTTCCTTTGTGCTCTGCTGGGATCAAGAGCAAAAAGGATGCTCTTGATATGCAGTTGATATGCAGTAGGTCAAAACTGCAAAATGATATGCAGTTTAAGAGAAACAAATTCATTTTAGTATGGAACCCCAACATTTCAGTTGTTTGCAAAACAATATCAGGGAATCTTTCACTATCTGATGAATCAACAGAATTACCACAGCACTAATAATATGCACCTACTTTAATACTCAAACAAATAAAAAACAACCCCAAACAAAACAAAAAAAAATCCCCAAGCAAAACAAAAACACCAAACTGATCGCATTTAATTATTATTCTCTTATTCTCTCTACACATTTTGATTGTAATCCTCAGCAACATCTCTGGAACTTTTTTGCTACATAAAGAAACCGCTTCAAATTCAAGAAGAATTTAGCCATTAACATTGAAAAAGGTATAACTGCAATTACATCTCAAGTTCAGGAAGGTACTTGTCACATACCTAAATTAAAAAAACATAGCAAATTCAGTCCACAAACTGAAAGCTATCTACCGTAACTCATTTCAGCCTTGGTACGTGTGCGCAACTACACCAATTGGAGAACATATTGTCAATATTCATACCTGAAAGAATTTACTGCATCTTCCTCAACAGGGTTGATCAAATGTTCTGATAAGAAACCAGTTGCTTGCAACATAGAATGTGCACGACAAAATAAATTATCAGAATGGACACATTCCTTAGAACTCATGGAAACACATTAGGAAGCATGCCAATGCCACGTTCTGTATTTTTTGAGTCAGAATTACGGAGCCAAATAAAACATAAACTTACTTTTTTTCTGATCCATTTTTTGTGACACAGATGGATGGGTAGGATTTAATACTGGGAGACTGGTCATCCCCTCAGTGTTGTTAAAGGGTGCATCTGTAGACCACAAACTCGCCTCCTCCACAGTGGCAAAGAGCTGGGTGCTGTCTTCAGAACCCCCTGCCAAAGCAGCATCATATGTAGGTTGAGGATTGAGCACTGTGGCTTGAGTTGCAAGAGCAAAAGTATTTTCCTGGAAAGTCTCTTTAAATTTATTTGAGTTCTTGTTCATTTGGTCAACATGAGATAAAGGCATGGTGGTCCAGGAAGAAGGCTGTGTGCTGAGATCTATTGTGGGATCAGTCTTGGAACTGTTTTCAGCCATGTTCGTCAAAAGATCACCAGATGTTTCAATGTCACCACTAACTGTGAGGACCTCACTTCCATTTGAATAAAAGCATGTTTTTTCTAACACACCTGGAAGAAAGGAAAAAAAGCACTGGAATTGCCATCACCTGGAAGGACATGTGTTACCAATGTGTTTTGGAAAGATAATAATAAATATAATGGGACAGATTTAAAAATCAATATTTATTTCAATGTTAAAATTAAAGAGAACTAAAGATTTTCATGCAGCAACAAAATAACAGTAGCACATCAACACAAAAGCTATGGTTTCTGTTGGATAAACAGAGAAACATATAGAGAAACAAATACTTCATGAACTAAAAATTACTTATTTGTAGTAGGTCACTGAACTCCTACATGTTTACAATTATAGAGTGTAACTTTTTTTGTTTTCATAGTACCACCACCTTTGGAAAGCTAATTCTGGGAACCAATACATTTTTAATATATTTTATGTTCACTAACTTTTAAAATGGAAAGAGGTATTGTACTCTCTACGTAGGATTAAAAACGACATGGAACTGTTGGCACAAGTCCAGAGGAGGGCCACAAGGATGATCAGGGGACTGGAGCACCTCCCGTATGAAGACAGGCTGAGGAAGTTGGGGCTGTTCAGCCTGGAGAAGTCTGCATGGAGACCTCATAGCTGCCTTTCAGTATCTGAATGGGGCCTATAAGGATGCTGAGGGGGGATTTTTCATTAGGGACTGTAGTGACAGGACAAGGGGTAATGGGTTAAAACTTAAACAGGGGAAGTTTAGATTGGATATAAGGAAGAAATTCTTCACTGTAAGGGTGGTGAGGCACTGGAATGGGTTGCCCAGGGAAGTTGTGAATGCTCCATCCCTGGCGGTGTTCAAGGCTGGGTTGGACAAAGCCTTGGGTGACATGGGCTAGTGTGAGGTGTCCCTGCCCATGGCAGGGGGGTTGGAACTAGATAATCTTAAGGTTCTTTCCAACCCTAACTGTTCTATGATTCTATGATTATGTAATTTAACTAGCACTGCTAAATATAAGTCCATGACTTCTTTGTCGTTTTTCTCTGATAGCAGATTTTAGATATATAGTTGTATCCAAAATTTTAGGCATTTATTGTATTTTTTATTGTTGTTCATTTATTTTATCACAGACAAAGACTTTGCTTAATTGTATGTGTTGAACAGTTGCAAGTAATCATGGTTCACAAATCAAGACAGCTGTGTAACATTAAGGAGATTGCATCAGGGCATTCAAACTAAACAGAAAGAGAATTTACTTTTAATCTCTATTACTGAAATATTTAATTAGTCCAAATAAAAAAGAAGGCATCTCAAAAGTATATGACATATAACTTAGTTACTTATAACAAAAACTAATACATTAACTCATTCTTTTAGCCAAATGTATTAAAGTCATATTTAATGTTGGAAAAGAAGCACCACTTTGTATCACAATGACAAATTTTTGTTAAATACCAGAAATTATTTTTGTCAATAGGTAGTCATATGAAAGTTTAGCAACCATAATAAAGACAGTTCAGTTAGACATGATCTCAGAAAACTGAAAGGAAACCCTCAAAAACACAAAATCTCCCAATTGTTTCTACAAACCCTGGCAACAGTTGATTATTTTAACAGCTTTTCTTGTTGTCTATTACTGATACTTAAGCATTCATCTCACATTGTTTTAAGACAATACAGTAAAATCAAGGGACTGAAAATTTGTCCTTTCAACAATGGGAGACTCATAGAGCAGCTTTTACTTACCCAAATTCCAAAGAAAAGGCCTAAAAAACTACTTCCTCCAGCTGGGCTCCATGTGGAAAATTTTCTACTTATCCTTTCAACTCCTTTTCTTCTCTCTCACCCCTACTATTAGCTACAGCCCCTCAAGACAAAAAGGTAGCCACATCTGAAGCCCATTAGCAAGAATTCACCTCCTGTTGCTCTCTCTACAAACTATCTGAACTTAAGGCAAATGGCACAGATTTTTCTTTCCACTCTTATGTGTAAAATCCTTCATTAGCTGCTTGGTACAGATGACTCTTGAGTCCACACAACACTCACGACCCTCTCTCCTGAATTTCATTAGGAGAACACATTATTGAGTTTACCAAAATGGCATGATCACCTCTCAGTCAGATATCATACACCCACCACCATTCTGGACTCTCCCTAGCCAAACCCACTGCTCTGCTAACTCCAGGCAACATGTGCAATCCATACCCACTCAGATATTCTGAGTCCCTTTCCACTGCTATTACTGAGTTCCACTTCTCACCCCTTCATGTGTTCTGCAGCTAGACTAAATCAGCTAACTGGCCTGAAAATTCAAGGCCTGGGCAGGAGGAAATCTTTATTAATCACAGCTACAGATAACTAAAAATGCTAGAAGAATCCAACCTCCATTTACAATCTGAAGTGTGTTGCAAAGCTTTATAAGTAAGAATAAAAGAATTAGAATGGGCAATTCTTAGCATTTTCTTATTCATTGAGTAACTTTTATTACAGTAACTGGAACCAGAAAAAGAAAAAAAAAAAACCCCACAAAAAACCAAAAGCAACTCAGAAGATTCCTAAAACATAACGGGGTTCAATGAAAGAGCTACCATTTGAGATTTACTATATCCTCATTTATCCAGCCTGGGTTATTTTGGCTCCAGTGTCACTAACTGTAAGTAAAATAAATCTTTATGTCTAACTTCTACTGGAAGAACCCAGAGGAACTTTATATATATACATGTTAAGGTTTCTGTTTTTCCACCAGCAAATGTTCATAATTCATTGGGATTTTGAAGAATTTACTGCATCTGTTTTACTGAAGCAACTAAAAATCTCCCACCTGCAAACTATTTCAGCAGCAATTTCTTTTTCTTTGAGTCCTCTGGTTAGGCCACATGGGAAGAATGAATATGCTATTTTTTCACAAATGAGTACCAGTAGTAATATGACTGTGACTGATCATGCTCAGATATTGTGCTCACTTATAGCTTTACTTGGATGGTTTTATTCCAAACATAGCTTTGAATCTGAATAATTTTTACTGATTCAGAAGACTACTTTGTTTTAAGTTTCAAACTTCAGTAGATTTTTTTTCTGTAGTTTTCAAAAGTTAAAATGAACTTTTTCTTTCTTTTTTCCCCTCCCTTGGAAAAGTGAATAATTTTCTTCCATAACTCAAGAATAACAGAGGGATGGTTTTCACATTCTCTCTCCTACTCCCTAGGCTCATCTCTTCTCCTCCACTCAACACAGAAATAGAAAAAGCCTGGAAAATATTGGCCCCAAAGAGCCATGAATAACGATTTTAAATTAAAGTAGAAATTATTAGCTATTTATGTTTCACTCAGCAGAATATCAAGCAATACATTATAAGACAGGTAAACCCTTGAAATAAGTTTAAATTCAATAGAGTGGACCAATAAATACTGCTTTGGAAAATATTGAAGTTACCCACTAGATTCTAACCCCTGCCCACTCAGCCTTCTTTCATTCTTTTTCTGGAACTACAAATAATAGCTATGGCTGTCACTATGCATAAGGTCATTGACTTCTTTCACTGACATCCCCAAATGCTTGTTTGCTTCTTCAATGCATCTTTCCAACAATACCATTTTTTGTTCTGTTTTCCCAGTTTCCTAGTGCTAAAAACTCCCCTTCTCTTCTGCACAGGTGTACCACACAACAAACCTCTTCTACACAAAAGGCTTCCCAATTGTATCATCTCAGCTGACAATGAGCAGTATCAAAATTCTTTTTAACAGTGTTTTTCCCCAAAAATAACATAAGACTGGGCTCTGGTGCATATGTCCTTGAGCAAGGCAGGCGCAGACCTCTGGCTAGTTCTAGATGACAACTCTGTCTCCACTTAGGATGTAAGGGTTTTGGACAACCTTTCTGAGTCACCTTGTTCTCCCCCACATCTCACCTTCCTCTCATCTCCTCTTCCTCTCACCTTCCCAAGGCATGGTAAGGAATTCAAGCACTTAATTCCAGCTACAGAGTCCACTCTCTGAGTTAGGCTCCCATATATTCGATTCTTATCCTTTTCCCTCCTAAAAATATTACTGTAAATCTTCAATCTTAAATTACGCTTCCTGGAGATTTTTCATCATCCAAGAGCCCTAAAGGAACTATTTAAATTATAAGATGCCTAAGAAAACACTATGATGCTTTAAAACAGTCAATTTCTTTTTTAATCTCTTGAGTAATGAGGGCTGAATTACGCTCTACCAATGTCTGCTAACAGCCATACAACACACAAAGAACATGCATTTTATTTATGTATACATGCACACTATATCCAACTATTCTTCAGATTTGAGTTCATATAGAGCAGTAGACAGTAGATCACAGGCCAGGTAGCTAATTTGTTGAGAAATAGTTGCAACTATTTTGGATTTGTCTCCAGCTACAGCTGGACTTGTCCAAATGTCAGAAACATAGAGCATGCTGGCCTTCACTGTGTTTGGTACAAAAACAAGGGATTGGCACCAGGCCCTTTCAGTTAGAAGTGATGCTTTGCCAACAGTTTTAATGATCATTTTCCAGTTGCTGTTCACTACCAGGGAATTAATGCTTTACTTAAAGATCTGAAATGGACAGTTATGAGATCTAAGAAATAATCACACTGTTCAAGCTATTAAATTGAGATTTTGGCAGTGTATGCTTGTGGGTGATTTCTAGCAGTTCACAGCAGGAAGTCTCCCAAAGACCAAGTTTGTTTAAGAAGCTAATGAAACAGAGCAAAGCAGCCTACCAAGTATGTGTAATGAATTAGGTGGTTACACAGGTAATAAACCACTGTTTCACTACTGTTCAGCACACACCCACTGTGATTTCTTCTGCAGAGTCTGTCCCTATGACCATGCACTCTGAAAAATGGGAATATGACTGATAATATGAAGCTCCCTTAGCATACCAAACCACTGCACATCAGTACAGCTGGAGTCATAAACTATATCCTGCTTCTCCTGTCAAGTAAAGACATTACCCTAAACCGCTTATCAGCTGCCCAAAGGGCCAAAGTGAGGTCAGTTGTAATTATTTTTTTTCAACTTTACAGGTGACTTACACAAAGAATGAATCAGTTTCCAGGTCAAACAGAACTCAAAGTAGACTTGGTGGAAGGCATCTTTTAAAGAAGCTGCAGAACAAACCCACGCTCCTAAGGTGGTGCACAGAAAGGACAGATTTTGTCTTTCATCTGCTTCTGGCTTCCAAGTAACAAAGTTGCAGCAGCAGAAATAACTGGATCATACTAAAGTGCTGGAGAGGAAGACAGCAGCTACCTTTCTTTTTAACAGCTGTTGCTGCCTGAAAGTTTGCAGTTAGGGTCGTAACACTGCAGTGTAACACAAAATCTTTTCTGGAGTCTTTCTTCACTCCTGCCTCTTGAACACAATGTAACTAGAAATTTTTATTTATGGAGTTTTTCTTAACCTAAGAAACGAAACGTAACATATACATAATGGCTCTATTGCAATTCAGAAACCAATCCTGAACTCCATGCCTGTGTTACTCATTTTGCACTAGCTAATGAAGGAAGATCCATGTGCTCCTTGGTAATCAGCTATGCCCTGCCAAAATCCATGCTTCAGTCATGGTGACTGACATACAGGCTGCCCTGGGATACAGTCCTTTGGAGATTCTCCATAATACACCTGTATTGGCAAGGTTAAATTAAAGAATTGGCAGATCATTTAGCTGATGATTACCATCGTCCATCAGAAAAACTCTCAGGACCATGGCTTATAAATATGTTAGTGTTAAACTCCTAAACTTAGACACCTGTCTTACAGCAAATACTGCCATTGATTGACAATGGAATTGTTTATATTTCACGTTGCTTTCACAGTTACAACTTTTGGATCTCCATGCCGTTAGTCACTTTAGATTTTGAGGACGTGGCACATGCCTCAAGGCTTGGTGTGACTTGGAGAACTACCAGCAACTCCAAATGATTCAGTGGTCAAGATCCTTCTACTCTAGAGTGTAACTATAACTCCCTGTGACTTTACCTTTCTTTTTGTGGTGAAAAATTCTTTATGGAAGAGTACAGTTGGGTTCCCAAATTGATGCAGAAATCTTGATACATGCATATTACTTCATGAATGTCCAATAGCCATAAAGCTAAGCCTAACAATTTTACTATAATGTACTTTTCTTGATGTTTACTCTGTGAAGAAGACACAGCTCCTTCTGTGTTCTCGGGAAGGGAAGGGAAAGGAGAATACAGGTCTCATATAATTTAACAGTAATGATCATTGTTCAGCCAGTGACACGCAAAAACAGTGGCAGCATCATTCAGGCAGACAGAATCTTGCTACAGATTTCCCAAACAACAGAATGTTTTCAGAACTGCCCAGGTTAGTTCATACTTATACAAGGATAACAGACCTTCAGCTGTTGGAGTGAGCTTTGTTTGTAAGGAGAGTAACATGAAAATGCTAGACACACCACATCACACGTAACACTTGTTATAACTCTGAGAACCAAAATTAATCTCAAGATACACATCAGAGTCAAAATACAAACACTACATGCTGATAATGCAAGGACAGTGAGAGAACCAAATCCTCAATTATTTGCATATCCATAGTCAACAGTGCATCTTGAAGACTTTAGTTGTAACCCTCATTCCCACCAGCGTTGACAGACTAACAGATCTTTTAAATTTATTTTGCAAAATGCATGAATGCCTATAAGAGGATATGTTGCTTGTCTGAAAAGCAAAAGTATTGATGTGGTCCTGCAGAGTGATCATATGCCCAAAAATTACATCTGGATTGCAAAAGTCTGACACACATTAAACCATTCCTTATGTATGTCACAAGGCTGGTTCTGAATTCTACACAAAACAATAGACAAAGCATTAGCTGGGGATGGCTGTTAACAGGAGGTGGTGGAAAACTACATGAGTTGAGGATACAGATGTGAAGGAATGGGAGGAATGGGACATATACCATGGAGTGCATTTATCACTATTAAATTAATAGAATTGATTTTTCTTTCATGGAACTGTAAGGACAAAACATTTTGTCTTCCCAGCTAAATAACTGCAATGGTAAGCAATTAGGGTGCATTAAAAAAAAATAATAATTTGATTTAATGCTTACCAGCCATGAAAGACTTTTTAAGAACAATGTTTAAAGTGGTTTATAACAATTCCTCTGCAAGGAAAAGAATGAACATGCCCAGGGTTTTTCATTCTTACAAACATGCTGGTTTTCACTGTTGTAATGTTTGCACATTATTCATTACTTCAGGATTTTTTTTCAGTGTAAGCAAACTCAGACACAGAGCACAGACTTAGACAAGTTGAAGGTGATTCAGATGTCTCCATTTTAAAGAAAGATTCAGCTATTCACAGAATCACAGAATGGTTTAGATTGGAAGAGACCTTAAAGATCGTCTAGTTCCAACACCCTTGCCAAGGACTTGAAAAATCATTTCAAATTGTGTCATGCACACTTGATTGTTAACACTTCTCAAGAGGGAAATTACTTGACATTTGGTATTCAAACCATGGATTCAGTTACTGTTTGCTTATCTGGGAAGTGATGAAAACTTACCATACTAATAATCCCCAGGGAAAAAAGATAAAAAATACTATCAGTCTTATTTGAAGGTTCTTGATGTCCATAGGGGCCAGACAAAATTGTAAGGCATCAGTAATTTCAGTCATGCATAATCTAGCCTTCTCCCTTCCTTCACATTCATAGTGCTAAGTTAGATCTTCATGGCCAAGGTCTCACATGTTAGTTCTTTGGCAGTGCAGAGCAAGCACCATTAATAAGCCTTCCTGTTCTCTGATATAACACAGCCAATCAAAAAATTAGTATGGTCATGGTCATGCTCTAAAGGCTAGCCTTCCTTCATAGCAACTGGTACTGCCTCTACTTCAATGGGTAGAACAACACTCATTCATTAGTTTTCTTCTGCAGGTTGACAAACATGCTACACTTCTGGTGAGAGACAGAAGAGTATGCAGAGCCAGAGTGTAAGCACTTAAAAGAAATCAAAGCTAAACAACTCACCTTGATATTTTCTTCTATGAACCGTGTCTTGTACCTTTAGTCAAAATAATGTGTATCTCTACTGATAATTTGCTTTGTCCTTTCTAACTTCAAACAGTTCTAACAAAATAACTTTTTTCAATGGCATCTTGAATACTTTGATGGTAAATAATTTTTGAAAGGTTGATTCTAAAAGGAGGCCCTCATGACACACCTCGAGTACGATATTCTCCATTACTACAATGTAACTCTACTGCTCTGTCTCCTTCCACCCATACCAACTTCTCAGTTTCTTCAACATCAGAAATTGCAATGATGTGCAGGCAACAAAACAGGTGTAAGGAAAGTGAATTGGAAAGTTCTAAGCTGCAAGCACACTTTTGTGTGTATATGCCTCATTTAATTAAAAAACATTACAGAAAGAAAACAATAATGAGCTACGTATTTACCATGGGAAACAAAATACTTTCAGGTAAAATAGAAAAGGCCTCATTTTCTGATGAGTTTGTTACCAAAGTAACAAAACAAATCAAAAAGTTCATAAGGTTCTAAATGATATACTGAAGCTATCTACTTATGTTCTAAGCACCACTAAAAGATACTAGAATGACAACCAAAGAATTTAACTCCTCTATTTCATGATAAATAAGAACAGAACTTCCTATATACAGAATAAGTTGCGTTAGCCAGTCACAGAATTGTTAGTGTTGGAAGGGACCTCTAGAGATCATGTAGTCCAAACACCAGATAATCTAGTCCAGCCCCCAGGACTATAAACTCATTTCTTACATTGTAATTCATCAAAATAGATGTAACAGAATTCAGTTATTGATCTGAAATGAAATGCGTATCAACTACTATATTCTCAATAAATAGAAAAGACTATATTCTATTGCCCACAGAATTTGTTCATTTAATTCCAGTCATCAATACATTTGTTCCTAGGCTATCAATGCACATAAAATGAAAGCTGCTGAGAAGAATGATAAACTATAATTGTGCTAATTCGAAAGATGCTGAAGGGAGCTTTGCCAGTTTTAGGCTTGGGTAATACCATCATGTCTTATTCTTCACCCTACAGGAATAACTTCGACTTGAGAGGATACAGTCCTGACTTTTGGCTGTGTAAGTAGGATCAGAACAGGTCCCATTTCCCTAGAGGATTTCATACATTTTAATGAGTGCTATGTCGATACATGCCTCAGGAGGAGGCTGAGTAGAGCTGACGTAAATACACCTGCTTTTTTATCTGCTTTCTCACCAAGAATGAAAATCTAGGGCAGAGGATATGAAGGATACAAATGGAATGCTGAACATAAGGAAAGTAAATTGAATGGCATCATATTTCCTAATTGCCAGACTTATTTGATCTTAATCCACTTCAGGCTGTTCTTAGTTTAAAGATACATCCCAAGGTTTACTTGTCAATCATGACATTGACTAGCTTTCGGGTTTTTTCTTACTTCCCTAATTGAAGCTAAATGAAAAGAACAGGCCTACAATGTTTTGTTGCAAATCCTTTACAGACTGAATTGAGAAAACAGATTTAGGTTGTCTTGATTTTGACAGTGCTGAAGGTGATACTGAGACACGTTTCATTTCTTCCTGTTCTTGGTAACTCTTTGACTGTACGATGTGCACAGTTGGGGGTTTAGAATTGGAAAATGGATTTATATCTATATAGCTCATATATTACACCACTTTTTACAGATGTGCTTCTGACTTACTTAAAGAAGCTTAACCAGAAAATATTCTCATTAACAAAAAAATAAAACAAGTAAAGATCCCAGCAGCCCTCAGCATTGAAAGCAGATGATTTTTTTACTTCTTTTTTTTTCTTTGTCTGAAGAATTAATGCTTTAACCTAGCATTACTGTCTTGCTTATGTTGTAGTCGAAGCAATGTAATAACAAGATATGTCAGCTTCTCTACAGGCAACAAAGGGAAGGCTTTTAAAAAAAATCTAATAAATGATTACCTGTCACTTCTGTAACAGACACAAAGTTAGTTAACAGACTAAGCCATTATGAAAGCTAATATCCCTGGAACAAGTTTCCACAAAATATACTTGGGGTTCTGCATTGATACATATTTCATATGCAGAAGAAATTAACATTTTTCCCTTAAACAGTAATATTTTGTAGGCTGTCAGAAAGATTTTTATAGTTAAGATGTTCAGAAAGGCTACTTATAAATTAATTCACCTGAAAATAAAAGTCAGATTTGCACATCAGTGTGTAACATAAAGTGATAAATATTCAATTCCACTGACAGCAATCTAAAGTTCTAACATAAATATCTTTTTGTACTTGTAAGATGACTGCTGAAAACCACCTACATACTACACGCTCAAGGTAGCATGTCCTTCAAAAATCTACTTTAGGAAATTCAGAAAAAGTTTCTTCTTCAGCACCTTGAATACATTTTAAATATACAAATCTGAATAGCACGTTTATTTCTCTACAGAAACATTATTAGGTCACTAAGTATATTAGTTAGGTAGGTAGATGTGCTAAGATATATCTTTAATGTCCACAGTTACATTAGCACTTGAGAATGGAGTCTCAGTTTTAGTCTCCCTGATTACAAATGTGTCAATTTACTCAATTAGCACTCACCTACAAAGGTAAGCAGGATCACCAACAAAAGGATAAGGGCACAAATGCACGGAATCAGTATTAGGAGCAAAAGTCGAAGGAACTTGGCAGAAGCCAGTTTCTGAGAGCAACCATCCCCCATATTATCTTCATCTGCTCCTAAGACCTGAAAAAACAAAACAGCACAGTTCTATCATTCTGGTGTCAGTCAGTAACTCAATAGCAATCTTCCCCATTACACAGAACAGCTATATGATTAAAATATATGCTATAAATGGCTTTTAGATTCTTCATTAAAAGTTGTATGTAAACTCTCTTTTGGTGGACAACCCAGTGTAATCCATAGAATTTAGTTTAGTTCACCCAATACCCACAGACTTACAGCTTCATTGAAATTTTGGAACGTTTCTGATGAACTAGAAGTTGGATAGGTGCTTCATTGAAAAAAAAAAAAAAACAAAAAACCATAATAAATTCAAACAACAAGGCTAAATATAGCTTATTTAATAATTAAAAATAAACCACTGATAATTATTCAGAGCTCCATGTTCTTACAGGGTTCTTTTAAGGAACCAAGTAACTATTATAATCTTTGTTTTAAGTATCAATAGAAATGATAAGGACTGTTCCATTTACACACAATAATGCTATCCCATTTTTTAAGTACTTTACAAAATTATAACTTATCACAGTATTCTGTAGAGTTTGCAACTAATATTTTCTGTTCTATAAACGAAATTTAGAATAATGGAGAAAAATTCTTTTCTGAATTCAATTGAGCTGCACAAAGTACAAAAATTCAAACCTTTGCAAAAGCCTAAACATGTTTAACACACACAGACGCTATGTATATGTAAAATGGAACTCCGTTTTAGGAGTGCTGGCTATGATCTCATATACTGGAAAAATGTCATTAAACAGAAACAAAAGCAACATTCCAAATGAATCTTCAATAGCAAGACTGAAACTTGTGTTATGAAGTTAATACACCTTTATTCAAAATTAACTAAAAATAATTATGATTTTTGCTATGATAAGGTGAAATTGGATGATAGGATTATTAATTGCAGACAGTGTCTTCCCAAAGGATGACTAACAGTTTATCCTCGTCGTCCAGAAGGCCAATCACACTGAAGGTGGTCGTGGCAGGACACAAGAATATAAATGCATCGATTACCCTGACAGCCTTTCTCCAAGAACCTCAAGAGACTGATATATATATTTTTACTTTGTAAATGCCAGTCTCTGCAGGTTATCCGTTTGACTGGCTCTGCTGGAAGTGCCTTTCTGTGAAGAACAGGTTACCAGACCAACAGGCACCAATAGAAGTTAAATTATTTCTTAAGGAATTGCTGCACAGAGACTAGATTTACACCCCACACATGCCCTCAGTGAGAAGTCTGCAGGCATAATGGGATTTATAGCATTACTTTCCATCATTCCACAATGTTTCTTGTTCCAGCATGGCACAAAGACTATTTGTAAGGAAAACTTCTTTGCTCATAGTATTAGAATTATCATCTATTTCTGAAAACCCTGGTTACTAGACATTGCAGACACTGTACAGACAGAAGTTAAAGAAACTGCATTTGTGCAGTTATATGTACCTTTTCTGATACTGCTAAGTATCACATGTTATCTGACCTCCTTGGGCCACATCCACTGCAGTGTCCCATATGACTTTTTTTGCTACTTCTACTGTTCAAAGTAAAGACCAGATAACATTGCAAATGCATATGGTACCAGCATGGTGTGAGGTGCTAGCAGTATCCCACTTGATAAATTTCTTCCCATTCCAGTGATTCAGTCCCAACACCATCCTGCTACTGGGCTCATCTAGCAAGCGGTGCGTAAGTTGACAGTCACCTTCAAGATGACAGAGTTATCTGAACATCTGACACAGCCAGCCTGGTGTCAGAGCAGTAAGACTGGCAGCACTGTACATTGAAAAGGTACAGCTTGGGTGACTTGAAAATGTCTGTAACATGATCATCACCATTTCCCACCACAAGAGAAAAATGAAGAATGTAGGAGAGAGAGCTATGTGGTTGTCAGAAGTGTTTATCTTAATTAATGGCTCGTTCAGAAGTTGCAAAAATCCCAAGATTTAGGGATATTTCAGCTAAATTACTGTCTTTACCAGCAATTAACAGCTCAAATATCTAGGCACAGAGAATAAGGATTTAGGGTCCTAAAAGTCACCTAAAGCAACATTCAGACAATCCTGGCTTGAGTATGTAACTTCCTGCAGTCCATATTTGCCTACATTCTCATGTTAAAGTCTTCAAAGTCTGCCTGAAGTTTTGCTTGTGGCCACGCTGGAACACAGCAGCTTAGCAGCTACTCATGGCAGGCTTCCTGAATTCCATGACCTTGGTTTGAACAGCCTGTATTAGGTCCCCTTGGGAGGGCTGAGTGCAGGTAACAGAGGAATAACACAGATCTGTCACGAATACAGATCTCTCAAACACAGCTGCCATAGCTGCTTTTGAAAGCATAGCCAAAAAGGAAAACAAAAAAGGCATAAAATTGCTCTTTCTAACAGTGCAGTGGTTACAGAGCTCCCACAGGAAACGGGGCTGTTGAGTTCAATTCCCTCTTCGGCCTACAGCAATTATAAATTAGATCTACAACTCAGCAGAGTACCACAACCACCTGAACATAAACTCCTGAATCAGTGCACACTACCCCTTGAAGTCATGATATTCTGTAAAAAAATACAGTTCTGCTGGGCCTGGTAACAGTGAGCAGGAGCATCACTACACAGCCCAGTGATGAGGGCGCTCAGGAGCTGGCTCTTGGTTTCTTCACAACAAACAAACATAAGATCCAGCTCCTTTTTCTAAAGGAATGATTTCAAATCAAGATACACTTCTTGCAAACCCCAGGCAAAAGTGCCCAACTCTACCCAGTGCAATACAAGGTAAATGCTGACCCATGACTCCATCTAGAGTGCTCAATCTAGAAAAAAAACCTTATCAATACACAACAATATTACATTCTCAAAGAACTGAGAAAACACACAGAAACGGTATTCATTGTTAATGGTTTTGACTCTTCTTGTGAGGAGGTGATATTGGATGTTTTGGAGGCATGTGAGATTTATTCATACTAAGCACAAGTGTGTAACTGAGAGCAGATTTACCACCACTGTTGATGCCTCAGAGAGAAACATTACATGCACCTAGGAGAAACATTACATGTGTGCCAACGCAAACAGCAAGCTTCTCATGTTCCTGTTTCTGTAAGAATTTCTTTCTTAAGTCTATTGGCACTGTAGATACTACTTTTTCTTCCTACTAAAGGAGAACTACAAACATTTTCCTTCTTGTCAACTCCTGAAAGTAAAAGTAACACTAAATTTTTGCACTGACAACTTACCACCAGAGATTTTAAAAGGGACTGTTGTATCCTAATTTGCTTTCAGTGACTGCTCAAGAAAAGAATGTTGGATTGCAGAAGACATGCTTCTCTAAACACCACGAATTGCTAGTTTCGCATAATAACAAAGTAAATATTTATAGGCAACTAAACAGCACAGGGGTTTTTCCCTTCTATAGGAAAAGACCTCGTGAAACACACTAAACCTTTTTAAAATTACCACCACTCAGCAAACATAAACTTAATTTTTGCCAGTTTTCCATCACTAGAACATCTACATGAGTTTTTTTCCATCAGTTTTATGGTGAATATGAAATAAAACTAGAGGTAGTGCTAATGGTTCCTATATCATTAATGAGAATCTAATAAAATCTCCTATAGATAAAAATAAATGCATTTTATATACTTATATATTCCCTGATACTGATACTTCTCTTGCCACCAAATATTGTAATACACAAAGAATAAATGCTCCAGTTTTAAATGCTCTAGTATGCCAATGATATCTGCATAAACTTCATACATGCTCTGTCCTCTCAATTATAATAAATAATGGAATTGAGGCAAAAATAATGGAATCTTCAGGAAAAAATGGACCTGTAGAAGGAGATAGGGGTGCTACACACTTATTCATTGGCTCACTTCCACAGGTTAGTGGCCAAGATAAGAAACAACTTCCCTCAACTCTCTCCGTAGTCAAGAGTTCCTCAGAATCATTCTCCAAGTCTGTAAGACTGAGGTGCCTTATAGATACATGCTTATCTCCCTTTCCAAGAGAAGGGCAAGAAGACAGAAGCAGAATCCTTGAGGGCAGACTGAAAGAAACCAAGCTTAACTGCTGGAGATTTTGGCATAAAACAGATTTAGTACAGCACTGGACCAAACCATATTCACAGTACTTGAAGGATACTGGTGCAAGTTCCCCTCCCACAACTGTTGTTAGAAAAGACAACTCAAAAAGGACTTTTTCTAATTAAATACTGTGCGCACCATAGTTAGAAAATCTCAGTGTTTGGTTGTTAAGTCATTTACAGTCACATTTTGTATTGAACAAGAACACAGGCAGAGTGCAGGATGCTAATTTCCCCTAAGAGCTAAAAAATTCTGTCCCTAATAAAATGCCTAAACTCACTGCTTACCTGAGCGCCGTCCTTTCAGCAATGACTGCAATAAAGGAAATACACCATGAAGTAACTCTGAGCTAATTTCAGCGCAGATTTTATAAAAATCCTAGCCTTATCCAGGACTGCTGGATTCAGCTGCTCATAGCTGTTTTTCTGAAACCAGAGAGGCAGAAAAAAGATGGGGCGGAGGGGAATACAGTCCCATCTGACTACAGAAGGACTAAAAATTCATTAGACCAAAATTCATAGCTTATCTTGTGCAAGATGTGGGGAGAATGTGATCTCATGGGTGTCATTTTTATAACATGCCTGTCATATTAAAGCACAGAAATGACAGATTAAGTTAAGATTTATGGGTGAAAAGCCTATGGTAGCATACTATTTTCCTTTTAGACACAAAAAGTATCTAAGTTACTAGTCTATAAAACAGCCTGAATCACAGTATAAGCACTTGACAAAGGTATCTCCTGATGTTGCCACCACAAGGCTAACAGATTTTCTCCCAGTAAAGAAATACCATTAGGGCTAACAGCCTGCTGTCAGTATCTTCTATGCATGATGGGTTTCTACAAAAAACGTAGAAGACAACTGCTGGATCAGAAGCGTCAAAACATCTTGAACAAGCCGTACACCAAAGTATTATGTGGTGTGTATGCTGGAAAGTAGAAAGAAAACAAGAAACTACTACCGTGAAATGGCAGGAAGAATGGCATTAGAGGGCAGTAAACAGGTGGCTTTGTAGAAGTTCTCACACTGCCATTAAAGAATCTGCCACCAAGCAATAGCTTGTGTATAGAAAGTATGTTAAATTATGAAAACTATCTGCAGTTTCCATATCCTTGATGTTGTTCCTCCTCTCATGCTGAGGCAGAGCTCTGTTGTCAGCTCCTGTGATTTTATCAGCTTTCATAATGCTGGTCTTAAAAGTATAGATATTGGATTCACAATGACCATGCCAGGCATTACAGCTTTCCTTTCCCTGTAAGGACAGATGGTTCCCAGTTACCCAATATTCAAATACCCGAGAGTAACAGAAGCTACAGATGCTCTACATTTTTTATCAGTTCTGTCCTGTTCACATGAAAATTTGGAAGTCAGCAATGCGCTTCTATTTAACTACTTTATCATCCAAAAAATATAACACCATGCTTTAACAGTCACTATAACAAGTAGAAAGTGTAAGATGAATCCTCCAAAGGTAAAGGCAAAATCACAGCCTAAAAACGGGAACAGGCAAAAAGTCACTGGCAACAAGGTTTTGCACAGTCTTTCATTTTCAGTGTTACAGGAACCAGAGAGCCAAACTGAAAAGGAACAACTGATGAATGAATGTTAAAGCAGCATAAGAAATTGGATACTAAACATCTTTTGTCTGCAAATACAAGTAATACTCAAATTCCAGTGTATATGAATTGAAGAACAAAAGTGCTGCAGTTATTCTGAAAGAAAATGTTGCAATTTAGGGATTAACCCCAAGCAAACAAACAAAACCCAAATCACAACCCTTTCATACAGCAAGGCAGCAAACATGTGAAGCATCACATGAACTGTTCGCTGCACAATGAAATGCACTAGTTTTTCTGATAGTTCAACTTCACTGTAATCCTGTAACTTCCCCCAGGAAATTCCATTTCCTCAGACAAATTACATATTGTTGACACAATTCATTCAAAGTTCATTTTGATGACCAGACCTCCTTTCCCATTCATGAAATAAAATACTCCGATTTAGCCCTATTTTAACCGCTGAAACATAAATATACTGAGCCATCATACCAATCTGAAATACACAGTGATCCAGTAAGGGAGATGTCATATAAAGACGGGCACACGTCTCCAAAAGAAATACTTGGTGCTAGATGCCATTTCCAGCCAGATTCTTTTGGCTGAAGCAGAAACCTGAAACACATTTCTGACCTAACATTTTCGCTTAAAGTAAGCAAGCTGTAACTGTGTTTGGTGATGTTTCTTCTGTGTACAGAAGACACAATATGTGAAGTAAGGTGATTTTGTTGTCTTTCAGACTACCGCAGAGACCCGCTGGCCACTTTCTGTTCAGGTGACCTTTCAAGCATTAATCCAGCATGAGACGCAGTGTGGTAAAAATCCAAACCAGGTCTCACCAGAAGTCACCAATTCAGACTAATGAATGTTGATGTGGTATTCTTCAATTATTTCACACAGATTTGGGGATCTTAACTCCTGACAATTAATTTCAGCAGTTTTGTGAGTCACTGAGGCAACTTTGGAAGTGGGAAATTGTGGCGATACACTTGAGAAGCTCAGAAGGGACAAGGTGAGAGTCAGGTATGTCTCACTCAGATATGCGACAATGCAGTTCTGATGCTGCTCCAGCTTCAGTCTGAGACAGAGGCAGTGCTAAGTTTGCTGAGACAAAATCCAAACACAACCACGGTGTTCCAGTTATCTGTGTGTTTGAGACGCTGCACTGCTGCCTGCCAAGCTAGATCTCCCTTGCAGTATGCCTACAGTGCTGTCTAAACAGCGTGACTGCAGACCTCTCAGACATAGCCCACTCTTGCTTTGCACTTTTTAGCTGAGCTATGACCAGCTATCCAAGCCACGGACACACTGAGTTACAAGATGAATGTCATGTTGCCACTGGTGTTGCCATTAAGAAATAGTTCAGCTGATGGCAAACTTACTGCAATTCTGAACTCTCTTCTTTATTATTAGCAGCTGGTAGCTGGTAGCAAGGATCTATGATGCTGCCTTTCCTCATAAACTGCCATGGTTTAAGCCCAGCTGGTAAATCATCTCCACGCAGCCACTCCCTCACTCTCCCCTTCTCCCCTGGCTCCTGGAGGGATGGGGAGGAGAACTGAAAGAATGTAACTCCCATGGGTTGAGATAAGAACAGCCCAGTAACTAAGGTATAACACAGACCACTACTGCTACCACCAATGATAATAATGATAAAGGAAATAACAACACTCACCACCTGCCAACCGATACCCAGCCGAACCCGAGCAGAGATCTAACCCTTCCAGATAATTGTCCCCAGTTTATATAGTGGGCATGACGTGCTGTGGTATGGAATACCTCTTTGGCTAGTTTGGGTCAGGTGTCCTGTCTCTGCTTCCTCCCGGCTTTCCCTCCTCCCTGGCAGAGCATGAGACTCAGAAAGTCCTTGGTCAGGCAGCAACTAAAACCACTGGTGTGTTATCGGCATTGTTCTCAGACTAAAGCCCTGCACCAGCTACTAGAAAGGAGAAAAACAACTGTTACAGCTGAGCCCAGGACAGTATCCACCCCTTATTCCAAAGCATTCATGTCATGCTCAGATCTCACATTTTTCAATATACCATTGCTTTTCATCTCATATACATATATACACATACACACATACAAACACAAAGAGACAGCTATCTTTTCTTAGTCCATTGACCATCCCTATAAAGTTCACTGAGTTCATTCAGTCCATTGTCAGGCTCCGTCAGTCTCAGAGCAGGAGAGACAGTGTGCAGTGTTGGATCACTGCCTGCTGACAACACCACTGAATTTGCCTGGTCACTGCTGAGCTCATCTGGTTTCATCAAAGTTCATTCTTTGTTGGAATGATGGTCGGAGGGAAGTCAGGGCCAGTTGCTGGTGACTTGAGGACAGTACTGGGAGACTCCTGCTACTACTGCCCGCTTTTCCCATAACTTTATTCTCTGCTGATGACCATGACAGCATGTATCCTCTTTTCAAAGCCCAGAAGGGCAGGGATGGTGTCCTGGGTTCAGCAGTAGCAGTCATTTTTTCTCCCTCTTAGTAGCTGGTGCAGCGCTGTGGTTTTGACTTTCGACCTGGGAATGGTGCTGATAACACCTATGGTTTTAGTTGGTGCTCAGTAATGTCTACTCTGACCAAGGACTTTCTGAGTCTCACGCTCTGCCAGGGCGGACTGGAAGCTGGGAGGAAGCAGAGACAGGACACCTGGCCCAAACTAGCCAAAGGGATATGCCATACCACAGCACGTCATGCCCAGTATATAAACTGGGGGCAGTTACCCGGAAGGGTGAGATCACTGCTCACGTCGGGCTGGGTATCGGTCGGTGGGTGGTGAGCAGTTGTATTCTCTTCCCTTGTTATTTCCCTTATCATTATTATTATTGGTGGTAGCAGCAGTGATTTGTGTTATACCTTAGTTACTGGGCTGTTCTTATCTCAACCCATGGGAGTTACATTCTTTCAGTTCTCCTCCCCATCCCTCTGGGAGCGGGGGGGGGAAGGGGAAGAGTGAGAGAGCAGGCTGCGTGGCTCTGAGTTACTGAGTGCACTTAAACCACAACAGATGGGCATCTAGCTTATGGGCTATAGAAGTGTTATATAGCAGCAACAGCATCTAATTGAGTTTCTTGGCTGTTTTCACCCAAAATTAACCCCCCTTGAAGTACACATCAGCCTTCCCCATCTTCCCGCATTACCCACCAAATACAACAAGGCCCCCAAGTGAACGCAATCCCACAAGTGGACTTGCTTTTACCTGAAGCAGGAATAACCCAGACTGTCTTCCCCAGCAGATTCTTTATGTGCACCACAAGAACTTTCTCCTCCTCTACAGTATGTAAAAGTTCTGATTGGGGTGGGCCAGCCCAATTGGCAGATCATCTGGTGTTGACCAACCAGGTGTTTTGCGGAATGAGTGTCTCCCAATGTTTGAAATCTTTGGGGTTAATTAGTTTTCCTTAAGTTTCTAGGGCTTGTAAGAACTACTAATGAAAGTTTCAACAGTGCCATGCTGGTTTTCTGAAAACACCCAGAGACCACGCTAATGCCATTCTGACTACTCAGATGTTCACTGCATTGAGGCTTACTAAGCAAGTAGAGCAGCAATGGCAAGTCTCTGTCTATACACTGCTGAGATTCACAGCTCAATAGGCAGCGGAGTAACACAATACTTGCTTCAGGTTCCTGCTTTGCTGGGAATTCAATAAGCAGATGCCTGCACAAGACCTATTAGCATCAGAAAGCAAAATCAAAAACCCTAAAAAGACATAATTTAGGGGGAAAAAATATCTTATTGTCATAATTTGTGACAATACAAAGACTTTGAAAAAAAAAACAAAACATTTTGAGGGCATGAAGGGAGACAGTCAGAGGAAAACCTCTTTGTAGAAACAGCCTCAACCCTGGAAAACTAGAATGGAGAAAAATAAATCCTGTCTGCCCAGTGGCTCCCATTCAGTGTATTAATTATCACCTGTGTAGAAACCTTATTAGAAGGCACATCCTGCCCAGGGCAACCAGACCTCATAATTTGGCAAACATTTTTTTTTCTCTATTCATGCCAGATCAGTAGGTTTAGCCTTCTGAATTTGAAGGTGACCAGTACATCATATGTGCCATGCACATTACTGATTATATGATTACTTAACCTATTTAAAACCAGAGACTTTCAGTGACATGAACTGAATGCAACCTAAACAAATGGCAAGAATCTTCTCAGAACCATTTCTCTCCTTATGTTTCATGCATTTCTTCTTTTCTTTTTTTTTTTTAATGTATAGATTATTCTTACACTACCCATGTCTTCCTAGAAGAAATTAAAACTTCTAATTTGAATGTGTACTGTTAACTTTACTAACATTTTTATGAACTGTGAACAAAATGATGCTAACCCTTGGACCCAAGATAAGAGCAGCAGCAATATTTATCAAAGGAAAGGACATGATTTAGAGTCAAAGCAAAGCTTCATCTGTTCAGCATAGCTGGATATTTATTTGTCCTCTTCCCAAAGATGAAAATGGACTTACACAATATCTCACAGATCTATAACCTACTACCTATAAAATGTGGAGGTGACTCATTCATTTTTCAGGAGGGTATCTCTTTGTTCAGAAATATGTCACCTTTGAACATTTGATTCAGTAGGAGAAAATAAAGAAAGAGAAGGCTATTTTTTGAAACTACCAGGATATCTTGACAGAAATAACTGAAGAGGTGACTGGAGATTAAACCTATTCATTATTGTCGAAGTTACGAAACAAGCCGATACAGAAAACTCAATATTAAATGAGTTAACATGGCACTGACATTGGTGTACATGTTTGACTATGATGAAAGGTTTATGGATCACGTAAGGATTTGTAGGATAAAAACTTGCAACTAAGTCACTGAAACAATAAGAATTTGGCAAATTGTTTTATAAAAGAAGAAAAATCCGACTGTATTTATAGCTAGGATTACTTGATACAGTTGTCCTCCCTAGAACAGATGCCAGTTTTCCTCCCATTCACATTTTCTTTGGAAATATCCAAAAATCACATAATTATCCTATCTATCGTGAGGAAAAAGCAAATGGAAACCATCTGGGTTCTTAGCCCTTCCAGAGCACTAATGACACTATTGCATGTATTCTGACTTCATAGGGAGAAGGAGAATTGTTAATAACTTCTAAGCAGATTGAATAAATTCAGACTTCTTATCCAGCCTTGTCCACATGCACAACAAATTATTGAAATAGCTACTGACTGTACAGTTCCTGATCCTCTTTCAGATATATTATCCACTTGGACAATATTTGTACATGCACAGAACTAGCATTTTCAAACATAAAGCTGTCCCTCAGCAATATCTGTCCCTGAACACTGTGAAGGCAGAAATGCACAGGCCGTTAAAGCAAGGTGGACTCAGCCATCCGTGTTTCTTCCTGAAGATGTAAAAATGCAGGAGGTTAGGGAAAGCCTGACAACTATAGCATGTTCTGCTTCTATGATCTGCAGATCCCATTCATTCTGGGAAAACTCTAACATAGACAAAATAATCCTCCCAGCACATCTGACACTTGGAAGCAGGAGCAATGGAAGAAATCTCCATGTCATATCACTGGCCCATGGAAGTCCAGAGCAGACGTAACTGTGTATTACAGATACGTGCTGTATTATTGAATGCAAAGCTGTAGGTCTGACAGACTTGGGATGGAAAGCTCCCCAGTGCTACCAGGGGTTTTATTTCCAAGGGAATGCCCTGACTACTTTCTGAAATCTAATGACATGAACAATGCAAGGAGCATGTAAGTAATTTCTTACTGCTTCATTCAGAAGCAGCAAGGGTAAAAAAGCTCTCTTTTCACAGGAAATGCTCCCTGAGTTTGAGACACTCTCAAGTAACTTTCAGAAATATGGATGTTACAGTATAGGCTATTTGGAAACTAGGAGCTCTTGAGGTGACAAGCAATGGCAAATGCTCTGGGCAATTACTGTTACTCTTAAATCACTGTTAAGTTAAATCTCCCTGGTATCAAGCACAGCAGACATGGAAAGTTCTAGCAAACTTGGTTTTAAAACACTAGATTCATTATATGGCAGAACTGAGTGTTACAGGTTTGAGGAAGAGAAGAAGGGAAAGGAAGACTTTGACAATCACTGACCAGTTGGACCCAAATCACAAGCACCATCCACTGAGCATTGATCTTGAGCTCCCTCTGAACTATGACACATGACTTGGAATAGATGCACTCTGATGTAGTCCCAAAGAAGAAAACTCATGTCTACCTTCACTTTCTTTCCCGTAAGGACTGGGTGTAGGCGACTTCAATGTTCGATACAGAAAGTGCTTCTTTTGCAAGAAAAAGTGAGCCCTGGACTACAGCAAGAGCAGTAGCCTACAGGAACATGTGCGATAAGTCACCTGGCAGTCTTCTTTCCCACAGATTTACAGGAGCTGTCCCTCATGGGCTATTCTACAAGGAAAAGATTTTAAAATTGCCTCAATTTCAGTGTCCTCCCTGAAAAAAAGAAAATAAATAAAGAAAGAAAGAAAGAAGAAAAGCAATGTGTATTGATTTAGCACATATGCAAAGGATGGGGTTCCAGAGAATGACTATTCTTGTAGAAAACATGCTTTGCAACAAGGGGCAGGGCTTGAATAATCAAAGCATAAACTTCACTATTTCAAAGCAGCACCGACAGTATCTGATTTTCAGCCTCTTTTCACTTTCTACTGGGCAATGTACTAAGAACTACCTTATGCTGGAAACAACACCAAAAAACAGATAAACTGTGTGCCACTCAAAGAAGTAGATGCTGTAGGGGTTCCACTCTAATGACAGAGATGATGAAAAGGAACTGAAGGATGGCTGGATTCATTTCATCCCTTCAGGATGTGGGGATCAAGGAAGATGGACAGGAGAGCAGGCAACCACAGAAGTCAGCTATGAGCAAGCATACTTTCCCAAGCTGATGCTATAATGAGGTGGCCACCACTCCCCTGATTACATGGACATCTATACTGGGTGTAGGTGACAAACTGCTGGCAATGGGGGGACTGCAGGCATGGCCCCCATGAGAAGAGATCGGGGTTGTCCATGGCCGGTTCCAGCTGGCTCTGCAGCACAAGACACAGCTGAGCCCATCATCAAAGCTGGTGGTGCCTCTGTAAAAATGTATTTAAGAAAGGGCAAAAACCACCACATGGGCAGAGAAGTGGGAAAATAGTGAGAAACAGCAGTGAAAACACCAGTGTCAGAGGAGAAACAGCTGCTCCATGGTGAAGCAGATATTCCCAAAAGGACTGAAGCCCATGGAGGATCCACACTAGAGTAGAGGAAGACTGAGGAGGAAGGAGCAGCAAAGAACCACAGTCCTCCCCTGGGCAGCTCATTGCCTCACTGAAGAGCCACAGTGCTTCCTGCAGCAATAACAAGATGGAAGAAGAGTGAAGCTAAACCTGGGAATAGCAGAGGAGACGTGCTTTCCACAAGTGTTTTAATGCTTGCTTCTTTTGGTTTTGTTTCAGAATGTTTAAATCAGTAATTAAGTACTTATAATAGCCATCAATAACCTAATTTCCTCCACAACATTAGCTGGTCAGCGATCTCCCAACCTTTACCTTGACCCAGGAGCTTTCTTTCCCTGGCTCTCCTTACTTTCTCCTAGGTCCCACAGGACGGAGTGGGGTGAGTGAGCAGCTGTGCAGGTGCTTGGCCATGAGCCGAGGCTACCTCACCACCACACCAGAGCAGGCCCTGAGGGCCAGGAGCCACATACTTCATCAGGAGAAGGCACAGTAGCAGCCAGACAACACTTTCTGCTACCTATGCTGCCTTTAACATCCAGATATTCAGATTTAATAGGTAAAACAACCAAAAGTAGCAGCATATGCATAATTAAACAATTATGAGCATTGTTTTAAACTATAGGGGCTTGAAACCACAGTTGAGGAGAATCTATCCCTTCAGGGGGGCCATCTTCCACACAAGGTAGGCACAGGATGGAATCTAATTCACATTTCAGGGGCAGCAAGATTCTCATCTCTATTTGAAACGGCAAGCTCTTGCTTGATTGTTGTCTCGTTATTGTTTTTACATTTAGGATATTAAACCATTATCCCTAACTCTTTCGTGTTTGCTGATTAGAAAGACAAGCGGAAATTAAAATCCCTGCTTCGAAGGGAACTGTCTTCCTTAGTGGAACAGCAGAAATGAATTATGCTTCCATCCGACAGTTAAGAAAGGAGGAAAGGGTTCACCATCAGGGTATTAAAGCGCACATCGATCTGGATGCGGCCGGGTCTCAGCCGTTAGCGTGAGGGGAGTGGTAGGCGCCGGGGCCAGCGCAGCACCGAGAGACACCGGGCCCGGCGCTAGGACCCGCCGGAGGGGCTCCCCGGAGGCTCTATTTTTACTACGGTATTTTCTGCATTCAGACTTTCCACTGCAGGCGGCCCGGGTCAGGGGATCCGCTCTGCCGGGGGAATCTGACGGGTCAGCCCAGCAGCAGTTATTTATAGAGGGGCGGGGGGCAGAGGGAAGGGGTGCGAGCGGCATCATGTTCTCCAGTCGCGGTGCTGCGCACCGGCGGAGCCACCACGGACAAGCCCCACCGCGCCGGTCCCTCAGCACAGCCGGGCAAGGCGGCTACGACGGGAGAGCCCCAAGCGCCGCGCCCCGGCGCTGACGGGCTGAGGAGAGGGGACAGCCCGGGCCGGCCGGAGGACACAGCGGCGGCGAGCCGAGGAGGAAGACACCGGGCAAAGCCAGGGAGCAATTCCTTCCCTCTTTCCCTCCGCCATTTTTCCTCATGCAGCCTGTTGGGGAGCGAGGATTCACCTCACGCACGTACTAACTACCCCAATACAGATCCCTGCAAGTGGATGGGGACCTTCATGCCCTCTCAGCCTGGCTGAAGCTCATGACAGTTCCAGGGGAAAATGCACACCCTCAGATGACACAAGTTGACCCTGGAGGGTTAACTAGAATTAAAAGCACAGAGGCAGTGAGGGCAGTCAAGCTGGAGCCTATCTGGCCATGTTTTCAGAGGTTGTTCTGTGTGTGAAGTCCTTTCTGCGGAGGATTTAACCTCTCCTTGTCCTACTGCGACATCTGCCACGTCACGAGGAGTTACCATCCACCTTTCTCCCCTAGTGCTGAAGAACTGTACATACGCAGCCTGCCTTTTATGAGGTCCATTTCTTTTTGTAGGGAAGAAACTGAGAGAATAGAAACATCAGCCTTTTAAACTGTAATCAGACTGCCCCCTCCAGTGCTGGTGCTTAGCTGCTTCATCCTGAAGCTGTTTTAAACTCAGCAGGGTCAGGCTACCCCATTCTGACAGGCCTAGGCTGCTTCTGCAAGTCTAGAACTGCCCTGCTGCAAGCAGCCTGACATCTGCCCCTGCCAAACCCTTGCTGGCACTCGGAAACAGGATGTTCATCTGGCCTTATCAGGGCTGGCCAAGGATACCTGACACGCTGACAGGATTCGACTCTTCCCACGCAATGTAGCAGTAGCCCACATCTTTAAAAACCTTATTGCAGCAGGAGATTGTGCCATTGTGTTTAACTGCCTCATGGCACACGCTCTTCAGCCTGGAAGCAGGTGACTTGGTATCCATGGCCTCCTGGTGCAGGTGGGGCTCTCACCTCCTATGGAAGTGCCTGTAGTACTCCTATTGTGCCTGCTGTATTGGGGTGGCCTCAGTGTGGCAAAGACTCACAGAGCCCAAACAGCCACTAGGCCACAATGATGGAAGCATCATCTTCTCATTCCTGTATAGGAGCTTACTCAGAGTTCAGCATCTGTTGGTTAGAACAGTTGAGTAGCAATAAGAGCAGAAGACAGCGGGTTTCCTCATCAGGTGCAACCACCCCAGCATTCCCTTGCCTCTTCTGCCTTCTCTTGGACGGTTCCCCTGTTCCACTGTTAGTAAATGAGATTTCTGTCTGGGTGCTTACCCACCTCACCCTCTGCCCACGCTCATCTGGCCATGCAAATAATGACAAGAAATTATGTCTCTGGCAATACACGGACTTTGTGTAATGGCAGGACAGTGATGTTCCTCGAGGGAGCAGAGTGCTAAGACCTAAACGTGTATATCAGCTTAGCAAAAAAAAAAAAAAAAAACCAAAACAAAACCCCAAAAAAAGCAGCTCCTACATTCAAGTAAGCCTTTTTAAATAATTACTGGCACTGCTAACAGTCCTGGCTTTCATTTGGATCTGCAGGCATCATCTAATACATAATTAAGAGCTAAACGATAATACAGGTACATTAAATTGCCTTGTGTGCATTGCACATTTTACAGAACACCTCCAATCATGACAAATTTCACAACATGTTATACTCTTGATTCATTGTACACTCAAGTTATCTACCACAGGCACACAGTCAAGTGCCAGCAAAAGTATCTAGAGAGGAAGCAAATACTTTCTTCAGTGTTTTATAGACCCAACTCCAAAAGATGGAGGAAAAACCTTGTTTTGCCCTGACAGTCCCATCAGACACCAATGGGACATCATCAGATCACAAGCCGTGCTGCATGGCTCACCACCCTGAAAGCCCCTTTAAGTATAACAAGTGCTGGTGTCTTCCTTTAAAACATATGCTGAGAGACAATTCCACATCAGGCTAAAGGGCCCAGCTGGCCCACCAACCGAAAAAACTGGCTGTTGGGCACTCCAAAAACAGCTGATGGGGAATGGAAAGGAAGTCAGGAGCATTTCCTTTCTAAAGGAGGTTTGGACATTGCTGGGGATTCTCCTGTCCCACCCCACAAGGAACCCCCAGCTTCCTATGGAACCGCAATGTCCAAGACACTCGGGGGATGCCACCAGGTTTTACAGAGACACTAATTCTAGAGTGGTTCTAGAATTCCTTGTGTTACTCCGGTATTGTTGTTTGGATTACCTCAATGATGCGCCAATCCAGCACTGTGTCACAGCGTCCGAGGACCTTAGAACAGAGATCTTCAGCTAAGGCTGAAGAAACAAAACTGAAGAATTACATTTTAGTTCTGCTGACGGGTCCATCTTTTAGGAGCACAGGAAGGGTGTAAGCGGCCATATGGAAAAATCCATTCCCACATTTCTACCGCTGAAAGCTAAGCCTTCCCAAGAGATGCACGGAATGCATTAAAAAAGCTCTTGATTTCGCTTAAGAGTTCCACCATTTCAGCCAGACTGCTAACAATTTAAAATAACGGTTGATTAATTAATCGTCTGCCATGAAACGCGTCCAAGGAGGCTGCATTTTAAACCGAAGTGGAGCAACGGTACTGCTGGAGCGTGCTGCCGTATTTACAAACCTGTGAAACCCGCTGCTGGGACATTCCGGACCGGGGTGACGGCGCGGGAAGCTTCGCCGCCATCCCCCCGGGAGCCATGCTCCGAGCTCAGCAGCATCTCTGCGCGCCCGCCGCCGCTCCGGCTCTGCCCGCAGGCGGAGCGGGGACAGCCAGCCCGGGGCTGAGGGGCTCCGCGCCGGCACCGCCGCAGGGAGCACCTGCGGCTCCGCCGTGCGTCCCCTCTGGCAGCGGGGACAGCGGGCAGGCACCTGCTCCCCGCGCAGACGAAGTTAGGGCAGACAGGGTGTGCGCTGGGACACTGGGACCACCCGCGCTATCCCCTCCAAGGGTTAACCACCAGCTCTGTGACCTCTCGTGAGTGGCGGCCAGCGGTACCATGCGCCGGACAGCCCTGGGAAGGCGTCCCTCCGCCCGCCCGCAGCGTGCATCCTAGGTGAAGATAAAGCCAAGACCTCGCTGCTGCCGGGGGCAGCCACCTCGCCGGGGCGCTTCGGCCCCCGGTGAGGCTGCCACGGCCGTCCTGCCGGAGGTCGAGCTCAAACTTTGCTCTTGCAAATCGCGGCCGGACCTGTTGCCGGCGGGCTCGGCGCAACTCCCCTCCGCTCCTTTCAGCGCCCGAGCATTAACAGACACACCAGACCCGCTGATCTTTGCTGACTTCGTGAGAGAACCGGAGCGAGGGCGCTGATAAGCTCTGCACGAAACGCTGACAGCGACCGGTTAACTGCGACTCACCTACATCCTGTGCCTCTGAGCTCGACCGTCCGCGGCGCTCCGCCTGCACAGCCGCGCACGTTTCCACACGGGAGCGCCCCGGGACGCCTCCACCGCGGCTGGCGGGGCGCGGGCAGTAACTTGCCCGCCAGGCCGCGCCGCCCGGGGCCCCGGCACCGTCCGTACCTGCGAGCCGCGGGCCCGCTATCGCTACAGCGGAGCGCAGGGCTCGCCGCCCCTCCGCCTGCCCGATCAACCTGCCGCTCAGCCCCGCGGTGGCAGCGCAGGCTCTGCGCAGCGCGCAGGGGTTTGCCCGCCCGACCGCCGACCGCGCTCCCCACCTCCCGTCCGCCACCCCGGCACCCAGCGGGTCTGCCCCTGGGCACGCTGCCCCCCACACACACCGCGGGGTCGCCCTCGCCAGCCGCCGGACCCACAGCCCCTCGGCGGCCCCACTCGCGGAGGGAGCGCCGCGGGCTCGCCTTACCCGGTTGGCGGCGAGGACCTGCCGGTAGCGCTCCTCCTCCGCAGGCAGGGCAGGGAACTGTTGCATGGAGAGCATGCCCTGGCTGCCGCTGAGCCCTGTCCGCTGTGGCCGCCCCCCCAAACCGTCTCTGCCTCTGGCTTTGAGGAGCCGCGGCCGCCCGCTTCCCGCACAGGCACACTTGCGGGGCGGAGGGGCTCCGCATTTTGTGCGCTCGGTAGACTCCCCCTCCCCCCTCCTCCACCCAATAATAATAAACCTCCGCGAGAAAGCCGCCACATCCCCACCCCTTTTGCACACAAGGCTCTACCCCTTGGGGACAAGCTGAGAGACAGCCCACTTGCTAATTTCGCCCTTTTAGCCATCCCCCAGGGAGGGCGGACGAAGGAGCACAGCCTTCCACCCTCCTCCCTGATAAAGGGCGTCCAGTCACCCTGTGAAGGGCTTCAGGTACCAGCCTCAGCCAGGGATGACGCGCGGGGCACAGACCCGCTGGGCTCGCCCCTCGCACCCTTCCCTTGGCCCGCCGGGGCCGGGCCGGGGCAGTCCCCGCCGCGCTACCGGCGAGCCGCGAGCTCCAGCCCAGCCGGGTGCGCACTTTCGGGCGCGGCGACCCGAGGCCAGCCCAGCGTAGGGACCTGGCGCGTTCCGGGCCCGCCGAGCTGGAGCGAGAGTTCGGGGCGGGGACGGCGAGTCCCCCCGTCCGCGGTTCCCGGGCGCAGGGTTTCTCCCTCCGGATGCGCTGAGGCGTTACGGTCACGCAAAGGCTTTCGTTGCACCCCAGCGATAGAAAGTTTCACGGGTACAGGGATGCAGCGCTTTCCTGCGTAGCACAGCGCTTGCCTTGCCCCAGCCGATCCTCGCCACCTGCACAAAGCGGCGCCGAGGGCTGCCTCCGGCACCGCAGGAGCAGAGGGGAAAAGGCTCCGGTTCGTCCCCTCCGGGCCCGGCCCGTCGCGCCCCGTCCCTCAGAGGAAACACCTGCCCCTCCCTTCATCGTCGGTCCTGGCCGCGGCCGAGCGACCGCCGGAGAGGGGAAAGGTGTTGCAAAGCAGAGCTCTCAGCCAAGCGACAAGTGCCGCTTGGAGCCAAGAATGACGGAGCAAATCACCCACCCCACGAGCCACCGGCTTTTAGAAGCCCATTTAGCTGCATTTGGTTCCTCTTCCTTGTATCTGCACCCAAAGATGTCCGGTCTGACTGGACCCGGGTGTGTGTGCATCACCAAGCACGATCCAGCACAATAAGCAGGGTTGGTGGGTGGAACACAAGCAGTTTAGGGCCCTTCCAGGAGCCACAGAGAGCTGCCACTGGCACCACAACTGGGGTCTGCAATGACATTTGTAAAACAGGCTTGTGGTTTTTGCTGCGCATGGTTTAATGCTTCTGAAAAGATAAAATGTGAGCCAGAAAATACCCCAAAAATGTGAACCACCACCTTGGCATGAATATGGCTCCTGGTCACCACTCCCAGCTATCAGTGGGGATGACAGCCCTTGTCTACAGTTTGTTTATGTATGTCTATGACAAACACTTAAAGATAGCTTTTTTCCAGCTATCTTTTTCCCATACCTTCAGATTTAGGCCCTGCTATGCTCTGCTTGTGTGCAGACTTTTATGGGGTGGGTGCTCTGTGCTCCTGGAGTGCCACTGCACGTAAGTAACTCATGCTCCTGGTAATTCAGCCCTGCCTTTTTCACCCAACCCAGCAAAGTCCCCTATGGAGGAAAGCAGTGGTTTTGTTCTAAAAAGAACTGCACAAACAGGAAAAGGATGGGAAGAGGCAGAAGCAAGAGCATTTATGCAAATCTTCAAAGTGCTTAATGTAAACCAACAAATACTGTGCTGTAATGCTGATAAAAAGAGGAATAAAACTATAATGCCTTAGTTATTAAGATGTTTTACAGAGACTAGTTAATCCTGTCAAAAATTACAGCAAGAACAACTGAAAACTGAAAGCCAAAAGGGGCAGTACATGGCTCAGATGGCAAAGCCAGCTTGGCCTTGCATGGAGGATGTCTTCTCTTCAGCAGTGGAACCATGAATTCCAACCGCCAAGCCAATCTTGACTTCTAAACTCACACAAATTCCCTCCCTGCGGGAGCCATTCAAATTGCAGTTTCCCCAGCTACAAGAGTCAGGCTCAGCATACAGCACACAAAGCCTCAGTTGAGCTCTGGTATTGTTGGCAATTTTATGGAAATCTCTGCGTAAGAAACAATTATTTAGATTAAATAATACTCGGTTGAATTAAGCCCTCAGAGTATGACTGATTTCCACACAGCTGCCATTTAGCCTACCTTGTGACTGACTTTAATACATCCCAGAGCTCATATTGCTGCACTGTCCATACCAGAAACTTGTTCTCTGGTAGCATGGCATATAAACATTTTAGTGCAGTCCAAAAATTCATTAACATGTAACCATTAGTGGAAAGAAGCAAGCATGTCTCACTATGTTACAATTAATTTGATTTCATTTGATTTTTCTCTTTTAACTTGCATTTCCCTTCCTAGTTAATACAGACTGCTATCTCTCTTTTGCGATTTTCTAGAGTGACTGATTTAATTGAGTAAGGGTAGACACAAATACAAATTTACCTTCATGAAGCAACAAAAAGGAGTGACTTAAGTGCCCATAGGTAACAACTAGCAACAAAGCAGAAGAGGGATATCTGAACTGAATGAAAATGAGGACAGGGCCCCTCATGGGCTGTCCACACTCCCCCCTAAAGCACACACCAGAGAGCAGCTACCACACATCAAGCTTCCACTGCCTGTCTAATAAATCAGCTATATTTCCCCATTTGAGGCCAAAAAATTAATCTACTAAATCCATTCCTAATTGTTTCATCTTAATCTACTTCCCCAACCCATTCTTGCAATTTTGTAAGAGCAGTAACATAAAGGTACATGATCACGTAATTCCAGCATTAACCTGGGCATTAAGAACTGTCACTGCCAGAGAAACATGCCTGAAACTTAATGCTGCAGTTATATCAGTTACTATTACCCAGAACTCTGCTGCTTTACTACACCAGCCTTCAAGAACAAACAGATTTCCAACTCAGTTTTGATGACTTTATTGTCTGACTTGGTTTTTACATTAAATTAACACACGCAATGGCTTTGTCATTGTTACAAGGAACAAAATTGCCCAAGGAGGTTCCATTCCAAAACTTATTGACTACTTGTAAGCACCTCAGTCCAGCAGAAAGATGAATGCTCACCAGAATGCACTTAGGATCAGGAAAAGCATCCCCGTTTTTTTTCATTTTACACATAGCTGAATGTTATTCACATTAGGTATCCTCATCATAGAATCATTTAGGTTGGAAAGGACCTTTAAGATCATTGAGTTCAACCATTAATCCATCAGGTTTCTCTCTCAATAGTTCCCCTACCACAGCAGCTCAGACTGTATCATTCATTTTGCTTATCAAGATGAATTTTTGTATAAAATGTTAATGTTCAAAATATTTGCTTAATACTGAGTAACAGGTGATTTTGTCTGTACCTTTTACTTCCAAAGGTTGTCATGCTTGCAACATGCAGCTCCTACCAAAAAAGGCAAAATATGAACTGTAAAAGTAATTTAGAAAACCAAATAGGAATCAGTGATTTATTAAGCTGCAGATTGCTTGAACCCCCACACTTTTTTTATGCCAAGAAAAAAATATCTGGTTCAGCAGGCAGACCAACAGAGTGCAGATGACTCAGATGGCTGGAGAAGATATACAGAACTGCTTTGAATAACATTTCAAAAATAGGTATGTCTCACATGTGCGAGGTTCAGGCAATACAAATCCTTTAAGGGAACATGCCTACTCATACACACATTTGTGTGAATGGGATGAATTCTTAAAGACTGGTGTGCTTTCTTACTGCAATAAAGATTATCAATGAGAAGCAAGTCTTCTCTCCAATATTTCACAGAAATACTGCAAAATATGCAGAAAAGGACACTAAGAGCTACTTCAAATGTATAACTCAAGTGCAGTTCAGTTTTATAGCTCTGTAGAGAGGGATTTCTTCTCTTTGCTGTAGGGGCAAGGATAAACTTTCCACTGTACTGCTTTTAAAGAAAAAGCTGCAGTAAATAGAAAAAGGAGTTACATACGGTATTATCTTCCAGGCATTATTATTACAGAAAAGAATTAGTAATAGTAAGGAAAACAGTTTATTCTTTATCCTAGAACATAAGAGAATTCAGAGATGCAACTGTGATTGCAATCTCAGTTAATTCTACAGCTTTACATACTAATGGCCTGACACATCATGACAGAAATAATACCCATTTCTAAAGTCAATCAAAAAACCCCTACGAAGTTATCAGATAGCACTAATCCATGCTACATATTGTCAGCTTTTCCTCACCTCTTTCCTCTGTCACCAAACTTAGGTGAAAAATTAAAAAGAAACTGATTTTCCCCCCATTTTGTCAATCTAAAAGCTACTGCCTTCTGCAGCTTTCCTTTTCTTTTTTCCTGCTGCTGCTGAACCACCATTACAATTGGATATCAGCTCAGATTAACAGCAGGTCCCTTTTCAAGTGGGCTCAAATCAACCAAGCACGGTTTCGAACAAGCTGCAATCTTCTCTGCTCATTCCCACAAACAGTCCCACTGCTTTTGCAGGATTTACAATGAAATTATATGTCTGAATTACAAGGGCAGCCTAACGCCCTTTGGCTTTCCCAGGATCTAGTAAGTAGTTCACAATTAACCATAATGCTCAAGTCTCAGCATACAATTTCCATCAGAGGTTTGAAAATTCCATTTTCTGATCTCTCCCCTCTTTCCTCCCCCCTGAATTTAACTTGCAGTCCCTCAGCTGAGGCAATATAGCTTCTCTAACAGTCTTGAAGCTGTGTAAACCTTTCGGTTCTACCAACCAACACTGATAGCCCAAAGCAAGGTATTCTAAACGGCCAGTAAGAAAATAGTTGAACATTTAAAAGATTAGCCAGATAGTTTATGCATTAGCAAGCACCATCCAGATGGTTTCAGAATGGCACAATCATACTGTTACACTAGTCAATTACAGTTTTGCACACCTATGCAAACATCCAAATGTGATATTTATCTATACAACTAGTCAAGTGATACTCTTAAGCTCAATTTCAGATTGTTTCTTTGCTGTTGGTGATGGGGTAGTGATAAGAATGCATCCCTGTACCTGAAACTACATCACATCCATGTTCAGCATATGTATCTCTGCACTAAATGAAGTTTTCAATTTTTTTTTTTGTTGTTTGATTTTTTTTAGAGGAAATAAGGACAGTGGTGGTGGGTGGACATGACACAACCATGAAACAAACCCCACAGTCCATAAGGGATCCCATTTTATTGTTTGTGAAACAGCTGACTTCAAAGACAGTTCCCATTCCTTTCTCTGAACAAAGTTCTGTCATGAGGCCCCAGAATATTCAAGCCTAAGTGATATAAAGTTCCCCATTAGTTGTTATAATTAAAACTGACCTGAAGCACAAAAATTATTGTGTGATACAACAAAGACTAGCATAAGAATACTAATCTTCAATAAACCACTACATTGATTTTTACAGAAAACAGATGTTCAATAAAGCATTTTATACTAACCTATTTTTAATATTATGAGGACAAGGAAAAGTAACTCAATATATAAATAGAAGAGATGTTAACGGATATCAGTCAGACAAACTACATCAGCACTTCAGTGTAGACTAAAATCTACTATTATTTTCAGTGTCTAATTTCAGTTTTGTGCTGTGAATATAACACAAAAGCCGACATTTCCTCCCTCCTCTGCACTTGGCAAATAGTGTACATACGTAATCTATGTATATTAAGTTCTGTTACACATAGACTAACATTCTAGGATTAATAGCTACCCTAAAGCCCAACCGAGATATATTAAATATTGAGTTGGTTGTTTCAGTCATTGTAGACCATAAGCCATGCAACCATCACAACAGCAACTCCGAACATCGGCAGCATAATGAGGTTCTTGTATTTCTGCCATGATGACTGTTCAACTTCTACTTCATCCTTTCTTCTCTTATTTTTTCTTCGCCCTTTTAATCTGTTTTCAAAAGCTTCCAGTTCAGCCTAGATGAAGAAAACCAGAAGCAGTTAACATCTGTCATAATTAAAAAGTGAAGAATATGCAGATTTTAAATATCATTCCCCAAAGCCACTTTATAATAATAACTGCCAATGAAAGTTACACAATTTACACATCTCTTACAGATGAGATGCTAGCACTAATCCCATGGTTACAAAGCATTTCGCTCCAAATATTAAGCCAGTGTTTATTTTCCCATAAAAAAACTGCCAAAATACAGCCAACTGAAGTTTTACATTAGATCCTTAACTCAAACTGAATGTTAAGCCAAAAAGAGACTTATTTCCATTAAATGTGTTAGCAATACATTATTTTACATTAAAAAAGCACTCATATTTAAGCTATTACAATTACGTATCTGAAAGCATAGGCTGAAACCTTCGAAGACCTCCCCTGCATAATAAGGATACACTGCTAAAATAAATTAAAAAAAATTATAAATAAATAAAAATCTCTTCTCTTTCTTCCACTTACATTTTGTATGCCCAGCTGAATTTTAGATTAACAGCTACAATCTTAGACATGCACAAAAAATATGCCATTTGTTAAGTGTTATAACAACACCTAGTCACTCACGTATGACAGTAGTAGGTATATAGTGTCCTTCAAAAGAAAGCCCATTCCCTTAGGCCCAAAACCAAAGCAAAGTCCCTGGAAAAATCAGAATCATGCCAAGCTTCCACCCAGAACAGCAGTTTCAGGGCAATGCCTGGAATGAACACTAAGATCCTCTGATCCCTGTTCCTCATCTCCCTCCACACTCTTTATTGTGACTTAAGCCCAGCTGGCAACCAAGTACTGGGCTTGGTGGGATAAGGAGCAGAACCAGGAAAAGGTAAAACCTGTGGGTTAAGATAAGAACAGTTTAACAACTGAAATAAAGTCAAATATACTACTGCTACAAATAACAATAGTAATGAAAAGGGAGACAGCAAAGAGAAAGAGAGAGAGAAGAATAAAACCCAAGAAAACCAAGAGATGCACAATACAGTTGTTCACCAACAACCGACTGACAGCCAGCCCGACCAGAGCAGCGATCTGCCCTTCTGGGTTTATATACTGGGCATGACATGCTGTGGTATGGAGTACCCCAATACCCCTTCGGCTAGTTTGGGTCAGGTGTTCCGTCTCTGCTTCCTCCCTGCTTCTTGTGCCCCCCCTCACTGCAGAGCATGAGACTGAAAACTCATTGATCAGGGTAAGCACTACTTGGCAACAACTAAAACATCGGTGTGTTATCATCAGCATTGTTCTCAGCCCGAGCTGAAACACATCACTGCACCAGCCACTAGGAAGAAAATTAACTCTGTCCCAGCTGAAACCAAGGTTGTATCCACCCTTTATTCCATACCATTCACATCATGTCAGGTCTTACACTTTCCAAAACATATCAGTTAACCACCATCACCTTTCCTGTCCTTTGATACATATACACACAGGTTGCATTCCCTCAGTCTATGTACCATCCCTATAAAAGTCCACTGAGTTCATTTAGTCCATGACTTAGTGCTCCATCTGTCACAACAGTCTTTCAGAGCAGAAAAGATGTGTGTAGTGTTGGACTGTTGCATGTTGAAGCCAATTTTGGTTCCATCACCACTGCACTTGTCTGGTTTCACCAAAGTTAATTTTTCATTAAAGTGGGTGATTTTCACTGTAATACCCTTGATATGGTATACAGACACCACAGAAGGGATAATAGACAGGGCTATATAGCAATTAACATCATACAATTCAAATCATTGGTTATTCTTACCCACAATCAAATCCTCTTGAGGTACACATCAGACAACCCCATCCTCCACATCAAGTGTGCCCCGGTCCCTGAGCAAAAGCAATCCCACGAGTGGGTATGCCTTTACCTGAAGCAGGAATAACCCAGACTGTCTTTATGTGCACCACAGGCACTTTATCCCCTTCTACAGCATGTAAAAATTCTGACTGGGGTGGGCCAGCCCTGTTGGCAGATCCTCTGGTGTTGACCAACCAGGTGGCTTTTGGTAAATGTGCATCCCAATGTTTGAAAGTCCCACCACCCAGTGCTCTCAGTGTAGTTTTTAACAGCCCATTGTACCGTTTGATTTTCCCAGAGGCTGGTGCATGGTAGGGGATGTGATATACCCACTCTGCCATGCTCTTTGGCCCAAGTGTCTATATGGTTGCTCTGGAAATGAGTCCCATTGTCTGACTCAATTCTCTCTGGGGTGCCATGTCACCACAAAATCTGTTTCTCAAGGCCCAGGATAGTGTTCTGGGCAGTGGCATGGGGCTGCAGGTTGGACCATTCTCCCCAGCTGGGATGTAAAGCACATTTTTCACATCTTACCCAGTCTGGACTGACCCAAGAACTACTGCATGAACGACTGCTTTGTTGTTGCTCAGAGCCCCATTTGGGGGGGCTCCTAGGAAGAAAATTAACTATATCCCAGCCAAAACCAAGACACCTTTTTAAAGGGTATCAGGACAATGCAGACAAAACTCATTTTAGGGTACAATGCTCGAATTAGGCAGCCTGAAACAAAGACTGTAAGAGTGGGATGAGACTCCAATGAAAAGACACCTAATTGCTATGAAAATCAGAAAATATATTCTAAGAAAGACTAAAACCAGAAAACATCTGATGATTGTCTGGATTTTAGGTAAAGTTCTCAGCTACTAAAGAAAATATGGGCCAAGGAGCTAGGCAGCAGAAAAACTAGAACTGGAAGAGAGAAGGGAGAGAGGAGCAGCAGAGTGCAGCAAGCCAGGACTGGCTAGGCAAAAGGCACAAGATTAGGCTGAAGCAGAGGAAACATGGACAGAGAACAGAGACCAAGCATGGCCATGAGAGGACATAAATCTACATGACTACTACTGCAGTGCTGACAGGAAGAGAGGCACTAAGACAATAAGGTGGGTGCAAAGAAACAAGAACAAGCCTGTTTCGGGAAATGGACAGAGAAGCAGTCCAGTAAATATAATTTTCCTTTGGAATTCAAGATTGCCTGATGTCTGGTCTTCCTTCACTGACCACTGACAGCAAATAGTTGTCAGATTTTCACAAAGGAGATCTTACTTTCCTTCCTGTGCTAGATGCCACTGTTAGCAGGAGAAAGGGACCCATTTTGATGTCTATTCCTTTGCACATAATAAAGGCAGAAATTGTTGGCAGTTTTGTGACGATATGGGGGAAAAGTTCAAACAAAGTTCCGTACTCTGCTATGTGAACCAAGAGTGATTTCAACTGGCTAATCCTCCTTTAGAAAAGCAAAGTATTTTAATGGAACAGTTTTTCAAAATCCAAAATGCGGAGGAAGTGCAGAGTTCTTGAGGTTTTATAGATAATATGGCAGTATTTCATCTTGCATAGATGCTAAATAAAACTGTGGGCTTCTATAGTTGCCATATACTTGTGATCTCTAAGTTTTAAAAGCAGAGTGCTTCATGAATTGCAGTAATCTGAATTAAAATATAGGCCTTGAACAATTATATAACAAGTACTGAATTGCTTTCCTAGTCATCTTTATAAAACCCCAGCTAAAAATAGATACATCATAAAAAACAAAACACAGAATGAGAAAAGGTTCGTGGGCGCAGAATACAAGAAAAAAAAAAAGACATCACTATCCTTGAAAAGCTACCTACAGATTTTATGTAACTGTCATCATCCCCAAAGTGTCTCTTCAATGATCTCTGAACAATAAAGTAATGGCTGTGCCCAGTCTTCAAGCTATTTTAATTTTTCAAGCTAAACAAGCTCTAGGAAGGGGACATGCTTGACTTCTGTAACCTCTAAGGAGCTGTTAATTTTTGTTTCTAAGAAAAAAAAAGGAAACAAAATCTTTCTTACAACTCATTAAATCAGATTTCAGGTTTGAGACCTTGACTTTCAGTACTGGAAGTCTTGACTATTACCAGCTAGCTCAAATATTTAACCCAATCTTTTGCACTAGAGTGGGATGCAGAGACAGATTGGTCTGAATTGTTAAATAACAAAGAACTGATCTTTTTTTCCACCTCTACCAATTGTGAAAACCCTGGCCTCACAGGGTGTCTCTGAATTAGAAGCAGAAAGTTTGGCTGCTAGGGCCATGACGAAAAGCCTAACTAAGCCATCTCCTTTCCACTAGGAAACAAACTGTTCCATCTGTAAATCGTATTAGCAGAAGCAGCTATCAAATACAGCAAATACCAATATACAAATGTGCTAGATATTTAAATGTGCTATACAATTACCTAGAGCACTACCTAGTTTGTATACAGAAGAGTTAATAAAGTATCAATCAATATAGGTCTCAAGAACCTGTAACTAACAGATAAACTGTGTATATAAAAATGTGCTAATGAGATCAGGAAGGTGGCAACAAAGACGCAAACTTTTGTCAGAAGGGATTATACTCAATAAATCTATACTCTTAATGTGACCCAACACCCTATGATAGTGATGTCCTCCAATTCACATCACCAGATGGCAGATTAAGAGATCAAACTGGAAGGGAATCAATTTTAGATAAAAGGCTGCAGTAGTCGAGGTTAGTACTTATGTGCAATTTTGGAGCCTATTTATTAGTTACTGTTGTCCTCCTTTATTTATTTTTTTTCACTGGTTTGTCCTATTTTTTACTGTTGTGGTCCTACTATTTGCTATTGTGCTATATCACTCAATCAACCTTTTAACAGACTCCTATCCCTGAAGCTTCATCCATCACAAGACATACATGCAAAAGCAGTTCCATATACTGCATAAGGGTACTGCTGGACTGTAACTCTGGGACTTCAGTGAACGTACAAGCAGAAAGCAACTACAGAGAGAAATAATCACTGCTGAAGAATCAAGACAAAAATAATGTTGCACACTGTACTGGTGGAGTGAACCTGCAACAGTTAGAGAAGCCGCATTACTGAGACTTCACTAGAGGGGCTGTAAATAAGTGAATGCATGAGGACACAATCAGAGCAATACAAACAACAGCAACTTTGCATTTCTAGTTCATAGAAGTTTCCTGGATGACAAGGCTGACAATATGCTCACCAACAACAGCAATTACAGTAAATACACCTTCTCCTCCCCTTCACACCCCCTCAGAGACCATGAAGGATGAAGACTCATTCAGGCTTCCTCATTCTTTCATGATGGAAGAAAGGGCGGAAGCTTCACCTGACATTTACATCTCTATGGATGCTATTCAGCAATTCTGTAGGCTTTATGCATTCTAAAGTGTTTAATTAAAATCAGCAGTACTTAGTACTTAAAAAATAAACTATACACAGTTACAGTAATGCAAGATTAAACTGATTCGTATAAAATTATGAAAATTGTTTGGGAAAACACGTGGGCTCTTAACCGCTGCAATTCACAGCACACATCTTGGAGCAAGGTAACAGCTGACAGGAATACTTGTCGCATTAAAAACTACACAGCTGCATGTAAATGAAATTATTTACTAACAAGAACAAGGTGGGGAGGAAGTGGGTGAAGAAGAAGGTTGATACCTGTTGTCTTCGTTTCTCTTCTTCAATAGCAGCTTTGGCTTCTGCCTCTTTTATCTGTCCAGGCATATAAAATAAGCATCTGTTGTAAAGAGCAGCTAAAACCATTTTCTTACATAGTCATAATTACTCCTATGGAATTGTTCTCAGCAAAAATAAGCAAAACCTCCATCAAGTGAGCTCTTAACTTACTGAAATTACAAAAATTCTAATTCTTAGAAAAAGCTGCTGGGTCTCACATTTGGAAAACACGGAACATACAACAGATGCTACAAGGTTATAAACTGAACTTCTGACTTCAACTTGACAAGCTGAACTGACAAATATAAAACCTAAAAAGAATAATTTGTTTACTAACAAGCAGAAAAATTCCCTAAGACAGTTATTCTAGGTTTTCAGCAACTTTATCCTGATTCAGTACTTTACCCATATAGGTAATTCTTATATATGTATAAATGTATAGAATTTACACACACATATTTCATTCCAAGTACTTTAAATGTTCCCTGACTAATAGAGCAAAAGAAAACCTCAATATTTGTACCTAATACAACATATATTGGAAAATGCATAACCAAACTGCTTTAAAGCTCTTGGTGTAATTCAAGCCAAATGCGATGAAAAATATTCCACCATCAACAATTTACAATTCTATAGAAATGTTTTGCAGTGTCCAAGAAAGCAGGTTAAATGCTAGAAATCATGAAGAACAGTACAGAAAAAAAAGTCAATATGTAAATACATGATGCACTTAGCTCCTCCATTCAGTTGTGGTCCTGCAACAACAAAAGAATGTAAAGCCTGAACACATGCGAAGGACAATAGGATGGAGCTGCTTCCATCTAAACTGATGCATAGCTAGGGTTCATCAGGTGACTAACAAGGCACACATTCCTGAAGAGTGGGAAGATGCCAAACAAGGATAAACCATCAGTAATTATTTTTCATAATACAAAAGCAAAGGCATAAAATGACATTACCAGAAGGCTGGTTCAAAACAGAGGGAAGTATTTACTCCCATGGAGTATCTGGCAAAATCTAGAAATTCAGCGCTACAGGACATTTGTAGATGCCAAAAGTTTATGTCAACTGAAAAAACAATTAGGTGTGCTAACAGGATATAAATCCAGAGGCCATTAAACAGAAAGACATCAGCTCAGTCTCTAAAATTGCCATAGTCACAGTAACAGTAGCAATAGAAAGAGTATAGTGGGGAAGTATATCTAACTTACAAAAGTTAAATGTAAATATATGATTAATAACTTGGAAAGAAACACAGTCTTGATCCTCACAACCGCACAATTTGCATACTAACAATCACAGTAACTCAATAAATACAGTTTGTGCAGGTGAAATTTGTTCCAAACAATCTGCAATTCAAGAGCTTTTGATGACTAAGGAGAAAGCACACTAGCCCATTCTTTAGCACACTGTACCTCAAACAGTGTGCACTGAGGACAGGGTCAATAGAACGATCCTATTCACAGGTTTTCAAACATGCTTTTTAATTGCTAAACAATGTATCAAATAAAAGCATTATTGAGAATTTCATGAATCTAGAGACAATGACAGTCTCCCTTTAGAAAAGAGCTTTTCAGCTGTGCACATCTGAAATGGGAAAGTCTGGTATAGAAAAGACACCACAACCAGCTTCCTGGCATTTCACTGCCATCTAATGGCAGAACTTCAGCTCCAAACAACAAAGTGACCCACAAATGTGGGAAAAAAAAGGAACAAAATTGCTCCTTTTTACATTGGTGTGATCATATTTGTATAAAATACATAGGTACAATATACACAGGTAGAGGGAAGTTTAACTTTTATACCACATTTTGGTAAAACATTTCTAGAACTATTTCTTTAATAAAAAGTACAGTAAAAGATGCACTCAGTTCAGAAGTGCATACTCTCTAGGTGCTATACATGCAGAGTTTTATTAAGAGTTAACACACAAAGGTTTTAGAAACTGATGGTTATTCTGCAGCTATCAAAACTAAACTATCTTTGTAAAAGTCTGCAGTTTTTAACAGACTTCTTCCAGTCTTGATATTCTGTGTCTCTGGGTGACAGCATGAGCAAACTCCCCATTCTTCTGGCCCAGGGTAACTAATACAGTGTGACAGGATTACACTCTTCCTGCTAGATAAGTTGAGCACTCACGGGCTGTAAAAATCTACCCTGGAAAGAGCAGATCTAACAATGACGTGAAGTGGCCTGGCCCCAAATCCTATAGCAATCATCATCAACAGTAATGATTTTATCACTGATCATCACTTGCTCTCAATAGAAGAAAAAAAACCAAACAGTTCTAACAAATTAAATAACAATACTGGTTTAAGATAGTATTTCACCGAGTTAACACTGTCTACAAACACTGTAATTCTCCCCACTAAGCCAAACACAATGCTGAAAAAGTAGCTGCTATTGAACTGCACATCTACTTATATTTTTTGCTGGTATTGCCTTGAAAAATAATTCTGTATTCTTTTTCCCCTACTTTTCTTGAAGCACTGAGAAGAAATGACAGCTACAACGGATACATTACCTCAGATGCTTTCCGTTTCATTTCCTTGCATAATGCATCGCATTCCAGTGGAACTCTGCCTTCTTGTACCTTGCTGCACTGTATTTCCTGTTATGTATAATTTGAGTATTTTATAATCATTTCCCTATATAAAGTTTTTAGTTATAATATTCATTTCTTTATGAAAATAATTATAAAACATTCTAATTTAATAAAACATTGGTTACACAGAATATAAAGCTAATGATGAAAATGTTATTTGAACCTCTAATTCTGTATTAAATTGTCCTTTTTTCCTTCCTTCTGGTAAAATAAGCTGAAAGTAAGAATAAATCAAATATTTCAGTTTCATTTATCCTCTCTTCTCTTTTCTCACTTGTTTGCCCAAGACAAAGTAAGATAACCTTCTGAACTCTGGCAGAAGGAGCTAGCATTCAGAGCCTCAGTAATTTCACTTACATGCTCTTAACTGGCTGAGATTACAGGGCAAGGTGTGGTCATGGGAGGAGGAGGGAAATAATTCTCACTCACAATTCCTCCTCCTAATACTGAAGGGGAAAAAAAAGTGGTTATCTGTAAGCAGAGGCTGTAAAATCTGTACAATCTGAAGCACTTGTTCTGTACATATCATCCTTTCTCCTGCTGAACACCCCACCTGCAAGACTCCTGGTTGCACAAGACACTTCTCAGAGAAGCGAAGAACTCTGGGGAACCGCAGCCTGTTTGGGGGGCTCAGAAGTTAACAGGGTCCCAATAAATAATTTAAGCACCTTTTAATGAAGCCAGATAATTATTTTTTGCTAAGTCATTATTATTTGCCAAGACTTCACAGCAATTTATGTTCTTCCCTTCACAATACTCTATAGCTATAATACACTTGTTACATTACTTTGTCCCTTATCTTTGTTAGAAGCTAGGGACTGCTGATATCTGTACTTGCTTCTAGGTTTGCAAAGAACCTTAACTAATTACATTAGTTAGGAATTCATATCATCTGTGCTTTTTCCAACTCACATCATTATAAGCTTCCCCAATATAGTAAAAAAAAAAAAAAAAAAAAATGTATTTTTTCTTCTCAAATCACTCCAGGTCATCTGACTGTTCTCCCATTGAAGCTACAGAAAGGTAAGTGTGCTTGATAAAGCTATTTTAAGTCATGCAGCGAACATGGTTTAGAACCAACAGGATTTTATATTCTTCAGTGAATCTTTTGAACCAACAGGATTTTATATTCTTCAGTGAATCTTTTGATATTGCAACCCAGATCTTCAGCTGATGTGAACTGCTCTACTAGAGTAACTGGACCTACTCTAACCTGCACCAGAGCCAATCCACCCACACAAGTCCAGGAACATGCAAAGAAAATGCATCATTCTTAAAACTGTGACTTAGAAATGTACCTTTTTCAGTCTCTTGCAGGGACATCGGAGTTTAACCTTCTGGCTGCAGTTCAGAGGACAGCTACCTGAATGGCAAACCTCTTTACACCGGTGACCACAGGGCAACTATAAAGAACAAAACAGAAACAAAAACCCCACACCAGTAAAAGATTGTAAAATTACAAAGAATCTATGAACATAGCAGCTTACCAGAAAACTCATTCAGTTCATCAGGTTTTCCACTTGTGAATTACTTTTGTTGTTGTTGTAGCTTTTGGCAAATGTTTGGTTGTTACTTACTTTATTTCAGTTCCTGCAAAATGATTCATCTTTTATTGGCACAGCTTGATTAAAAACCAGTTCGTCCTTTCGAATGTTTCAGGCACAGTCATCTCCACAGTAATTCATACAATTACCCTAGTTATCTATACATTGGCAAAATGTGAGTAGCTAAGGTAAAAAGAAAACTGAAATTAAGCGTACTATAGCAACTTGCAGATCAGACAGAGTCAGCAAGGGGGAACAATCAGAAGCGAAAAATACCACAAAAACAAATTTTGCATGCAAGAATCTTCTGAACTATACAAAACTCAAACACAGGTCACCAATATTCTTATGTCCAAAACAATGTCACAAACCCCCAGATTTATGCATTTGTCAGCTTTCTGCCATCTCAGAGATACTTTTTTACTGCGAGTGCAATCTTTAACATTTTAACATTTATAATGAAATATCATAATTCAATTACTGTGTTAACAATTGAGATACTAATTTAAATATGCTGTTAGGAATGTAGCAGTGCTCCCAACATTATAAAGATACAAGAAACCAAACAGATTTTTTTTCAGTTACTGTTAGAACTTGACTGAAAACATCCCTTGCTCATACACATGCCTGTAAGAAATCTTAGCAATAATGATTTCTCATTTTCAATTACATAACCCAATACTGTTAATAAGTGAAGGTGGCATCTCACATAAGACATCTAATCAATTTAGTGGTAGCTTTAAATCCCCAAACTATTTAAAATGGCACTAGATGGTGATCTTAATTAAAAGTGAAATTTCACCTCTTCACTGTCATCAAGAGATTAACACAACTTGGAAAATGGTGCAAGAAACATCTTTTTATAGTTACTAAGGATTGAAAATGCATACATACTACATGACATCATCCACAAGAATGAGGATACTTAAGATAACTACAAACCCCATGTGTATACCCTTCTTGTTGATTAATAAATTGGGATTCACAGAAGTTCACTCACTGAAGCTGGCTCAGCATCTAAGCAAGTATGAAACACATACCCAAACAGAACACAGAGTTTTCTAACTAAAAATTACATAACAGACATACAGATTTTCATGTCCGTGCCAGTCACAAACCATTATTACAGGGACAGATACTTTGCAGGTTGGGCTTGGGTTTTTTTAGTCACTGTTTCAGAACATTTCGCACTGGACTAGAATGAACCTTTAAGTGATCACATTCAGTCCTGAAGTCCAGTTCCCCTAAAGGCAGGAGGACTTCACTTCCTATGATCCCTCTAGGACTGGATGAAGTCTTACCAGGAAGACAATCCCCCATTCTTTCTCCTTTCTAGTTTCACTAAGGAGACTGCTCCAGGAGCACACTACAAGATGCAAGAGTTTTTTTTTAATTTCCTACATTTACTCTAGCTAGTCTAAACCCCTTAGTTCTTATCCTCACGTTGAAATATTCCTCTACTGTCCTCCATAAAAGGCTCTTTACTCCCATAATATTCCCTTCACTTAATTTCAAACAGCTTAACACAATGTTTCTTGAATATGGTAGCCACAACTGCATGTAATATTCTAAATGACATCTCAGCAGGAAGGACTTTGTACAGTGCCTTAACTGCACATCATCCTTAATAGAATACCTTCCCCAATACATCTTCAGCTCTCATTTGCATTTGCCTGCAGCTAATCACGTTGTAACAATAAGCATTTCTGCTGTTTCCCAGGAGCTTATTCACACGCATGGTCTTAATGTTCTTTTCTGTATCTAAAAACATGCCCCAAATATATGTGTTATGGAGATGCATCTCTCAGTACATTACATGCAATTGTCATAGCTTGCCAACAGTCTACAGATTTTTATTAGAAAATTCCAATGTTTTTTGGAGCCATGGTCGTTACTGAAAACAATGTAAGGTCAGGTATCAATCCAGTCTTCGGGAAAATTTCACCATTGCTAACATCTCTTGCTCCAACTTTTCATTTAGTTTTGTTGCTGTTGTCTTGGGTTCTTTTGGGTGGTGGGTTTTGTTGATTTTTTTAATAATAATAAATACAAGCAGTTGTTTCCTTTAGCCCACCTTCATCCTTGTATTAACCCTCTTTTGTAACAGAACTAGATATTCAGTAAGTAGCACTGATTCAATTGCTCTGCTGAAGCCTTATATGGCAGATCTGATCTCTTGGCTTTATCCAGAGGGGAAAAATATAGATTGGTCAAAGAAACAATTTAGGTTTGTTCAGGCACAAATGAGCATCAGCAAATCTATTTCACATTTTGAGAAGATGAGGGGAGAAACTTGTCTTTAAGCCTTGTATGCTACTGAGGTCAGGCCACCAGTCATGACATGGAGCCTAATGGCTAAGTCTGCTCACTAGTGACCACAGCCTTTGCAAAACCATTTTGCTACTGCGTGACCTCTGCGCAGTAAGATAGCCTTTCTCCTGACTCCCCACACAAAAGCATCATACACAATAACACAATCTAGTCTCACCTCCAAGTCACCACATGCTGGCCAGAACAATCCACGGCTACAACTGTTACTTCCAGTTTACTCTTCCATAGTAATTAAACACATTTCCATTTATAGCATCAAAGACTAAACAGTCTTATAACTGACATGTCAGAGCTGCAAATTCAAGACCACAATCCTCACCTCAACCTTCACATGCAGCTGCAGTGAAATTCCTACCAGTGCAGTAAAATTTGCAGAGCACAGAGATACGCTTAATCCAATATTGAACCCCAAATTTATGCATTTAGTTCTTTGCATAGAGCTATACAGTTCACATCCACAGGCATGCAGGACAAGAATGAAGCAGGCAGTGTGGCTTTCTTTTTACTCCCTCTGATGGAAAACCAGCATTAAGAAAAAGAAAAATCAAGAGGAGCAGTGAAATGAGTTTTCTGATCTCAGAAAACAAAAACAATGCTACTGCTGCTTCTGCTCGATTCATGACATAGAGGGAAAGGATTTTTTTGCTTAAGTGTCCATGATGAGCTCCTTGGCACTAAACCAGAAACCCCTTTAGATCTTTTTCACCATATAAGATCTCTTGTCTTTGGACTAAAGACCAAAATGAGTAGGCTTTATGTTTGGCATGACAAGGACTTTTAAAGAAAGGGATTTAATCTACAGCTCTGAAAACAAACAAACAAAAAAATCCTACAAGTATTTTCCCCATAGGCAATGCATTTAGATCTTGCCATTGTGTGATGATGATAAAACTCATCAACATTTATGGAGGTTTAACTGATCTCCACCAAAAGGTAATAGACAACCTGTTAATACACATCTGATAATACAGAAAATAACCTGTTAATAAAAAAACTTTTGAGCACTTCTGAGCAACAGTCCTGTCGTGGCTCAAGTCCAGCTGGTAATTCAGTACCATGCAGTCTCTCTCTCACTTCTTTCCCTTCCTCCCCCCCCCCCGACTCCTGGAGGGACAGGGAAGAGAATTGAAAGAATGCAACTCCCGCAGGTTGAGATAAGAACAGTCCAGTAACTAAGGTATAACACAAACCACTGCTGCTACCACCAGTAATAATAATGATAAGGGAAATAACAAGGGAAGAGAATACAACCGCTCACCACTTACCAACCAATACCCAGCCCGACCCAAGCAGTGATCTAGCCCTTCCACGTAACTGCCCCCAGTTTACATAGTGGGCATGACGTGCTGTGGTATGGAATACCTCTTTGGCTAGTTTGGGTCAGGTGTCCTGTCTCTGCTTCCTCCTGGCTTCCCCTCCTCCCTGGCAGAGCATGAGACTCAAAGTCCTTGGTCAGAGTAAACATTACTGAGCACCAACTAAAAAACATCGGTGTCACCAGCGCTGTTCCTAGGCCAAAAGTCAAAACCACAGCACTGCACCAGCTACTAAGAAGCAGAAAAATGACTGCTACTGCTGAACCCAGGACAAGTCCCAAAAACTAAGTACAAAAATATGTTTATCACTTCTAAACAAAGGGGCAGACACTTCAGTTTAAAGGGTGGCCCTGCTTCCAGAGGTCTTATGAAATTCACAGCTGCTTAAACCAGACACTGAGGAAAACCCTCTCCTTATGGACCAAAGGTGTGCATTTGCCTTTCAAAGTTAAATTTTTGCAACCCACGTTCATTTTTAAGGTATGTTTACAGAATTCCATTATATTTCCAGAACGCGTAATTAATTTCACTTCTTAAAAACAGATATGCTGCTTTTAACATGTATGATATTGCCTCCACTGCATTATCATGTTAAAATGATTTTATTACAATCATGTCCCATATTTCACATCAAGACAGCAGGAGAGTGCACAGTAAAAGTATCCTGCATGGTTATTTTGTCCAAAAAAATACTACTTACACAGAATAAAGTTTTAAACATAGCCACAAATACTGATATGAATACATAAAAGATGAAAACTGACAGACTGTAAAAGCTTCTATGTAAGAACTGCCCCAAAACAACTGCAAAGATGATCATAAGAATCTAATCACCCCTGATTAAAAAAAAGTTAAATTTCCTTCAACAGGATATTTTGGTTTTGCTACCAAGCAAGAGAAAGAGCTTTTTAATGAAAGCATCTCATCCAACAGCTGTGGCAATATAAAGACTTTGCTTCCCCTGAAGCAGAAAGGAAATGTGAGCTGTACTGTATAATACTAGAAGTAATTTTTGGTGTTTTATACTCTAGCCAAAACAAAAGCATGAAACCTTTCAAGCCTTTCAAGTTCCTGTTGTATTTTTTCAAGGCATTAGACAATGTAATTGATTTTCATAATCCCCAAATGTACCATGCTACCTGAAATTCGAACACGGTAATATAGTGTCTACCACAATCCATTAACCAAAAGAAAAAAAAAATCTCGAAATTAAGACTTCAGTAAAATACTGCATTGCACTGAACCTAAGTCGCACTATGCTAAGTTTGGTGGAATGACACTGCATACTCATTTTTAGCGAACAACAACTTCACTGAACTCTGCTAATGACCACCCAAGGTCAGCTTCTAAAGCTCCCATAGAACACTGATTTGAAACTTCCTTGAGGCAGCCAGGACTACACACAAAACATTTCAAATTTAGCTCTGGGGACACATATTTGTAAACTTATCCATCTTTTGGCCAAGTTGTCTGCAAGTTCTTGTCATAAGTCCCCTCAATGGACTTGGTTTATATTCGCTGAGGAGAGACGGTGATAACAGTGGCAGAGTGATGTCCAATAAGGCTGCTCCTTCAAATTATGTTTATCAAGGATTCCTTTAAAAGAGAACTATCAGTACAATTTCTGTGATGATACAGCTAGTGGATTTTCCCAAAGTTGCAGTGTATTTTTAAAGGAGATAAAATATCCCCAGCACTGGTCAGTATTCACAGAAATGGGAACAAAATTTTTCTGAACAAAACATAAACAACCAAAAAAACCTGAAGTAGGACTGTGCTAATACTTTTATGTTTCCTAAAAACCAGTAAGAGCTAGAATCATAAGAAGGGAAGAGCATGTATTTTTACATCATTAATTACACTACGAAGATTCTCTGAATAGCAGAAGCTGCATAAAACCTCAAGGTTTTCAAGGCATCTCTAAGAATGAGAATTTTAGAGTTAAATACAAGCTTTATAAAACTGAAGCGGTCTCTGTTGTCCTAATCTTTTTTCACATCCCACTGAATTAAGTAAAACAAGACATCTGTGGAACAGGGCAGTTCTGAACTGCAAGCTGGAATTCAAGAGCACTACTAGATGGATTTTAAATCCCAGACTGAGTCTTGCAAATATGTCCAGAAAAATCACAACAGTTACATTAATCAAAGACAAAGATGAGATATGGGAGGGAGGGGGAAATCTCTGAAGAGAAGCTGAAGTACAGGAACACATAGTTCATGTTAAGAGATTATAACAGCTCTTGAAAATAAAGAGGAAGAAGTCTCAGAGCAAATAAACCCAAAGTAACAAAGAGGGAAATGGAAGGACAAAATTAAGAGGTAAATGGACAATGAAATGATATCTAAAAGTATTCCCCTGCCAGAAGACAGCTTTCAGACATCCAGATGAGAAAATGGTGACGGGCATATTTATTTACAGAAAAAAAGTCATCAGAAAGGCAACTACAAGGGCAAAAAGCAGAGGATACAAGTAGGCACAGCCTTCCTGTTGAGGTTAACACAATCTTGTCTTAAAACAAAGGAACAGAGACAGAAACAAGCAGGAATTCTGTGAACTTTTGCATTTGCCCAAAACAAAGTTTTCTAATAAAAGCAAGGATTCAAATTCAATGCTTCTGACACTGGAAAATAATGAACCAAAAGAAAAGCTTTGAGACTACATTTATTAGGTTAAGGCAGAATTCAGAACTACAAGTCATGAATGAAGTAAGAAGACAGAAATCTCAGACTAGAGGACATCATAGGTAAACCTGTATAAGGGAACTAAGTGGAATCAGGGAAGGAGAATGGGTTGAATTAAATTACGAGTGCCAGTTAAATATTACATGAGACAAAGAGACTCAGCTACACAGTAAAAGGCCAAACCAGAACAACAAAACAGTAAGTGATTATGGGATATTTTTCTTCAGTGCAAACATCTTTATTTGTCAGAAATCCTGAGAAGTTTAGCAGTGGAAACATTTTCCAAAAATATTCCTGACTATTTCTTGTTTTCTACTTCATAAATTTTCTAACCCTGCAGTGTGAAATGGAGTGAAGAAACAGATACCACTCTGGCCATGACTAAAGAACAAACATACAATAATGACTGACACCTGGATTTCTGAAAGCATGCAAGCAGCATATGACAATAGTACTGGGAGGGAGAAGGAAGTGGTCATTTCACCCATCCTTCATATCCAGTCATGGATAATACTGCTGTAAGACAAATCCTGAAACATGACTAAGCTCTTACTGATGAAAATTTGGTAGCTTTTCCAACCAGCTCCTCTCCAGTTCAAAAAGCTTTATTACTCAGAAGCTATATTTAACACGAATCTTCCTTACTGATGCCTATATACACTGGTTCATAGTCTAAGCATCATGCAGTAAGGATAATTCTTCTGTTTTACAGCAACCCTTTAGATATACCCAGATATAATAGAAAAATTACCTGGCTTGTCTATTTCATGCTACTTAACATAGATTTCATTAACGCAGCAGGGCATTATTAACTCATCTCACTCATTAATTATAAAATTTGCCCTCCCCAGACTGCTGCACAGACAGGGATTACCAGATCTGCACTCAGATGTGAAAAATTGCAAGCAAAATTCTCAGTATTTTTCATAATCAAACAGCATCCCATTATTTTGAAGATATAAATTCAAGACCAGTTTTTAACCACATTACAGGACATACTCTTCCACATTCAACCACATATGCATGCTTAAAACATTCAAGCCATTAATGCCTTGGAGACAAATCTCTGATCATTCAACATAGCCTTCTAATTTGACAGCAAGACATTAATAACTGTCCTCTTGAGTACAGTTTACCAACCACCTTCACACCTATCATGTAGCATATTCATTTAGAGTAAGCTTCCCTAGCTTGTTTGGCCTATGAAAGTGTATCAAAAGCCTTACAAAATTCCACACACTCATCAAGTATTTCTTTGCTAATATGGCTTACCTCTTTTGGACACTGATTTTTGCAGGAAATAAGAAGTTCCTTTTCTATTAAATCAGCGCTTGTTAGTTTTCTGTAAAAGGAAAGACATATTTGTGATAAATTCCATATTAAAACCAACAAAAGTCAGTATGATTAGGGGCATTTTTAAAGTATATCTCACTGTAAAGGAAAGTGCTTTAATCTGTCCATAGTCTGTGGGACTAATATAAACTACACCATTTCACAGACAAAATCACATGAATTTAGAGGATTTGAGGTACCTTAAAGAAAATGCACAAAGAGGAACATACATGCATGGGACGAATGTTTTCAGAGCAATACACAAAGGATAATGCTTAAATCCACGAGCCTTGTACTTAGTAAAGCCTAGCTTACCTTTTAGCCACACACATGATTAAAAAGGAATATAAATGATTACTAACATATTTTCCAATTAAAATAACTACAGTTTTAAGTGCATCAGTTGTAAAGACTCTGTACATTGACTACATTAATTCTAATTCTTGATATAAAATTCTTTATTTACTGTAAAAGAACCACACATTGCTCAAACATTATGTAGATTACTATATATTTGCATAATTCAAAATACTGTAAAAATAGTTCTGCTCATGAGACTCTATACATTTGTAATTTTAGCAGTAACACCAAATAAAACACTGACAAATTTTAAATAGAAAAAGACCCATCAAATTACAAATTATAACTTCAAGGAGAAATTTTGTAACTTGCTGTAAGAGTATCTCCATCCCCTAACATTTCATATGGTTTCCAGTTAGTACCATTCAAATGAAAAGTTAGATGCAGTTCTGACACTTACAAGCATTCAATATACAGTATTGACAGTTTGCAGTGGCACTTTATTTTAAGCATCTGGAGACATGATGGGCAATCCCCAGGGTGACAAGGCAAAACACATCGGTGAGGGCAGCCGGGTGGCCGGGGCTTGGTACACTCCTCTTCACACTGCAAACATTCTGGACCTGCCTAACAAAATTAAAGGAAAAAAAAAATCCCTAAAGTAAGTGCCAAACATTTGTTTGCTAGCTGCCATTAACAAGCTTTTATGAAGAAGAAAGAGTTGGGGTGGTTTTGCTAAGGGAACACAGCTACTCAGTAAGATATTCCTCAAGCAAAAATAATTATTAAAATATGCTTTTAAAAGAAAAGAAGAAATGCCAGTGTTTGTCAGTCAGAGAAAGAGTTCCGTTTTGCTTCCTGGGCATAAAAGGACCTTTTAATATTAGTGCTTTGGAAAATTGCCATTAAGCCTCTTCATTCTTTATGGCAAATTGTTAGAAGTAATTTCATGTTCAGAACTAACTTTTCCCACCTACCATGTCATTGTAATACTTTAGTCATGACACACTGCTCTGTAATACAGGGGTGGGGAGATTTGTTTGCTTGCTTTTAAGAGGCAAGCTTTCAGTCATTCTGTTTCCATACGGGTGCAATATTTTATATAATCTTCCATATAGCATTAGCTTAGGTATATGCTGGGAGCTGCTGAAGTGCTGCTTCTGGTCCATACACTACACTAAGTCTACAAGAGCTGAGGTGTCATCCGCATTCCAGGTGGATGCAATCAACATCAGCACAGTAAATCAAGCTCAATTTCTATTCGTATTCTTATCTCAATAACTTTTTCAGAACCCCAGTCTGCAAATACACACAGACAGATTGATCATGATGATTTACCAACTGAACCTACTACATAGCACAGCATTTAAGGCCCACCACCACATTTAAAATCTCACTTTCACATAAGTTAAAGACAATTTATCCATGACTGAAGCTACACCAGGCTTCCCCAAAAAGGGCTAATTCCATGCCAACATTTCACTTTACACTGTTCAAAATAAGAGCATGGCATAAGTATATAAGCTTTTAATAGTTTCTCCCCATTTTCTTCCAGTTGCCATTTCTTCTGCTTCCACAGTTGAACAATGTTTGCTGAAGTTTAAAAATGAACTTTTGTACAATAAGAATTTACAAAACCTAACCCCTGAAAATTCACATCTAAGACAATAGCAACTGAAAGCAACTACAAAAGTGTGATATAAAATTTAACAGTAGGTAAAAGCAAAGAGTTGGCCTTTCTGCAACATTTTCTAACAACATGAAGAGCAAACCAAAATTCCAGACAGAAAATCACTACTCAGACATACAAGCAAGGAATTTAATCAGCCCTTTTCTGACTACAACTGCAATTTAGTCTACCAAAACAACAGAACAAAAGCTCTAAAGGTCAAAAGCAACTTGAGTTTATAAAAAAAGTCAAAGAACATTGAGGCATTAGATTTACCCATACTTCAAAGGTACACAGATTCCAGTTTTTTTGAGAGCCTATTGTCTCATTCAAATGGAGCTAGGAATAATCCTGGCCCATTCACATTTTAATTGGTTTAACTGAAGCAGTAGGCAGCCAGCCTTTTATAACTGGAGATGCTTAAACAACTGTCACTCACAGAATTTACTGATGTCACCCTACTGCTGCAAGTTACTGTTCCACAATTGCACTAATGGCTCATACTCCTCACACAAAAGCTCCACAATCATATAGCTACAATATATACAATTATTAGACGACATATACTTCTATGGTTGGATTCCACAGGGATATCATCTTATTTAAGTTAAAAATGTAACAGCAAGCTAAAATATATTTGTTTTGTACCCAGCTGAATGCTTGCTCAGTTTTCCAAGTGCCCAGAGACTTGTAACATTTTCTTCAAGTAATGCTTTAAAAACTTAAAAACTCTTTTCCTCCAAACCATGATTCCCTCAAACCACAACTCCCTCAAACCACAAGCTATATGCATTTTGACTACTCAAAACTAAAACAATTTTCAGCTTTGTAGTTACATTTTTTTGTTTCATATTCCCTTCAGCAACTTACCCCTACATCACCTTAATTGCATAAATGACACTTTTTAATAGGCACTGATAAACATGAGTATCTTTAAGAAGTCTTCACCTATTCCGCAACATTTTCAAACTGCTCCCCTAAAGATTTGCTGGCCTCCTCAAGCCATTTAAGGCTCTCCTCAGTAAATAGTTTCCCCAGTAGATTGCAAGTGCTGTTGTCTACAGGTGTTATCAGTAGTTCAGTTAATCTTGACAGTTAAAAAACCGACTTCAGAAAGACTTGCCAAGGGTGTTAAATGAGGTTTTGGTGAAAACAAAGTAATGTATGTCAATATAAACCAAAAAAGGGTGTAGTATTTGCAAAATATATAATATTGTCTCAATTTTATAGTCTAAAGAAGTACAGATTAGCTATATATCACAGCATCAATGGGAACAGAACACAGCCAAGTCTCCCATTGGAATGTGGAATAGATCCTGTGCTTTCCAGCTTATTTATTTTCCAGTTAAAACTGAAAACAATTTAAAAAAATACATAAAAACAAAAGCAAAACAGAAATCAACCTACCTTCTTTCCATCTGCACTACTGTTCAATTTAGTAACATGATGACATTCTTTCATACAGGTATGATTCTGACAAGCCAGAAGCCGCCCACAAGATCTTTTACATGAGTAGGGATTTGCAGAGTGACACGGGAATGGACTAACCTAAAAGTTAAATATATAAAAAAAATATGTTTATATAGATAGTGCATATATATACACATGCTACACGTGTATTGTGTGTGATACATATATCTACACACACAGGGCTTTCACAGGGCTAATTGTGTTATGGTCATCATAAACCTAAATCATTTTACAATTCTACAAACAGAAAACAACCTGGAAGCAAGGAATTCTGTAAGCCAAATACCAACTATATCAAATATGACTCCCAGGAGTGGGAAAGGGCAGAAGAAGTGTTTCTATGACAGGTCTTATATTTGTACTGTTTAATTTGTTGTTAATGCTCCAGTTAACGGAGCTTTGCAGTGCTATTTAGAGTAACTATTTAGAAGCCTTTAATCTTCATTGCTACTCAGAGTGAAAACTCCTAACTTGGTTAATTAAGTTACTTCCCTGAAGTTGAACAAGTCCCTCCATATCGCAAGTATGAGAGGAAACTGGCTGTTCCCATTTTCCAACCATTACATAATATTCGCATGAAAAAAATTAGTTTCTGTGATGCTGTCAAAAAAAAATAAATTTCTATCATAATTTCACAGACAAAACCAGAAATTATTTGTGATGTTATTACACAATAGGCTAATGTGACATAACTCACTGTGACTAGACTAAGGGTGTGATTTTGTGTTATAGCTTAAGATGACAGATTTGCACTGTACCCCTCCCTTTTCTCTCTTCCAAATCTACAGTCTTAACTGCACACTCCTATCACTTACTTTGAACAAGTCCTACCACACATCTGTCTTTAGAGCAAGACAACTCAATCAAAATGGAAGAAATTAATAGGAAAAGCTTCCTTGTGTTTTGCTAGGTTTGCAAGTAGATTGGATGTACAATCAGGAACTGAAATGAGAGAAGAGAGAATGGTCCCCCATGGGACACAGTGAGGGACATTCTCCTTTCAGCACTGTCCATGTTGATTTCCCTTAACCATAAAGCAAAAATATACAAAGTTGAATTTTAGTCCACTTGCTTATAAAAATGCTTTCTAGCCTTCACCCAGAAAAAGGACTGTATTCTTCATCAAATCACTGCAAAATCCAATTAATTTCACAAGACTTCTGAACTCCTCATCCTGAGTCACCAAGACTCCATGAACAGGAGTCTGCATGCCATGCTGAAGACCAAGAATGGAATACACAGGAGAAAACCTTGAAGCTATCAGGTCCAAACACTCTCACATCCGTATGTCAGAGCTGAAGCTCATTATGCTGGCTAAAGCACCAATACAGCCATAGCAAGTAATCCGAGTGTTCAGTTCATACAACCCCCTGCAAACATCCTACAACTAGGTCTCTGATTGCTTATGCTCCTGGTGACCAAGGAGCAAAAGCCAGTAACAGGCCTAATAAAAAGGGTTTGAAGCAGAGAATATACTATACCCAGTGAGCACACATTAATTACCAAAGCTTTTATTGTTCCTAATATCCTACCCTTTCTCCTCCTCCCCCACCTCCTTCCTCTGCCTTTCTCAGAGTCACAACTTTCTTTCAGTAGCAACAGAAGTAGCCAAAGGATGCTGGGAGTTAAGAGAATGAAAGAAAAGTTGTATTAAACATGAAGATCTGCCACTGACCGCTTACTTAGCTTCCCTATTACCATTCCATTTTTTTATGACTACTGCTTTTGGTGTGGCTCAGGCAGTGACAGCAGATGAGAGGAATAATAGTAGATTAGACCTGTGGTTGCACAGCTCAGTCATGGTGATGAGACTTTTTACCAGTTTACTAGTCTTCTATCAGATATGGGCACAACCACTAGTGTCAGTTAAAGTGAATTAGCAGAAGCAGATAATGCCTTCTATTGACATCCCTCAAGTACACTGGATGAGATGGAATGTCGAACAATGCTAGGGTCAGTGGAGCATGCAAGCCAGCAAGGCAACAGTGGCAGCTTTCAGATGGCCAACTGTGGAGAGCATTCCAACCCTCTAGCTACTAATAAATGGTAAGAGTCTTCTGGAAACAATTGACATTGTAGCAACAAATAGAAGAATTTCAATTAATTTAAACCTACATTATGTCTTCAAATTTTGTCTTAATTCCTTAACAAGTCAATCTGTTCTGGGTATCAGTAACTAATCCAAAGGACAAAGCAGAAAAAAGGTTTTGGAATGAAATGGCTAAATGGAGGTCTTTACTCTTCCTACAAAGACAAGTATCACAGAAGCCACAAACTCCAGGAGGCTGATGAGCTGAAGTGTAACAAAAATGCAGATGACAACTAGAAGTACTTTATAAAATCTGACTCGAAAAAGAAAGAGAATAAGGAGGCATCATCATAAGAACACAGGTCATGCACAGGATAAGGAAAGGCAGACAAGAAAGGACAAGAAAACTTTCAGCAGCTTTCCAGCACAACTCCCAGATGGTTAAAAGCAAGTAACAGATACATCAACCAGAGTATGAAAACAAAAATCAAGCACAATGGGGCAGGCTAATTTTGGAAACATCTGTAAGCTATTTAGTCATAAAGATGAATCTCATTAAGTTTTACATAATATTTTACCTAGAGACAAAGTAATGATCTTCCTTTTATAAATGAAACACTTAAGAAAAAAAAAAAAAGCTTTTCAAAAACCTAGAATAATAAAATAATAAAACAGCATTTAATGCTCCTACCCAACCCCCCCACCCCCAGATAAACCCTACTCACCCCACAAAAAAAGAAAAAAAAAAAAAAAAGAAAAACCAAGAAGAAGAAAGAGTTCTATCTGCCAGGGTACAACAAGACTGATACTACAGGATATTCAAAATAGTCATGAAGGAAACAAAATCAGAACACTTTCCTTCCCCTATAATGTTAATGAAATGAAGCAACTTCAAGAGAATTAAATACAGCAGATGAACTAATACTATCTCCAGTTAAGATTTCCCTGTTTGTCCTCATTTACTTTGTATGGGATTTAATTAATATTTTCCCAGAAAAATGGACTTTGAACATAAACATTAGCTCTCATAATCTAAAAGACTGCATGTATGCTACTGCTATAAAATGCCAATGCTTAGAGCAGTTCAAAGTAAACCATGACGTTTTCATTTTGGGATGGCAGCAACTGTTGATGATAGGTGATTTTTCTGACCAATAACCTGAAACAAAATTGAGAGCTACTTTTAAGCACCTACAAATCCAAGAATAAACAGTTATTAATTTTTCTAAATATCTGTAAAAACATCCAAAACTTACACAGAAAAAAGAAATTTAAAAGGCTGTCCACTGTAGCTAAAAGAAATCCTATTTTAAGTTAAACATCATGTAGAATCATACCTCTACTGAACACAGATTTTATACAATTACATCGTCTGAAAAGTAGTTTTAAGTCTTTTGTTTCAAGTGATAAATTGCTTGTTCTAAACACCCAAAGACATGTAAGAGCTCAAATGAAATCAATCTCCTAAAACTAAACTAAATGCCAAACTGAAATTTAAAAGTAACAAATAAAAAACCACACCACCACACAGATCCCCAACAAAACAGCCAACTCCAATGCCTACACAAATCAAAATTATTGCTCAAGTAAAAATACAAACACAGTAAATTTGCTTATTATACAAGCCCTGAAGTATTTGCTTTTATTCTCTCTTCTACTCATCACCTGCAGACATCCTGGTAAAATACAAGATGACTATAATTAGTTTCATTCCTAGGTCTTACTTTTATACCTCCTCCATTATAGAATACACAACAACAGTCCAGTGTAAACAGCAACATAGCACAACTATCAGCCCCTCTTCACAACAAAACCTTGCTTGAGAAAATTGCTACTTTCATCACTTGTGAAAAGTCCACATTTCCTAGTGAAAACCCCTCAGGGGCTGAAACCTGCTATAGGAGGGAAGTGCTCATAAATACACACAACTGTTTTCTCTTGTTAGCAAAAGTAAAATAAACAGGGGAAGTTTAGATTGGATATAAGGAAGAAGTTCTTTACTGTAAGGGTGGTGAGGCACTGGAATGGGTTGCCCAGGGAAGTTGTAAATGCTCCATCCCTGGCAGTGTTCAGAGCCTTGCGTGACATGGTTTAATGTCTGGTGTCCCTGCCCATGGCAGGGGGTTTGGAACTAGACAATCTTAAGGTCCTTTCCAACCCTAACTATTCTATGATTCTGTGATTAGTTTGAGGCAGGATCACTTGTAAAAGCCAATGTAGCTGTAAAACACTGAACAGACTTTAAGAGTTTTTTTCTTCCCAGAGATCTCAGTACAACATAAAAAGGTACAATGCACATGAAATACACCATAAACACTCCCTCACACATATATTAGCAAATCATTCTTTTTGTTGACTGCTGTTAAAATCTCAAATATTAGCACATTTAATTCTATGCCAAAAACTGCTAAACTTCAGCAGGAAGGAAGCACTGCACTCTTGTGGCCAAGAGAAGGAACATTTAATCTAGAATATCATTTAGCATCAATAATTTAAATAATTAAAGTCAGGCATAGACTAAGGGATTTTTCCTTATTTTCTATACTGAGCCATAAAGAAAACATGACCCAAAGCCACTGACTGATTTTGCCAAGACTAACATCCAACAGAGAAGGGATTTTTTTTATTAATTCTGAAATAAGTACTTATGTAGTAATTGGAACCATTTTCTCTAATAAGAACCACCATACTGTCCTCTGTTAAGGAGAAAGACAAACTTCACAACAACGTACATATGAATAGTACCAAATCAGTAACATTGTCTAGAGTAATTTATATATTGGGTCAATTGACCACAGGCTATATTTCGTTTATACATAAATTCATGAGAGTTAGGGTGAGATTCGATTATGTCCTGTCACAAAACATGTCACTGACTCAATAAAACACTGGCTGATACACCTGCAATTTTTACTGTGGAAAACAAAACCAAAACCCAGTTGTTTCAAGAACAAATAGGCACATTGTGCACTCAAAATGGATGAGGAGAACATTCTTCTTTAGCAACCAACAAGGTGTCAAAATAGCTCTATGGAAGCTGTACTCATGGCTTTGCTGAATTAGTGAATGTCCTGTACAAACAGACTGTGGACACGTAAACTTTGTTAACAGCATTTGTAGATGTTGCCATCACGTAATTGAGCCACCATCGCAACACATACAAAAAGATTATTAAATAAAAAAGTATTTTTTAAGCATTTTTTAGTTTTTACTGTTCTCTAGAATTTTTACTATCTTAAAATGCAATTAGGTTTGTTATGGTATTATTAGCTACACTTCGATAGTGTATTTTATTTACTTTGATAGTAGATTCTATGCCAGACTTAATAGTAGACAAAGCCTTAATAGCAATAGGGACTTTTTAAATATTAGTTTACCGAAACAGAGAAAAATGAGCTGATATTAGATTTCATAACTTTTAGAAATTACTGTGAATAATGATGATGGTTATTTAGCTTCAAGTGTCACTTAGATTTTCTTCTGATGTAAGCCAAAACAGACAATGACTTAATCCAAAACTGGAGAAGGCTGCACACCAACAAGACAAGCTAACAAGTAACATTGTCTGATTTCATCCATGCATGCTTAGATCCAAGTCACACGAGAATTTTCATTTCCCACACTATGTTCCTTATCCTTTTATAAAAAACATAGCAGTTTCTAGGACTCAGGAAAGTGTGTTACAGGGACAGAATAATAACTGCAGAATGAGGGGAAAAAACCCAAACAGAAGTACATACTGAAAAGAGCTCTGAAAAAAAATTAAACACTATTTAAGCTATTTAAAAACTGCAAGAATACACAAATAGCTTCATAAATCTTGAGTTTAAATTTCTGTCCAAGAGTTCAAAAAAGTCAAGTAGTTATATATTCTCCAAAAAGGAACTAAAATACTTTCCCATATGCAAGCCCTTGTGATAAGGTACTTCATTGGTTTTAAAATACTAAAAAGCATATATTTCTCTTTAAGACTTCTTTTTTTTTTGCAAACTGACAAAGTGAGATGTCCTTCATATTCCACTTTAAAAGGCAGTTTCCATGACTCACCTCATGCTGCCCAAGACACTCCCTGTTGAAGAGAGAAAAATCGGAGATTTAGAAAACACATATGTCTTTGATACAGGACTTAAAACGGTGACAGTGCTTTTCACACAAAAATAACCCCATCTATTTTCAGAAAGTGCAGACTAAGAGAAAAGCACCTACCTATGCAAATCAATGCCTTATTTTCAACAGGTGTTTGTTTGTATTACTGTATGATAGCAATCCCTAAACAGTGTTTCACGTGCAGATTAATTTTAGTTGTATATAAAATTAATAATTTTTATTTTAGAAAAGTACCAGAATTGCTTCCAAATATCTTCTCCTTTGTGTCAGAACTAGAACAATCTCGTATTCTTATGTTTATCCTTTCAGAATGGTCTACCATTCCTTGAAAGAACCGCACATTGATCAGAATTCCAAAGGTATTAAATGCTGACTCAAACACTGATCTCCTAAAACTTAAATCAATCTTTTGTTCAATTCATTTTGAAAAATCATCATTTTCTTCTTACGTCTGATTTCACATCTGTCATCTCCTTCCCAAGTATTATTCCTGACAACTTCTCTAACACAAAGCTACAGATGGCCTTTAGGACAGCAGGATATTAACAAGAGCTATCAGTCTTCCGCCTACTATGAAAAGCAAATGCAGCACAGGACCCTGTTCTTCACTCTACACAGCCCAATTAGCTTTTCAACATAATCTTCCCATATCCAAGCTAATTCGGCTTTTAGGACCTCTGCATTCTACTGCAGAATGTTTCTGCTCCACTACAATGGAAAACTGCTCACTTAGCATGATTGCCTTCTGCCATGTAACTACTAAATCTATGGATGACAGATTTCCCATTGCAACTTTGCATTCAAGTTGAGAAGTAATGGTGTCAGATGAACTACTAGATGCATGAAAAACTGGCTGGACACTATCAATCCTTTCATACAGTGAGCACACACTACAAAATCATCTATTAAACAACCACCAGTGCTCCCAGTTTTATGAGAATGGCATTCACATAGGCTTTCTGCATCTGAAGAGGAAAATACAGTTATTTTCATGTCCACCTCTACAAGAAGATAAAAAGAGAAAAATATATTTCCATACCAAAACTTTCTTTTATACTTACACTGGTATAGGAACCTCACAGGGAGGGCATGGCAGTGCAGTTTGAATAAAAGCTGGCTCAGATGGCTGTTCCCAAGGACCTGCAGACTGATGCTGAAAGCAAAAGACAACAGTAGTTGAATACAAAACACAAATTGAACTATCTGCTTGACCATAAATAAACTTGTCATCTGAAGAAATCCCAGTTTTAACAAATCCACATACACATTATAATTTCATCCTTAGCACGGTTAAGGATAGGAAAACAAAGGCTTGTGGTCCTGCTGCTAAAAATCAAACACAAAGCCACACAACAAAAAACACCCAGCAAAACAATTCTAAGCATTTAATAGAGGTAAAAAAATAAATCAATATGCAATTACTAAACAAGTTCAGTTATCATCATGCAGTGCATATGTCATGTTTATTGATGCCAAACAACATCTCATTTGTAACTCATGCAAATTTTGATCATTTAGTAAACAGAAGTTAAAATTGATTTTTTGTTCTTATGTTAAAAGTAATTGCTTACATTTGAAATTAAACACTTGCAACACAACTGACAAAAATCAGTTCCTGAGTAACTATAACTGCTGCAAACTGCACAGTCAATTATATATATTATAAAATTAATTAGACTACAACAAAGGAGCTAGAATCACTTAATTTCTCAGTTAAGCAGTATGTGTACCTCTGTGCTTATTTATTTATTTACTCTGCACTCCAAAAGCCTCCAACATAAGATTAAGGTCAAACAACTGCTGCTCATGCTTTAGAGAACAAATAACACACCATTTTTCACTGTTTACTTACTGAACCCGTTTGCTTCACAAGTGCTTCATCATGACAAGAAGCAGGGCACAAATGGCCACACGCTAATGTTTTCTGGCAGGACTGACGGCATGGAGGACATCGACCAAAGTGACAGTAGTGTTTCTCCTGGGTAGGGTGGTGACAGGTAGGTGGTCGACTGAAGTAAAATCAAAGAATGAATCAATATGACAGCAAGAAATATTACAGAAAGTAAGTTACAGTCACTGGACAATTATGCTCAAAATAAAAAGATGAACAAGTTATTGTTTTTAAAATTAGTTTACTTATCACCTTCAGCTGTGGCTAATATGACAGTAAAATTACACAGCAGTTCTAAATTAAATTAAAATCGACGTTGGGTTTGCCTATTCAAACAGCTATTTCAATCCTGCTTCTACTCTGTGCTAGGTAATCTGGCTTCACCCAACATAAAATATTCTTTTCCCTTTTGCTAGCCAAGTTTTCTAGGCAAACTGCCCAATGGAGGTACTTCAGAACGTACCAGAGATGACCTGAAGAAGTGAGTGGGACTACAGAATAAGAAGTGCTCGGTAGGACAGAACCTCCCCCTTGACAGCTGCTCATGAAACCACAGCATCAAAGAGATATCTGACAGCAAGGATTATTGCTAACCTCCATTTGCACAGTCAAAAATACAGAACACCGAGAAGTACTATCTGTAACCAACTAAAGGAATACTTTTTGTCACTTAATGTTATATTTTACTATTTTCTTTAAGGACACTGAAGAACTAGAAACACGCACACTTTCTATACTGACCTGCACAGCTGTTTGCATTTGGGAGGTTTGATGGTGCGCTCTCTACCACAGGGCACTTTAATGACAGTTTTTCCACAATTGCATTTCACATCTACAGTCTCTGGACATGGATTACAGCTACCTAAAAATAAATATATTAACAATATGATAACCTGAATAAGCTACTGACTATAAAAAAATGGTAACTAAATTAACTCTGACAATGCACATTGTATAATTGTCCTATAATAGATGGCTGTTATTTTTTTATTTCTGCTTGGTTTTTTCAACTCCCTCCTGGGAAAAGGAATTTCACCATTCTTACAGAACAGTAATAAGAATAATCTAGGTTATTCTACAGATGTTGACTGGTATCAAGTTATAAATAATTCACCTCTCACATTTTAAAAAGAAAGCCCAGTCATTTGGATTACACAGCATATAAGATTTGCTAATTATATTTCAGCTTTACAAACATATAAAGACATGTCATCCTTCACCTATATTCAAAAGATAGAAGAGAGACACTGAAAAACTGGCACAATAAGGTTTTTCAGATTTTGTACAATATTAAAGAAATATTTAGCCTGTGTATAATTAATGCTTTTTGAAAAGATCCTGCCCTCCTTTATAAGGTTACTCATGCTACTAACCTGATACTTTTTGTAAGAGATCTGTAAAATCTGTGAGATGTTTTTATTTATAGCTCTCCCACACTATCTCTTCATAAAGTGCTAACTGCTAACTTTTATTTTTGTGTAATTGACAGTAAGAATATATATCTTCTAAAAAAGCAAATTTAGACATGGGATTTGGGCTTACTAATCACATTGATTCTGAAACATTAAAGAAAGCAATGCTTTGAAAGCGTTAACAACAGCACAACTTTTTAAGCAATTCTGACTTCTTAGCAGGATCTGGGAAGCAGATCTCTCAATGACAAAAAGTTGCTGAAGAAAAAAAGGATGGAAGGATACAGGCTATATTGCAAAGTAAATTAAATTATAATACATTATCAGCACAGCTACTTTTAAAAAGTAAACTAAAGCTGTACTGCCAGAGGAGCCAATATGTGCACAATTTGTTTAAACATTTTATTAATGAAGACAACTGCCTACATTCTCAAAAAGATGGAAGGGCAGATATCACGCATAAGCCTGCAGTTAAAGCCAGAGAACGCTGTTCTCAAATCAGCTGTTTGTTACAATGTATTACAGTAGGAAACAAAATGTTTCTATTCCGCAGCAACACATTATAAATTTCAGCAAGAATGATTACTTAATTAAAAGGGCAGGTAAATACCAGATCATGAACAGAATAGATTAACTTACTTTTCGTCCTGGGTTCAGCTACACCTTTTTACAGGGACCCCTGCTAAAGTCCAAGTGCTTATTATCAGGAACCTCTAATAATAATGAGATCAGGTAACTTTTAAAGGGCCTGATCAGGCTAGTTCTTCTCTAGGAGGAATACAATTTCCTTTAAAATCAGTGGTCACAGAGACCTGGCAGCTCATTGCAAAATCAACCTGACTTAGTATAACATACTAAAGATAAAATCATCAATCAATCAAACCACAGCTCTTAGAATACTGGTGTATAAGGAAAAATGCAGGAATAGAAATCTTTTGAAATGAAAATTATTGCTTTCATTAGGAATATTTTCAAACATTCTGACAAGATATTACAGATTGTACTAGATTATAATTTGTTAAAGCACACAGAGGTTATTTTCTAAATTTACCGTCTGATACCATAATTACTAGCCTCATTAGATTCAACTTTTGGCACCTAAATATTGACAATTGTACTGGTTTGATATATTACATACACTTTAAAGTATATTCTATGATTTCATTATCAACTGAGCTAATGCAGAAAAACAATGCTACCAGTTTTCTTCTAACAGTACAAGAAACTCCAACGTGTATTTCCAGGATTTTGGGGGTATGTGGAAGGCAGAAGAAAAGAAGGGGAAGAAGAGATGGGGCCCAGTTAACAGAGGAAAAAACAAAACGCTAGTTTGTGGTGACAAATTTACTAGCAGGCTGACTGGGACAACTATCACATTTACCTGCCCTGTCCTCTTAAGAATCACCGCCTCAAAAGTAAGCTTGGCTGAACAAGCTGTGAATTATTTCCCCAGTTGTTGCAACTTATATAGTCCAGAATACCAAGGGAAATTACACAGGCTACTCAGCTGCTGTTTCAGCAGGGGAGCAGCCTCTGTGGAGAAAATTGCTGAGACGGCAGCTGCTTTTTCACTCAGTCCAATTTAATCCCCTACCAAGTGAATGTCAAAACAATTGGCCAGGATAAAAACTGCCAGGTAATTTTGACCATTTTCAGCATCTTTTTAAATGAGGTCACTGGACGCAGAAGTAAACTTTTTTGTTATCCTTCATATAGTCAGTAACAAGTTCTTTTCTCTTTTACCAGTAGGATACTGATAGACATTCAAATTCCATCAACTTTTTTATTATTATTATTTTGTTTTAAACCCACTTGTATCACATATTTTATTCCAGGATTTTTTAAAAAGCATGCAGACTTGACCATTTCTACACATAGCTGGACTTTGTTATGCATATTCAGTGAATGGAATTATTTGAGAAAAAGTCAAGCTATGGATTTTGAATTCAGCAGCTGGAAAGGGGACAGCACATTTTCAGAGGAACAATGCTAAGCAAAATTAACAGGTAAAATCTTAGGCTGCATTATGTAAGTCCTTAAGCTCTAACCAGCACTAAAAACCTTTCAAACACTGCCCCCACAAAAAGCCCACATAAAACAAGGGAGAGAATTCATTAAGCACCACATGGAGTCATGCAAGGATGAAGTCTGGCAAAAATAAACAATATTCTATCACTGTGGGGATCCTTCACTTATTCTTACCTCTGTGGCAGCCTGAAGGACATTTGTGGTTTCTGCAGCCTAGAGTCCGCCCGCAGATTTGATCACAAGGTGGGCAGTTTCCAGAACAGCACTATTCAAGATAATAAGCATACTTTATATAACTTGAAAACTTGTATTATTTCTGGTATAAATTTTTATCTCATTTTTTCAATACTTATCAAAATTTCATGCAATATAATCAAGTCTCATCAAATTCTTGGTAGGTATAGAAAGAGGTCATCTGGAAAGTTGTTTTAAATAATTCAAATTATAAAATACAAGAAAACAGACATTTGAAAGCATCATTTCAATACACTAACAAGGCAAGGGGCTTCTGAAAAGCATAAAACATTTTAAAAGTTCAAATTCTTATAATATTTTAATCCAAAATAATTTCAGGAAATTACATGTAGGATATCCAATAGCTTGCCCCATTACTCTTGGAGTTCTTTCACTTTATACTGTATCATCCCTGGCATGAAAGTATTGCTAAACATCTTTTAACTTTGTAGCAAAGGTCAAATAACATCAGGATCAGTTATCTACTTTCTGTTCTTATACAAAATAGTGACATGGAAGAACATATCACAACACCATCACATTTGGTGGATGTCAGCAGAGAGCCCCATCTTTTCTATTAACTTGAAAAGCACCCGTCTTCCAAACTCTACAAGGAAGAATGACAGCTAGGAAGAGAAACCTAGATTTTTTAGCATAAATTAAAGATGTCAAGATTGCATTTACTTCTTCTGTTAGATATTCACATAAAGGAAATTCACTGTAGTAATAATAATACTACTACTCAAAAAAATTGAAGAATAAACCTGTACTTTGTCATGCCATCTTTGTGGTAAGAACTCAACTTCTGTAATATCTTAATTAACACCTAGCAGGCAACTTTCAGGTCTTCTTGAATCACTAAACTGAAAAGATAGGTCTGAGCTATCAATCATTCCTATGATTTCAAATAAGAAGGGAAACAAAACTCAAATTCCAAATTGTCAGACCACTGCTGCTTGCAGCAATGCATATTACAAGCAGCTGTGGAATACTGGGTTGTCAAAAATTAGAGTATGCCCCTTACAAAGCTATGAGAGATTCCCAGCTCTTCCCACAAATGAAATAAATTGATTTAACTACTACAGAATGCACAAAGCATCAGTAGCTACTTAAGTATTATAGGCTTAAATTGTAGGTTTAAACTAACAATAGTGTGTGTGTCTATAAACTAACAGTAGAATACAGCAAACAGTTCTAGCTTTCTAACACATGGAGAGAAAGGAATGTTCGGCTGACAAGGGAAGGAATATCACGAGACTGATAACAACTAAGGAGACAGTAAATAAGACCAAGGATGCTAGCCTTTAAGATAGCAGTGGCGCCCAACGTGGAGCGAGACTGGAACAGAACAGAAGCAAGGACATACCAACTGCTAACTCGGCACCAGGACCTTGCGAGCATGTGCAAGCACCAAGGTCATTCACTAAACACAGTGAGGAAGAGCCAGAGAGCCCCCCCACTCAGCAAGAAAGCCCATGTGTAATTAGAATGCAAATATTACAATTAGTTCCTTGAAACACTACGAATATGCATGAGTATGATAAATACATATACCCACTGTCAGCAAGTATCGGGCATGCTCACCTTCGTGAAACTATTTGTGTGTGTGCTCAATGCTGCAATAAAGAATGCCTGCCTTCTAAAACTCCAAATCTAGTCTTAGAGACTTTCTCTGACTGACTTTTATGGTCTCTGAAAGTAGAACTGCCTTCTGAAACAGATAAGTTGTCAAAACTCCCTCCCAGTTTTTGAGGCCAGAGAGTTTTCCTTGGTGACATGCTGTTCAGAGAATTCTGCTTCACTGCAAACTAATGTGAATGATGCTGAAGAAAACTCTTCTCTCTTTACAATAACATGAGGCAGAGCAACAGATTGATGATGTGATTTATACATAATATAAAACACTATATCTAAAGAAAAACAAAGTTAACTAAACAGCATGTTTGAGAAAGATCATCTCTGGACACTTACCTTTCTCCTACATTGGTGCTTTTGGCAATCACGAATTTTAGTACACTTTGTTTCACATAGATATGGCTTATGACAAGGCATGCGTTTAGTGTGCTTCCCACAGCGGCACTGTTTTTCAACTTCCTGGGCAGAAACACAGGGGGAAAAAGCAAGGTATTTTTAACACAAAAAAAAAAAAAAAAAAAATAAAGTGGAAAATAAAATGTTTTTCTACCAGCTGTAAAGAAAATTTCATGGGAACAAAACATTACAGTGCTTTATCACAACAGGAAGCATATCAAATGCTCTGAGCAGATAACCTCTCTGTGAAATAACTACTCGGGGACCTAGTGTCAGTATCGCAAACACTGTGCTCTGGACAGCACCACACTGTGACTTTGGTCTCACTGAGGGGAAAGCCGTTTCAAGAGAACTACTCAAGTGTGTAGTGCAAGATGACAAGCGTAAATGCAGAAAAAAACCATACAAAAAAGTACCCTTCCTGCATAGTAAAACAGATTCATCCATTGTGTATACAGATAATTTAAGAAGTAGGTGACCAGATTTATCTGACCCTTGCCCCAGCTATCATGTGCTAACTACATTCACCATAGACTCTGTAGCAAAGCTGGTTCAGGAAGAGAGAACTGAGAGCAGAGAGAGCAACAGCTTTATAGGCCAGACCACAGAAGCTCCATAGATCCAGACCAGAGTAAACTATTATTTTCTTACTAGTAATGAAATAATGCTTTGTTACAGCATCTTCCATTTCACTAATGAAGAAATAGCATAAGACAAAGCATTAAGGAAGCTAGAAGAGCTGAGAAGTGTCTTTTAGACCATGATTGATTAAAAAAAAAAAACAAACCCAAGCATCAAAAAAAACAAGCCAAAACAATAAAAAACTTATGTATGTATTATTTCAGATACATAAAACTCAACTATTAATTCAGAATTGTGTTGGAGCAGGAGGGGAATAGGGAAAAAAACATGTTGCTTTTAATGAGCAGAAAGTCATAGACTTTGTGATAGATATGATTTCATTTTCCCCAGGAGACTTGCACTGTTCCAGGTATACAGTGTTTAAAAGCCCTAACAAAATGTGAACCTGCTAGGGTAAGACTAACCTGTCTGCATATTTCACAGGGACCTCGATGACAGCGCTGTGAACACTTATGGATGCCACATTCCAGAACTTTGTCACAACTATCACCACAGGTGGGCACATCTTCTGTACAAGGCAGTGTAAACTCTAGATGAAGAAAGAGAAGTACGAGCAAACATTTAGGGGAAAAAAAAAAGGCAAAAATACTTAGAAAAAGAAAACTGCACTGTGTAGTAGGAGTTCAGATGCCAATTCTCTCACTTTTTTTTAAAAAAGCTTCTCTAGAATTACTCAGTTATTCACATCATCAATTAAACCCCTGGTACTAAATGAAGCTTTGAGAGAATTAAGCAAAAGAGTTAATAAAAGCTGTCAGAGTTCACTGTTTGTAAAAAGTTTTTACGGCTCATGCCCTGCACAATTAATCTGAACTACTCACTGTCAAAGACTGGACAACTTCAGTTTTCCTATTTTAGCTTTTAAAGGAGAAGGAAAACAAACATATTAAATAAATAAAAAAACAAAAACCAACAACAAACCAAAAAACAACAACAAAAAAACCACCACAAAAACCAAGAGCTGCTTACTTGATTTTCCACAAGGACAGGACCTTTTCCCAGAACGAGGACAGTCTCCACAGGGACCAGCATGACAAACTTGTTCACATGTGTGATTACCACAAGGCAAACGTTTCCCACACACCTGGAAAACTCAGAGAAATCAAGTGAATGGAATGTAACAGAATTACATATCAAGACAATGCAACCCAAAGGGATAAACTAGGGGTGAGAGACGCCTTTTTCTTAATTGTGTTAACAAATCTTATATTCGCTAAGTTCATCAAATAACTGATCCTGACTGGAAGCCCCCTGTATATAGAGGAGTTATTAATTCACGTAACAGTTAACCTGAGTAGTCCCAGGCCTGTCTTGTGCTGCACATACAGCTTGTCCTTCAGGCCCCTGTGCTGCAGCACATTTTCATTAGCCACAGGATAAACTTATTGTAGCAAAGTGAGATTGGAAGCAGCTCCCACTTGGTAGCTGCGATTATACCATCTGCAGGTCCTTGCCCTTATCTAAAAAGTACAGCAAGAAGTTCTCATCTGAACATCCCCTCTGACAGTAGAAATGATAAACAGAGTTGCCTTCTTGTAACAAAACCCTTCAACAGCTTCAATGACCAAAATGTGGTTAACCCTTTCTACAGATGGGGTCTGCATTGCACCCTGCACCTGGATCAGATGCCCATTCAATGCTAAACAGCTTGAGCCTCCTAGCATTTAAAGGGCTATGCTATTATTTATATTATGCTCCCTTTTTCTATAGTGTTAGTTGAGATAAACTGCATTTTAATTGACACTTTACCTAGGCTGAGTGCCTTTCTTACTGGGATCGTAATGATGAAGTATCTCCTGGTGCTATCTCACCCCTGCCACTCAATTTTGGTTTTAAATTATTTTTTAGTCTGTCAATCCGTTGCCTTGGTCCTAAGAATGAGCTGTAAATACACTTCAAAGAATTAATCAAAGCTTTCATTCTGTTACAGTAACTAGAAGTAAGCATGAAACTCTACAAGGCTGTGGTTTCATGCTAATTTTTCAAGACAGCAATTGAAATTTCACCCTCAAGTACGAGCGAACAAAATATTCAAGATCAAATTCAATGCTACCAGCAACACTATTCTAGAACAGTGGCATTTTGACCACTGTCAGAAATTAACCTGGCCACCAAATAGATCCATTCCCAAACAATGTTGCTACATTTCTGACTGCACTTTCGAAACCTAAAAAAATTAGTTTTATTTTCTTACTGAATTTTTCCAATCCTCAATACGCTGAGTGATAAAATTTTACATAAGATGAGAAATAAGCTTAAAAGGACAGCTTCAACACACCTGGTCACACTGCCATTGAGGACTTGCACAAAGTCTCTCTCCTGTCTGTCTTCCACAGATGCACCGTTGTTTACTGACTCGTGGGCAAGGCTGACAATCTCCTGTGTGTAATTGCAAAGTGACATGGAGAGTAGGAATTGCAAAAGAATGACATATCTTAACAATACAAACAGCTACTCCTCTGAAGTTTAAGAGGGCAGGTCTACCTGCATGACAGGGATTCTCACAGGTGTGCTGTCCACACAGCAGTGTTCGTCCACACAGCAGGCGACATGACCATTCCTTGGCACTGCACCTTCGGGGTACTGGTTTAGCTTTCTTACAGTGACAGGCTGTTGTGACCATCTTTGGGCAAGGTGGACAGGGTCCTAGGTACAGGAAAAAGAACACCTCACTAATGGCAATTTAAGTGAATGTAGCCTTGAACACATCTGGTTTACTCTGAGAATTTTAAATATTTTAAAAGCAGATTTTACACCAAACTATGTAAATGCTGCATAAATGCAGGTGCTACAACCAAGAGACTCAAAGGATTTACCTGGATGACAAAGCAGCAAACATTTATGACCACAAGGAGGTTTGAATTCCCTCTCACATATCTGACCACAGGAGTGGGGTACCAGCCATGGGTCCAGTGCTGGATTCTCCACTTTTCCACAGTAACAGTAATACCTACTGGGAGTTTCAGACCGTTTGTATTCAAACCTGCATTTTGGACTACAACAAAGGGAAAAGGGAGTGAATAGAAAAGCAATTTTATTAAGATTTTTTTAAAAAGAAACAGTTTTTATCTTTTCAGTTTCCCAAGATTGTCACCAGGCTACCAATTAACATTTTTACAACAAATGCAACCAATAACAATGTAACTAAATTTATAATATACAATAATGGTCTTGCTATAGGTCAGATTTTACAATACATTCATTAGAATGTCTCAGGAATTGTCCTATCACTGCAATCCTCTTTCTCAGTGTAGGAAGCACATAGAACAATTTTTATGTCAATACCAAAGGAATGTATGCAACAAAGAGTTAACCTACTTAAACAGAACCAATCAAAAGAGATAAAAACCAGGGGTTTATCAGTGGCAATTTATAAGCTATGTAAAACAAGAGTTAGTGATGCTAACTGAACTATGCATAATATTTAAAATTTTATCTCAGTCAGCATCTTAGCTATTATAAGATGCACATCTTTATTTGTTATCTTTGAAGGTGTCACATAGTAAAAAATACATTATTCCTAAGCATAGACAGACTCCAACTTGTTCGTGCCACAGGTTTTAAAGGATCTCTGTTGCAAGCCATGGATAAGGAATGCAATACAAGGAAGAAGAAACAAAGCACCTCCCATTTCTGGCTATAATAGGAGAAGACAACAGACAAGGAGCTCCTCCTCAGAGAAGAATAGAAGCTTTGAAAGACCTATGTACTCATTTTTATCAAATAGAACGTCAATTTGCCCCTATATAATACATTACAGGCCATACACCACTTATCCATAGTGACTGCGCAGTTTTATCATGTGCTTAAAAGTTAAATAAAATATCATCTCCTTGAAACTGTTTTCATTATAAACATTTTGCTTAAACACAAAGCAAAAAGTAGAACTGTAGTAAAATAGGTATTATCAACCTGGACACTGCCAGCCAAAAAGCTTATATTTTATTTCCTGTTCTCAGAGATCCCACATGAACAGAGCTTTTGAATCCACCAGGCCCTTGCAGCCAAATTTGACAGAGGACTCTGTCTCACAGATATTACTGTAAGTTTCCACATGAAAGTAAGTGGGCAAATAAAGCATACAACAAACATGCACAAAGAAACCTTGAATGAACTTTCAGACACAAAACTACTGAGAAAGCAAACTCCATTATTCATACAGCAACAATACTACCTTCTTCTTTATAAAATCCCACACAAAACTGCAAGACTGGCTTTAGTGCCCGAGTTATACAGAGACTAAAAAAATAGTAAGTCTCTAAATCTTGCTATTTTAGAACCGTCGGGGTTTTTTTGGTTTTGTTTAGTTTATTTAGTGCCAACTTTAAGAGACAAATATGAAAAGCAATTCAGAAACACGTATTAGAAGCTGAGATACATGCAAAATAAGTTACCTTCTCAGAAACAACTTTGATGTAGCAGGTTTTAATATCTCTTGAAATACTCCTGAATCATCTTAATGAAAACTTAAAAATAATTCAAAAGAAAGCAAAGTCAGTCTAAGTGAAGTATCTTTTTAAGTGTACCATGAAAAGCTCACCATGGCCAGGGATAATCCTTCTTCCCAAAATCATCATCTGTCACAGAAGACACAAGAAAAAGGCTGTCCTTGGCCCACTTCTGGATACACACCAGGTGAAATATACAAAAGCATCCACAACAGCTCCAGACCTAAAGAGCAGATATAAGTGTCAACTGCTTTATATTGTACTTATTTTTGTTTCTGTTGATGATCATCTGCAGTATCTAAAGAAATACAAGATTGCTATTTTTCCATTTAAAAAATGGGTTTGCAAAGATAGATTATACCTATTGTTAGATTAATACAGGCAGTTTTACTGTTCCTGATTCATACCTATAATCTGTTTTCTTGTTCCTCTGGGAAATTTTTGCCATGGCATACAGAGCCCAAAATACCATCATAGAAATATTGATATAAACACATTGTTGGTGATCATGTAGCACAACCTCGTGCTCAAAGTAAGGCTGTTGCCAACTTAGCTCAGTCACAGCTTTGCTTAGCAAAGTTGGAAAATCCTGAAGGATGGGGATTCCACAACCAACCATCCTGGGCAACTTACTTCAAGTGTCACGCTCCCTTCCTAGAACTCAGTCTACACCTTCCAAGCCCCAGTTTGTGCCATTGTCCCTTATTACATTCCTGTCACCATAAAGATGACTTTGGCTTTAGCCACCTTCACAACTCCAACATAACAGAGGCTGCAACTGTGTCACAGAATAGTTCGGGTTGGAAAGGACATTAGGATCACCTAGTTCCAACCCCCTGCCATGGGCAAGGACACCTCACACTAAACCATGTCACCCAAGACTCCATCCAGCCTGGCCTTGAACACCGCCAGGGATGGAGCAATCACAACATCCTTGGACAACATCCCTTTGCCTTCTCTCTGCCAGACTAAACAAGCTCAGCTCTCCCCATCGCATACACTAGGTTTCTAAACATCTTGGCACCAGAAGTACTAATAAGATTTTATCCCCCTTTCAAACTTCAGGATTTACATACAATGCTGGTAAGAGTAAGTTCTGATTGGAAGTGAGCTTTCAGCCTAGTGTCTTTTGTTCAAAGAGCAAGACAGGTATAAAACGGAACAGAATTAAAAGCAAATCTGCTTAAGAGAGTTGATTTTGCCAGTATCCTGCATCCATCACTAAGCGTTTATGTTGTTGCTCCCAGTGTACCTCTCTGTCAGTTCTGGAGTGAAATCACCATACTTCCCTAAGAGTTTGCTGCTGAAAACCTATTTAAATAACAAAAATGCAGTTTTATGACTTAGAAACCTTACACATATTGATATTTGGTAAGAGAAAAGCAGCAGAAAAAGATCAGTTCTGATTTCTTTATCTTTTTAATAACTTGTAACATTGCTATGTATACTTCACAGTATAAATTATACTGTGAAAACAAGGAGAATTTCCCCATAACTTTTAGAGGACAAAGGTGATGATGTAAGTTTGTAAAAGTAAGGTAAGTAACTCCCCAAAACTAAAGCTAAACAGGAGACATTAATAAACACACTTGACTGAAATGTTATAGATTCAAGATAACTAACAAACCACTTAATTATAAAATCAGCTCACTTCTGCTGAGATAAGATTAACTCTCAAGAGACACAAAACTTAAAAATAAGGTTAAACATACACATTAAGGTCTGAAGAAATACAGATTAAATATGTTAAAAAAATCATACAAAACATTGTATTTCTTTCTAAAAAAAAAAAGTTAATTACTACATTTTCATTGGATACTTGTAGTCCATGTACCTCTAGCATAGTAAGTTCAAGATTTTCGGCACTTTTTTTTTAATGTCAAACATACAGCTGCAAACATAACTGATTCAAGTAACCAACAGGAACAGGGTTGGGCCTTTGAACATCAAAGGGACATTAATACATAACAATGAAAGTGAAAAAGATTTGTCCTGAAATCTCTCCCACAAAAAATGTAGCTATATTAAGTCAACCTTCCCAGATATGCCACCTTTCTCTTTCACCTGATTAGCATTTGGAGCAGCAAAGTTTATCTTGGGTCCCCTGCTACAAATCCAGCAATAATATTTCCTAGCTTCCTATTTCTTGCCTTGGTATTTGCTACAGAGTAGCTTACTGAATATACCATTGCAAGCACTGGTCTTCAAGTACTTCACTTTTTCATTTGCTACCCTCTGTAATTTAGAAATAACTATTTTACATTAGGATAGCAAACATACGTCAAAAATTCCACATTCTGATTACAAGCTATATATATATATTTAAGCACTTACTTCTTCACACATTTGAAAAATGTAAAGATGTTGAATGTTGCATTCAGTACTCTACCAATTTAAAAACATCAATACCAAGAATCACCTTAGTAATATAATCAAACACAAGTTACTCAGTTATATCTGCTTTATTCTAAAAGACTACTGAAAAATACTTACAGCTTGGTTCCTTTTAACTGAGGCAATGCAGATCAGACATGTCATAGCCCCTGACTGAAAAGCTTCATTCATGTACTGTCTTGTACGTTCCAGTTCACTTGCATCTCCATCTTTAATGTATAAAGATTTTTAAAGCAATCAGTAATGTTTGATCTGCTATTCTACACATGTTGAGACTGCTGTAAAAATGTATTTTTTTCCTCTGAACAGAAGCCAGTCACATATTATTACAAAACTACATTATTAGAAGTACTTAAGACAGTTTCAAAACTATACCATTGATTCTGCATAAGAAGGCAAGTAGTACTGCCAGCATGCATTGCTGGGAACAAGTATTTTTAATACAAGACATAAGAATAAAGTGCTTTCCCTCCAATTATGGAAAAAAATTAATACACAGCCAATAATACAGTATTGCTTAAGCTTTCATACTGAAAGAAAAGTCAACAAATGAAAAAATATTTACCAGTTTGACTGGTGTAAATGGTAAATGTTTTGGCCAAAATCTTTCCTTGTTTTACTTCAGCATCTTCATCATCCTCTTCAGATGAGGAGCTAAACTGGTCTTCAACTAGCTTTTTCGCTGCAGCCTGATTAGCCTTCTTAATTTCATCAAATTTCTTCTGTGAAGATAATTCTGTTAAGAGAACAGATTAATACCGTAACAGTTACTCATAACACCACATTCAGGTCTACATACATTCAACTGTCCTTTTCTTTAAGGAGTTTGATGATTTTATGCTTTTAAGGGCACTATGTTGCTACATTTTCAATACTACACACGAAGAGATAAATTGTGTTTTCTTCTTTAATGTGCATTATCCATAAAATTCACAGGAGGAATTATTATCTGTCAATTACTGCTGACAAATCCAACCAGACAGACTAGAATATATGCATCTATAATGCCGCTTTATAAAAGGGATACTTTAAAAAACCCACAACACACATCTCACACAGACACAACTTTCATAGCATGAGGACGAAAAAACCTGATAAAAACAAACAAAACCCCACAAACAAACACACAAAAAAAGGCCCCTGGCAATTCTTGACAAGTGCAATTGTTATAATTTGCCTGGAGGTGCTTCTCCCAGCATCTGGGATTTTTTAAATTATTACTTTTACTGATCTCCTTCCACCCAACAACTCTGATGTAATACTGGGTTCACAGTACTTCACAGGTGAAAACACTGAACAAGACAGGGTATTACCAGCTTTTGTTGAAGGTATTGCATGTGAAATAGAGAAAGATTCTCACATAAAAAAAAAAAAAAAGTAATTTAACAGAGCTCATAATAAAACAAAGTGCCTTTAAGATAACATATCACAGAGATAAAAGGTCTTCAGCACAGGACTCCTAGTTTTCCATATTAGACTACTGCACCGAACTGGGGTAGCGTCAAGTCTAGTTTTAGGGCTTTCCTTAAGAACCTGTGATGCCACTTAAAAGAGCTCCCTATTTGGCACTTCTCCACTTGCAAAGTATTAACTTGCACTCGCAGCACGCCCATGCACAGGGCAGCCCGCACCGCGCCACTCTGACCAGAGTACCTCACGCTTGTCCCTAGTGGGCAGCACTCTCTCGAGTATTTCCACCCGCACTGGAAAACAGCTGGTCCATTACTTTAGACTTCTTCAGCTTGGAAGGCTCCAACCCTGCACCCGGGCAGGACACAGCCCCGCGTTTCCCCCGGTGGTGCCCACAGGCAGTGGCGGCACATGGCGAACACCACGGCTCGCTGCCGCCGAGCGGCAAGGACAGGCGCCAGGCCCGCCGGCCACACAAGCGTCCCCAGCCCGCCTTCCCTCCACACGACGCCCGGGACAGACCCGAGCTGGGCATTCGCGGGGGCTCCCCGAGGCCCGGCTGCACCACGGGCCACAGCCGGCTCCCCAGCCAGGCGCCCCGCAGCCCCCGCACGGACACGGGTAAGGCGGAGAACACGACACTCACCGCTGGCCGACTCACCGCTACTCCCCGCGGCCGCAGCGCAGGCACCGCCGCGGGCCCTGGCAGCCGGGGGCCGGGCAGTTGCCCCTGCACGGGCAGCGAGCCCTTCCCCGGGCCTGGCGCGGCCGCGGCCCCGGCCCCGGCCGCCCTGGCGCCAGGGCGCCTCCATCTCTCCCCCGCCAGTGACCGAGAAGCGGCGGAGGGAAGCGCAGCCCTCCTCACACCCGCGGCTGAAGCCAACCCAAGGCGCGCTCGGCACGCCAGCCCCCCCGGCAGGGAGTGGCAACGCAGGCGGCACAGCCCCCGTGAGCTCCGCGGCACAGCGACTACAGCTCCCAGCGTGCACCGCGCGGGCGGGGCGAGGGGACTCCAACACCCAGTGTGCAGCGGGGCGTCACGCGACCCCAGTCGTTACTGGGCCGGAGCTCGAAGTCACCTGAGGGGATGGTCGTGCCGGCGCGTGTGTGATAGCGGTCGGGGTGCGGGCCCCTATTACCTGGTGCTTGGGTTTATTTTTGCGTGCTTCTCTGGCCACAGAAGTAATGGCTTCAGATGTCTGTCACTGAATTGTTAGGTTAGAAAAGACCTTTAACATCGAGTCCAACCAATAACCCAGCATTGCCAAGTCCACCACTAAGCCATGTGCCTAAGCACATCTGTATGATCTTTTAAACATCTCCAGGGATGGTGACTCCACCACCTCCGTGGGCAGCATGTTCCAATGCCTGATAACCCTTCCAGTGAAGAATTTATCCCGATACCCTGTGTAAGCCTCCCCTGGCACAACTTCAGCCCATTTCATAGAATCATAGAATAGTTAGGGTTGGAAAGGACCTTAAGATCATCAAGTTCCAGCCCCCCTGCCATGGGCAGGGACACCAGACATTAAACCATGTCACCCAAGGCTCTGTCCAGCCTGGTCTTGAACACCGCCAGGGATGGAGTATTTCCTCTTGTCCTGTTGCTTGGGAGAAGACTGGCACGCAGCTCACTACAACCTCCTTTCAGGTAGTTGTAGAGAGCAAAAAACTGCCCCCTGAGCCTCCTTGTATACAGAGTAAATTTTTGGCAGCTATGTCTGTAGGGTGCAGCTCTTGCACATGTTTTCCTCATAGCCCATCTTCTGAGCATGTGAGTTAAAAGTCAGCCGCAAAGTGTCTTTAGAAACCTCACTGAAGCGTATCCAGGTTTTACAACACAAAAATACATATTGAGGTACCTGTGTGCCTCCTGAAGAGATCTGACAAGTAGGAGCCAGTTGAAATAATTTCAATTTTATAAAACATAAATATTTATAGCACTTATATAGTACTTACAGCACTTCTGCTCTGCCTCGTGCCGGGAGGAACTGCATTTAGCAGGGATTGGGGGGGGTGGGGAGAGAGTTGGTGGTGTGCAGGGTTTTTTTCAGCAAATACGTGATTATACAAGTGAAATAATAAAAGATTTCCAATCATAAAAAGAGTCTGAAAATAGTAAGTAAACTACTGGAGCTCAGTTCTGGTTTTCTGTTTTATTTTGTAGTGTTTATACTTGTTTTATTCCCAAGAAAGGGGCAGCTAGTGACTGCAACTCATGTTAGACTGAAGTATCAATAAAAGAAAAAATATAAACAGTAGATCTCTGCATTTATTAGTTAAAACTTATCACGCATTTCTCTAATACAAAGTCTTCAACTTCAACAAAGGAGAAAAGTGCTTCCTAAGTGCATAGGGAAATCTGACACAGCCCTACAGGATGCTACTGCCATAGAGATTGCAAATTATATTCAAGACCTGAATTAGAAGAATGCTTATTGCAAACTCCAACATTCACGACATAGTTAAATGCCAGCATAACAATTGTTCTTGTGTGCAAAGGTATAGTCTTTAATGAAACAATGGCAAAGAATTCATTGTACAGAAGATCCAGTTTATAATATCTCCATCTTATTAAGGAGAAGAATGAAAGTATAGAGATATTTTCCAGTATAGTATGCTTATATATAATAGTAACCTTTACATACATATTTATGAAGAGTGGGAATACAATTGCCCAGGATAATCAAATTGCCCTAAACACAGAATTATCCCTTGAAATCCCTTTCTTCGCTCTTTGTCATCAAACTTCTCCAACATTAAGTGGCTATGATCAAAGTCTACTAAAAATGCCCAGCTGAGACCACAACTAATAAAGCCAATTTTTGCCAATGGAAAAATACATAAATTAGGGGAAAAAAATCCAAGGAGATAATGCTTTTAAAGCAGTTGAAAATCTATCTGACAAATGAAGCAATATATTTTACTATGCTAGTAGTAGTTATGAAGAAAGAAATACCCTATCAATCAATGAAAAAAATAACCTATTTAGTCATGTTCTTTCCCCAACAGCAGCTACGAAGATGCCATAGGGACAGTTTGGCCTCTTTCTGTCATGTCTGCTCCTTGCACTCTGTCAATGTCCACAACTGCTACACTAGGGACATAAAAATTTTTAAGGACAGATCTTAAAAACTTGATAGTCCATAGGTTCAGCAGCCACATGGAGCAGAACAGTCTTCAAGACTATGGATTTGTTATTACTGTGGAAAGAACAGCTAGATTTTGAGCCATCCATATTTTTCAGAATGATGCTTGCAAGAAGTTATATTTTCTCCATTCTCTATTCCAGCCTTTGCATGTATTATCCTGAAAAAGGTTCATTTAAAACTGCCCACTTACATTTCAAGAAATCAGCCAAGGTGGACCCAATGAAATAATGATATTTTCCAAATCTTACAGCCTTCAGTACTCATATATCCCTCATATATATATATATCTCATGTATCTCATATATACTTAATTCATCTTATGTTAATCAATACACATTAAAATGTATTTGTTTATACACAAATTTAATATCACAGTTCATGCCTTCATGACTTCCATGACTTCAAACAATATAACTGTAAGCAAACTTTTCCTTCTTTCCATAAGTAGACATAAAGAAATTATTTTAAAATAGCGAAACTTTTAATGTTGACAGGATATTACTGTACGTAGATTGAATGCATTTGCTATAGAGCAGTTACATAAAGAGTACATAATGCATTAGCAAATAATGCCACCTGTTTCTGCAAGACTGAAGTGTTACCTTACATGCTCGTTCTCAATTCTTCTTTTTCTTCTCAAAACCTGCCAAATATGTGCTGTTTGTAGGAAATTAGTGACATTACCTCAAAAAATATTTTTTCCTAATTAACAGCCAGATCCTATAAAGATTAGAAATGAATGTATTCAGCCCCATGCAGGACTTGACCCTAAGTCTTATTGGCAACTTTCAGTGGTTTATTCTGCTTTTGACACTGCAGGCTTCTCTGTGGTTGCATCTGCTTCTTGCAGATCCAAGTCTGCAAATTCTTGCTCTATAACTGGCTTTAATATTTTCTCGATTTGTGTAAGTCTTTTTTTCAGTTTCTGTTGTGCAGCATCATACTCAGCCAACAACCTGGCAAACTTTGTTTGTAACCTGTCCATTGCTCCTTCCATGTAGGTGACTTTCTCTTCCAGATCTTTAGGATCACTTCCTAAGTTTGCAACTTCAATGTCCAGCAGCCCGTCTTTCATTAGGATTTGTTTTCCCTTTTCTTCCAGCATAGCCTTTGCATCTGGGTATTCTGTTAAAGCCTCCATGAGATCATCTTTAGACAGACAAAACAAGTCAGAGTATCCGATACTTTTAATATTTGCTGTTCTTCGATTGCCAGCTTTGCTACCTTTGATATTAAGAATGCTGATTTCTCCAAAATAGCTGCCATCACTTAGGACCACAAACTGGGTAATTCCGTCATCAGCAACTACTGCCAGCTTGCCTTCTTTGATAATGTACATCTCTCGTCCAATATCTCCTTTTCTGCAAATATAATCTCCAGGACTGTATACCTGTGGCTGGAGTTTCAAAACCAATTCAACCAACAGACCAGCTTCACAGTCTGCAAAAATCCGAACTTTTTTTAGTGTTTCCAGGTGAACATTGATTGCAATCTCTGCTCTTAATTTATCTGGCAGATACTTCAAGACTTCCCTTTCATCCACAGCCTTCTTATTTGTCCACAGGTAGTCAAACCACTTTATAACTCTTTTTTCCATGTCTTTACTCACATTCCGAAAGTGCATATACTGCTTGATAGCATCAATCCTTGCCTGAAACTCTGCTCTAGCAGCATTCATGTTGGAGATCATGGAGCCCACATTACCAACAATCGTAGCAAAAATCAATACTCCAACCAAGAAGTCGATGACCACAAAGAAATACTCAGAATCTCTTACAGGAGGGGGTGTTTCACCGATAGTAGTCAGGGTCAGTGTTGACCAGTAGAGACTGTAGACATACTTTCTAATGAGACGGGCAAATTCAGGATCAGAGGTGTTGGGGTAGACCCATGTGTCAGCCCCAAATCCAATGGCTTTTGAGATCGAGTAGTACACACAGGCATTCCAGTGAATAATAATCACAATGTACATGACAAGGTTAGAGATCCTGAAGATATTTGGGTAGTTTGTCCTTGTTTCTGTTCGCTGGAAGAATTCAAACATCCGAGCTACTCTGAGTAGCCTGTTTATTCTCAATTCTGGGTAATTCAGTCCTAATTTAAAGTATAAGATATCAGTTGGTATGATTGACAGAAAATCTAATTTGAATTGAAAAGATGCCTTATATTTCTCTCGAAGCTTTTGTTCTTCTTTCACCAGAAGACCTTGCTCCAGGTAACCTAAAATCAAATTGTAAATAATAAAAAATGTTACAACTTCAACTGTATTGTGTTTAATGTCAATCCAGATATACTTCAAAAAATATTTTAATTGCAAATTCCAGATGGTACATAACTTCTCTTATTTTTTAATAAAAAAATTCTTATTTCAAAATATTCAACTTTGTTCTATATGGTTTGACTTAAGCTAAATTATAGTTTTGAAAATTAAACATTTCTAGCAGTGATTTTTTTCCCTCCACTTTTCCATTATGGTGAACATCTGAAAAAGAAAAAAACAACCCTCAAAAAAACTCCACAGGGAAAGAATTTGAACATGGGAATTCCAGTTCCATATTTAGATTATCTACTCAGTAGCTCTGGAGGTAGGGTAAGATTTTAAAAGAAACAGTTGCATCTGAAGCAACTTGGATGTCTTGTTTGCACAGTGGTCTTGAAAATCAAGAAAACGTTTGAATCTCCTTAAATACAGAATCCAGATATAGGTGCTAGTTCTTCAGAACCCTTGATTTTCACTTGGCCACATCACATATTAATTTTGTCTTGCTGGGGCAGCTGCAGGCAGAACAGCTTGTATCTAGCTTACCTCATGCCTAGCTTACTTACCTCAGGCTTTATGTATGCATCAGTTTCTCCTATTTTTACAGGTCACAGATTACAGTCTTTCAGAGATCTCTCTCAGTATCATTTTTACTGTCACACCTCCTCAAGGATACCCAGGTAATAAGGGTAATAGTGTTCTAAATATTTGAACCCACTTGGCATAAATATGTGAAGAGGAATAATTAATCATTGAGTATACTTACCTGTTCTTGTCCGTACGAACATGTCAGCAATATAGATGACATCAGAAACGTAGTCAATAATAAACCATACCGCTAAGTAGTCGTGCTGAAGCTCATCAAAACAGGCTCTGAATAGGAAAAGACAAAACTAAATTACCATGAAATGAAAATTAAATATTTGCATGAAGTCATTAATAAGTAAAATCTTTTTTAATCTATTTAGGGAAAATACAATTTGCCAGTACATCACCTAGCAATAATCATGGTCCAGTTGTACATGACAGGCATTGTGATGCAAAACAACCAATTGTAATACATATTTCCTGCCGGATCAATAATCAAAATCTCTTTCTTCTCCCTAAGTGATAGGCAGAAAAACAAACAAACAAACAAACAAAAGGAGATGGAATGAGAGACGTAAAATACACGTAACAATTTTTGAGGAATGAAGTATTCCAGAAATTGTTATTGTAAAATAAATAGTCTTTATTAAAGTTAAGCTTCCTTGCTTGAATACTTGGAGAACACGAAGCTGCTTGTTAGGTGTGACTTAGGACACAAATTTTAGAATCTATATTTTGCTGAGCAAAATCATCTTGGCAATCCCACTTCAGTTTACACTGGCACATGTAATTTCAATCTTTTAAAGTTACTTTTAATGGTTTCCTACCCAGTTAACTATCTTAATTGACTTAATCGTATTTCAAAAAATAAAAGGATTGTGTGGCTACTACTCATGTTTAAAGAAGTGAGAAAAATCACGACTTTCTCATTGGGAAAAGTCTAGCTCTGAGAAAGATGAAACATTGGCATAGTTTACATAAAGAAACCGAAGAACATGAAATCATACAACAAAAGTTCCTACTGCATTATTTTAAGTTTCTCTTCCTTGGCCAGAAAATTTTGAATTCACCAAACAAAAGATAAGGCAAGAGTTTACTTGATGTAGGTACCCTTATGTGTGGAAGAGATTGCTTTACACTGGCACATCTTTTGCTTCAGGGTGTTATCCAAAAAATATTTGATAATCACAATACAAAGGAGAATTTTCTTGATTTTTTTTTCCAGACCAATTCCACACGTGCATATTTCTGTTGTCCACATATGAAGTTATATCAAAACAGATCTGTTCTAGGGAGAACAGGAGTCTGAACACTCATTCACAAGCACAGGATGTCCATGAATGGATTTGATTTTACATAAAAAGCAATTTTGTTAGACTAACAGGAGGATTTGCATGAAAAATACTTACTCTTCTCTATTTTCTTTGTTCTTTGACTTATCTTTATTTTTGTTTTTCTCCTTTTTGTCCTTGTTCTTCTTTGTTTCTCCATCCTTTTTTCTTTCTGACTTGCTAAGAAATAGATTTACATTTTCAGTTGTTATAGACTAAATTAAAACATATTTGGAAAGAGATGAATTATCTTAGAAATAGTAGCAATATTAGTCTTTGTCTTACCTCTTTTCTTTTTTCTTTTTCCTCTCTTCCCTAAGGAAAAGAAAAATATGATAGGGTCATGGGATGCACATACCTCTTGCTTCCACATTTGTTTCAGTCATCTGAATTCAGTAAGGATTACATTATACTCGGGTGTTCGGCCTTCAGAACTGTTTTGCTTACTGTATTCACATAGCACTACTTTTATTTTAAATTAGTAGATGTAATACCAATAACTTTAGTATTGAGAATGATTATCTTAATTGATGTGCATGAAGTTAAAATGTACGTGCAATCTCTTTTGGGATTACTTGAATGTCATAACTTTGCGAAGAACTTATTAAATACATATCAATCTTCTGCATTGGTGCTTAAACAAACAATATTGCAGTACTCTCATTTTATGAAATGGCAAAGATACTTACTCGCCTTTATTACTATTGTTGTTAATATTGTACTGTGCAAATGCACTGGGTAGATACCATTGCCTGGGGAATAGCAAAACAACAGAGTTACATGATATCTGCTGAAATACAAAAAACCAAAAAACATTTAATCAATGTTGTCACAGACTGTTTCTCACCATTTTACTCATGGGGTAAGGTATCTAAGGAAATAGCAAGAGCCCAGATTTTAATCTCCTAAATATTTACGGTAAATAATATATCATAATCTTAAAAAATTAATTAGAGGGTAAAAAAACCTAGATGATGGCAAGTGCCTGTGCTTAGTTAATCCTATTCAAATTATCACAGAATAAAACCCAAACAGACACAAAATTGTACATTTAACATACCTGTTTTCCCTTTTGTCTATTGGTTTAGGATCCTCACGGGTGTCTTGCACTACCACACTGGGAACAATTGAATGGGAGTAGTGGGTCTCAATCACTCCTACCCTCATGGTGAAGTTTGTCTTACCTTGGGTAATTGAAGAAGACTGATTTAAAAAAAAAAGAATCAAGTAATTTCAGAACTAGCACAAGTAACAAGCAAATTTTTTCCTATAGATGAATCCTTTATATCCTTTCTTCCACTAACCCCAGCAACAGTATTTTAAGTTTCCTTTCTCTCATAACATTCCCAAAAGACAAGAAAGGGCACTGTGTGCTTCAGAGTGTTGAAGCACAGGCAACTACTGCTAAAGAGAATGTAAAACACAGCTTTCTCTTAGAGGAACCATTCGTTTAAGTCCTTCTCTTTAGCCTGAACACATAGTTTGAAATATTTAGACAACTGTGTTTGAAATGTCTACTGCCATTTCATTTGGTTTTGAACCAAAAATTCAACACCATGTCAAGATGGATAAACAGATTAATGCAGAGTTGACACCCTGAAAACCAGACTAGGAAACATCCACTGGTTTTATGTCCAAAGAAACGTCAGGATATCTGATACCTAACATTTGTACTCTGTTGAGAGCAAAGAGTACTTTCTGTAACTAGAAAGTTGGCCTGTGTAGTAGTCTCCTTACTCATAAAATACATAGTATATAAACATGTAAATAGAAATGCTAGTGGCTGTTCATGTCTGTTTTGCTCATCTCAGTATTCAAAAATTGAAAATATTATGGAGTACATAACTAATGTAGTACATTCTAATGCACAGTCTTTCTACCACTGGAGTAATTCTCCTCTCCCTTTTTGGTACTATTCTTACAATTTTGTCAGTTATATCTTCTCGTCAATGAGACTGTCAACTCTGCAGGCATGAATTGTGTCAACAAGTGTGATCTGCTTTTCACAGGGAAATTTAGATGGAATTATGAAACAGATGCTATCCATGGTAGTAACAATATCCCTGTGCATGTGAAATCAGAGAATAGGGTACGTAAGCCACAAACTGTCAAACAAGTAGCTGTACCACTGATAAGTGAAGTCAAATGCCATAGAACGAATCAACCTTAAAGAAGGTACTTACATTAGGTGGCCAGGCACACTGCGAAAAAGAAGCAGGATGATACAGCTGCCATATTACTGCCAGACTTACCAGACTTTTCATTATTAGTCAATGAAATAAAAAATATTCCTCTACAGGAGTAGGAGAGGAAAACCCATGTTCCCAACAGTCATCCAGCAGCCATGGTTATGAATGATGGATGCCCCCACCCTGGAAGTGTTCAAGGCCACACTGGATGGGGCTCTAAGCAACCTGGTCTAGTGGAAGATGTCTCTCCCCATGGCAGGGAGTTGGAACTAGATGAACTTTAAGGTCCCTTTCAACCCAAACCGTTCTATGATTCTATGATAATATACAACATTCTACAAAACAGAAAGATAAAGATTGAAGGTTAGGATGCGTTTTTCCACAGATGGCTCTAAATGTATTCCAGAATTGCTGGTCAGTCTTTAAATGCTTAAGAGCAAGGAGCAGGTTTAAGATGTTTCATAGAAAGATTCTAAGTTTCTAAGACATAGTGAACATTAGCCTAGATTCACCAGGAGCCTAAAAGCTGTAACAGTGTTTCCACAGACTTACACCAAGGATAAATTGTGTTTGTTTAAGAGTGTGGAGACTTAAAGTATGCCAGATTGAATTAAGCAGCTTTAAATCTGCTTACAGGTGTTCTGAAAGCTTTGCTAATGCTGGCATACAAAATTCCATCCTGCTTTAAGCTGTATCCTCCACAGAGCCACACTGGAGCCTGCAGAGCTCACAAATAATGATGCAAAATAAAGCTGCGTCCAGCCACTTCCAATCGAGCAGCACCAGATAAACGTAAACATAATTGTCTGAAGGAAAATCATTCCTCCGGCAGAGTAAGCTCTAAACCAGTCAGTTCACATTAGGACTCCCGGTACCATTATTTCTATATAGGCGCTCATTTTTCATGTTTATCTTTGCTCTTCGAATCTTCTTTAGTTTTAAGAGAAAAAAGAAAAAAAAAAAAAAAAAGAAAAAGTCTTTGGCTTTGTGCTCTCCAGACACAGTGATCTGCAGGTGTACCAGAGGTTGAAGATGATGAGAAGTATGGTAAAACAGGACATGTCCGCAAGTCCACACCCATCCAGAGTATGGAGCCGGGAGGCAGAGGAAAAATCTTTATCCTCTACATTTTCCTGTTCTTCAGGCGAAGAGGATTTTCTGTACATTTTTGCAAATAAACAGATTCCCCTGCCTCCATTAGTGTCTGTTGTAAGTGGAAGCACAGTGAGTTGTTCTGCTGATGGAGCTGTGGCAGCCGTCTTTGTAGCTGTCCTTGTAGGACTTGCTGGGAAAGAGGAGATGCCATCTGGCGCAAGACTGGAAACTTCATCTTACTGAGGCACCGGAAGCATCAAGTGAAATTGGAAGTATTTACTACCCTGTGGGTCTCAAAATACTAAATTTTGATGTCAGGCTCAGGTGACTGCTGCCCTGGGTTGTTTCCTTCGTCAGTGAGTCAGGATATGTAGCACAAGAATATCTTCAGATTCCATTAGTCTCAAAGCAAATTGTGGAGGGTTTAGAAATTCTTGAGGCTAAGACACAGAAATGTTAATGTGGCACATGCCTGATGCAACATACACAGTATTTGCTGCTGGTTTGGGGACTGCGGGTACCTTGTTATAGCCTTTGTGTGACAAAACCCTGACACTGAGAACAGTACAAAACGTCCTGTTAAACCAGTGGGTCCAGAACTCACCCTGATGCATTTTTAAATTGTATTATAGAGGGTTTTCAGATGTTTTTTACTAAATTGGATCACTACCATGTTTCCTATTCTGCAGTCACACATATTTTTCTTAAACTGACACATTACAACAAATTGTGATGAAGCTTTTATTGTGGTAGTCCAGTGTTTATTTTCACATTATCAAATTTAGGTAGTAAGTTTGAAAGGTAATAAAAAAGAAATGCCTGTTTTAGAGGTATTTTAGATATTTACCATATTGTTTTTACTGTATCATCGCAGTAAAAACTTGCTTTTACCATCTTGGATTTTTAAATGTGACTACTATGATGAACAACTGAGTTTTCCAACATTATGACCTAAAACCTTACTATATTCATTACTACACATCAAAATTGTTAGGGGTGCAAGAAAATGAAAGCAGTATTAACCTTTGACAGTATTGCAGTGAATGGAAGACAAGTTTCCATCTCCTCCTCTCTTTTATTTTAGCTATATCTCACATTCTTACTGTCCCACCATATTTACTTCTCTGGTCATTATTTCTGGAGAGAAAATGCTTTAAATAAGGATATCCAAGAACAGAATTTTATACCATATAGAGAACTATGGTTTTCTTCACAAAAACCAGCAAATAATCTTAATTAACATTAAAATCTGCAGTGTGTTACAGCAAAATCTCTCTTCATAACATGCAAAGAGTCCTTAGCAGTTCTACAATAAGCAGTTCCATCAGTGTGCATGCTTACCTTGGGAATGTAATCTGTTGCTTCTAACAGCAATTTCAGTCCTTTAAATCAGCCACGTCTCCTTGCTACATAAGCAGAGCCACCACGAAAAGCTAAATATAATCAACATTTCACAAATAAATCCCTTATTGATGGATTTCTCAAACAGCCAGACTCATGTGCAGTTCTCTCAATTATTCCAAGGAAGGACATGGCTGTTAGAGGAAGATTTCCTCTACCTAGTGATGGATTTTGAGATTTAGAGAGAGATGAAAGTGCCAGTGGCAGTCAGTATTATCCCTCACTGGAGCAGAAGCTTACTAGCCCTATCAGCAGGCACAAAAAGTGGCAAATAATGAAACATACTCTGTGCTAGACTGTCTTAAACAAACAAAAAAATAATAAAAAATAAATATTATTGTAAATTACTATATATTAAGTATTGTCTTCTGGCCCATTTTCTTAATATTGCAGATGCTTTTTTACAGTAATAACAGGTCTTTGCTAGAATAAATAAAACAACATAAATGGGAATTTTCTGTTTATTTTAATGTATTTATCATATTGATGAATAATAGGAAATACCATTTTAAACTACTGGAAGTTCTTAAGTAATTTAACATAACTTTTACGTTACTATTTTGCTGTTTTAAAAAGCCCATGAATTGTGAGTATGTATTTAGTGGAAAATGCCATGATGAAGAAGTTTTAAGACACTGAACTAATCTTCAAGTTTGGTATGGATTATGATTTTGCAAAATGGTTTGCATTTTAAAATGGTTTGCAAAATGGTTTGCATTGTAAAAACAAGGAAAATTGATCTCAGAGGAGCTTGAGTGACTGATTTTTTAATCTGCATGTTTTACGTGGCCCGTTTTGGGAAACTGGGGAAAAAAAAAAAAAACAAACAAACAACAAAAACCACATTGCTGAGGATGAAATCCAGTAACTAAAAATGTTAAGCATCAAAAGGAGTGAATATTCAAATTTGAAATTGTATTTTTGTCACAACTGAGACACAGCTAAAATTACTGAAGTAGTTTTTGAACTTTGCTTCACAACAGGCAGAATCCAGGAAAGCAGTCCAGTCCCTGGAACCCAAGGATCAAGACATGTTTGTTTCAGTAACCAAAAGGAACGCCATTAGCATTCATATGAACCAACTTCAGTCTTGCAGCCCAGGTGCCTGGGTGGTCATTCGTAAGTGGATTGACACGTGGACTTAATCGCAAACCCAAAGTGATGTTCAGTATCACAGGTCAGCCTTCTAACCACAGAAACAAATTAGACACATCTGCTGCTACGACTTTCCAACCATGAAGACAGTTCACTTTCTACACATTTGAATACACACTTGAAACATAAGGAATAAAATATATTTTAAAAAAGCCAGTAATGGGCAATGAGGAAATGCATTACACTATGCCCAGTGGAAGCCAGGTAAGGTATCCAATATAACAAATAGACAAAGAAGTGAACAACCTAAATCCTGGCATACAGTTTCACTGTTGTCTTTGAAGGGCTGAAATACAGCTTCCATCCTAGAATCATAGATATGGAAGCAAGCTTGGAAGACCACTGCATCCAACTTGTACTGAAGCAGAATCAGTTTTACTTCTGTCACTCCCATGGATTTTTGCCTAGTTTGCAGTCTTAAACTCCTGGATTTGGTGTATACCTTTGTCTGAAAGCTTTAGATAACCAACCAAGCCAGGCAAGTCTATGTTGTGTGTCTCAACCTGGTACAAACTACAACAGAGATGATACACCTCTTGACTCTGGTGGAGAACAGTTAGTTTTCTTTTAAAATAAGCCAACCTGTAAAGCAACTCTAACTTATTTTTCACTATTTGATTTACTGGGGAATTTTTCAAAGAAGTTCTCAAACGGAGGAGGATGTCTCCTACTGGGCCAGAGCCAGTTCATTGTCTGACACGGGCTAGGATCTCACTTACTTGCAAGAAGTTTGCAGGACAAATTCTGGGTGAGCTCAACACAGTCCTCTTAATTCTGCCCTCCTTTAAAAGGCAATTGCATAGTTGTCATTGACTTCACTGATAATTACATTAGTTTAGCATCAATACCTTTTTCACGGATATTTTTCCTGTCATTCCATATTCCAGTGAAGTAACCTTGACTGATGGGAGAATGACCACCCCAGTGGATTATTGTTTACTGGGTCAGCTTTAATCTTATTTCTGTATCTTGCTTTGTCATCATCTGTAATTCTTCTCAATCCTATTAAAGCTACCTTTAGTTTCAGACACACGTAACAAAACCACTAGATACATTATGAATATGTATTTATTTATAAATAATCAGGTTTTAATGTACAACATTGCCTTTCAGCTTACTGTGTTGTAGCTGCATACACAGATGAGTGTTTGGATTGGGACCACAGTTTTGGCAGGCTTATTTTCTGCAAATACTATTCTGCTTTTCCTAGCGCTGATGTGATTTCTGCAGTGAATGCCATGTCGGAAGTGCTGCAGTTGAGAAGGCTCCAGGTCTTCTAGCTTATTTAATACTCTTTTGGGTAGACTGGAGTTACAGGGAATTTAGTGTCATGAAACACAATTGGACCCAATGAGGCCTGGTGACTGGAAAACCATCAGTGCAAACAGTATGTCCGCCAGTAGGTGGCACTGTATTTTCACTTTACTGTAAAATGGATCTGCGCTGTAAAGCACATTGAAGCATTTCTTAGCTCACCAACAATCTTCATGGACGTTTTACTTTAGTTTGGAACTTTCCCTCCATGTATATTTAGTCAAACATAGTTTTTCAGAAGTCCAATTCACAAAGCAGTAAAGAGATTGATGAAAATGTCAAAGTCAAAATATTCTTCATGTCCCATCCAGATAACATGCTCTTTCAGAATTTCCTAGGACTAGGTGGAAACATGAAGCTGTCAAAAAAAGTAAATTAATATCACACTATACATGAATATGTATTTAACTTTTGGGGAGAAACTCAGGTAATGAGCATAATAATTTTAAAAGTTTAGATTCAAATAAGTAATGAACCAGGGGGAACATTATGTCTTTATCTCAAAATGGGTGCTGGATGGAGAGGGAAGAAGTAGAAGCAATTCAAGATGTGTGCTGGTGTGTTAGATTCCTATATGCAGACAAGGCTGGAATTGGATAGTACTGGACAGACTTCAAGCCTTCTCTGGTCATGATGCTATCTGGCACACAGTACAGCACCACACAGCATGCTAAAAGACTATGTCAAAGCCTTTTACCAGCATCTTCCAGTTTTTGCATGACTACTCTGAAAAGGGATTATCACTCCTGAAATGTCTGTGGACAGGACAAGTGCTGTGTCTGGCCATGCCCAGCAGTTACTTGTGTGCCCTGAGCTGAACATGCAATGAGGCTGTCCTTGTGCTACCCAGACTGGGGTAGCTTCAGATGTTTCTTCTCCTCCCAGTCTGGAATCTGTAAAGAACAGGGGGGCTGGCCCACCAGAAAACTCCATGGAAAAAAATGGAACTTCATTCAATAATATAATTGGGATAAAGAATAATTGTGGTGTCCCTGCTGGAGTGCCAGTAGTTCTGAGCTAGTTAGGGTTTCTGTTTAGCAGAATTTTATTTCAGGCTAAAATAACATAGGAAATCTGACTTGGTTGCACACAACAGTGGTGCTGAAATGTTTACACTTACAAAAGGTGATTCAACTGAACTGAGTTCTACTAGAAAAAAAAATTGTCAATATATGATATTGTCACTGATAACAGTGGTAGAAAATGCACTGTAGTTAAAATAGGTTTGATATATCTGGCCTTGATTGTCTTTCATTCATTGAAGTAAAGTAGGAATTAAGGTGGCACTATCTGGGCATTTTTAAGGCAAAAAGTATAGGATTAATCTCCTCACAGAGAGCACAGCAATCTAATAATAATGAACTGCAATGCAGATGCACCCCATTTTGCCTCAGCTGCTCCTGCAGGTCTACAGTAAATCACCAGCATTTGGGGCAGGTGGTGTTCCCATGGTCAGAGTTGCACTCTCAAATCTAGCTCAGTAATTTTCATGTGGCTGCATGCCAGCACAGGTAATAAACCCATCTGTAGCTGCTCTACTGAACAGAGCTCATGTCTGGACCCTGTTGGGTAGCAGTGACTGCAGGCAGAGTAATGCAGAACAGGGAAGCTGAGCAACGGTCACAGGACTTCAGAATGTTGTAAGCAGCTTTTCTAACTAATAAATAGATCTTTTTTCATGTCTGCATGTGGACTAGCTGCATGGTGAACAGTTTCTCTCACTGTGGTGAAACCTGTTATCATCATCTTCAGTATTTAAAACTGTATTATTAAATACTGCATAATAAGATATAAGGAACTCAATGTATACATGTATGAGAAAAAAAACCCACCCCTCCCCCAAATTAAAGAATTTATTACAAAGCCAAGAAGTCACACAAACTTTTAAGTAAGTCATTCATGGCTAACGCAGAGAGAAGATGGGTTTTATTAAGGTATAAAAATGTATATCAAAGTAAAAGTATAGAGTTGGCTAGATATGCAGTGCTTCTGTTGTTATTGAAAACCAATGATTAAAATCAGTGCTTGCTTAACAGTTTCAGCAAATCTTTCACTCATTGCTTAAGTATCAGAATTATAACGTCTCTTGCATTTTCCATACATGTGATGGAAAACAAAAATACTATAATAACAAAAAAGGCATAGCAGGGTTTCACAACATCCTTATTTCTCTTTTGGAGAAATGGGAACTGCCACAAAATCACTTTGACTGTTAGCACTTGCACGTTGTTACTTCACACACAAAAGGCTGATCTGTACTTAGCCATAGCTGGCATGGCTTTCCTGAAATAAATGAAGCTGTGCTGGTTTGCATAAACTGATGATTCAGGCCTTACTCAAAATCAGTCAGAGCGGCTGCTTTGAATGGTAAACTAGCATCTTTTTTATGTCAGATGGTAAGATTGTATATCAAGACTTTATTTTCCTTCTCATTTGTCCTTTACATGTCAATCAAATTAAAGAAAAATACATCAATGTTGATAAATTACTTTTATGCAGTTTTATTCTTCCTGGCATTGTCTCAAAGTTCTTGAAAACAAGTTGAGCATGAAAAGTACTAATCATCAATAAAGTATACCCATGAAGTATACCCACTCCCTTCTGTAATTATAACTTGCACATTCTTTATGTTTGTTGACATGGATTTTTAGCTACAAGTTTTTTGTGATTTTGTATTTTTTTTCTCAGAAAAAGAGATTTTCATAATGTTCTCAGTTTATTGCAGATTTAAAACCATGAAGTACAAGATATATAAAAATTTTCAACCAAGAAACAAGTAAGTGTATAGAATCATTTATGTTGCAAAAGACCCTTAAGATCATTGGGTCCAACCATTAACCTAGCACTACCCAGTCCAACACTAAACCACATCCCTAAGCACCATATGTACACATGGAGGTGTCTTAAACACCTCCAGGGATGGTGACTCCACCACTTCCCTTGGCAGCATGTTCCAGTGCTCATATTCAGCCAGCTGTCTATCAATCTGTATCTTTCATTAAATATTTTATTCATTAATAAAAAGTACTTTGATGTCCATGGTCTGCTACAGGAGTTAGCGTTACAGAGGCAGACCTGCAGAAGTATTAACTGTGTTGTCTCTCTGCATTGTTGTTCTGGGTACCACACGGCAGTGAAGCCCTGACCAGAAGGTCAGCAAGAGCTCTTGGTTTAACCCCAGGACTGCAAAGTCAAGGATGCCTAAGGCAGGGAAACCCAAGTTATTTTGCTGACACTGTCAGCGTGTTTCACCAGTCTGCACCAGAGCTAAAACTTTTCTGAAACAAAGGTGATTAATTTAGGTGCTGCACTGCAAAGCATGGTTACAGCTCTGCTGGTCTCAAGATGGCTTGGCATTGTGGTGCACTGTGGAGGTGTTTTAAATCTGCAGCTTGGTTTGGCTTCAGTTTGGGAAGCTCTTGTGCGTGCCAAAAGTCTACTATCCCAGCAAGTTTTCTGGGCAGCCCTAAGTTAGCATGTAGTGGTTTATTAAGCCATATATTTTGTACAGGTATTTCACTTAACCATGCTAAAACAAGGGCTTAGACTTCTACCTTGAAACTATGGATTGGGTAAAAAAGTTAATTGTTTCTTTTGACACCCTAGAGCCTGTTCAACGCCAGGGAGTTATCCCAGGGTTCCGCAAAGCTGGGCCAACCTGGCCAAGGGTCCCCCTGCCTGCCTGCAGAGACACCGGTCAAGGCTAGCGCAGGCAGCCCATCGCACGTGGATGGGGCTGGGTGCTAAAACTGCTCACCTCTTCTCCCAGGTTTGAAGGGGAGGAAAATTACATCCATAGAAACTTACAACAGTGTCAAATATCGACTCAATACCCCAGCAGAGAGCTGGGATTGCCATTACATAAGTCCTCAGGTGAGAGCGGGGACCTTACGAGGCTTTACACAAAGCAAAGCCTGTTCGGAGTCACTCCCGGAGCCCTGCGTGCCCGCGTTCCGCCTGGACGCGCCCGCAGACGCGCCGGGGATGCCACCCCCACCTTCGGCCGCTGCGCCGGGGGCCGCGGGGCGGGGAGCGGGGCGCGCCCAGGTGCGGCCCGGGCTCGGGCGGGCGGGGCCGCCGGCGCCACCGCCTGCGCCGCTGCGGAGCCCGCGGACGGGGCGCCGCGCAGCCATGGGGCAGGGAGCGGCGCTGCCCGCCCGGCCGGCCTGCCGCACGGGTCAGTGTCCGAGCGGGCGCGCTAAGGGTGCGGGGGGTGCGCGGAGCTGCGGAGGGCGCGCTGGGGACGCTGGGTGCTGCGGGTGGGGATGGGGACGCGGTACCCGGCGGAGCTCCGCGCCGCACCACGGGAGCGGCTGCATACGTCATGCATACGTAAGACAGCTCTGTCATGACGTCACTGTTGTCGCCTTTACTGTGAGGGTGGTGAGGCACTGGCACAGGTTGCCCAGAGAAGCTGTGGCTGCCCCATCCCTGGCAGTGTGCAAGGCCAGGCTGTGATGGGACTGGGTCTGTGGGAGGTGTACCCTGACCTTGGCAGGGGGGTTGGAACTGGGTGGTCTTAGTGTCTTTTCCAACCCAAACCATCCTAGAATTGTACAATTCTATGAGTGTGGCACTGCTGGTGCTGGGGAGGCTCCTGCACTGCTTCTCCCAAGGCTGGCTCGTGTCTAGACCCTCTTCTCAGCAGCTTTTGTGCATTTTTGTGAATGGTGGCTTGCCAGGGAACAAATCCTTGCTGCTTCTCCATGTACCCGCTTTTGGCCCCAGTAGCCAGGCCTTGGCGAAACTGACCTTGGTATTTCCTGAGTGACCAAGAAAGGCTTTTGATGTTCCTACCAAGTGTGAGCTGACTCCTGAGTGCAATAAAAATGGTCGAATTACATGTGTAATCAAAGCAAATAGTTTTCCAGATGAGTTAGGACCAGTATCTTTAGTAGTAAGATAAAAGCCAAGCTGGCTCTCACTAGCAAACCACAGGGTACATTAGTCCTGGGCTTTTGCAGGACTGCAGAACAGCAGCAGGTTAAACTTGCTACAAAAAACATGTGGTATCAGGCTGGCCAAGCTGTCTGACTCAGAGAATATTTAGGTGTTTGAGAAAATAAGGTGCTTGATTCTGAAAATGAGGAATCATTTTCAGAATCATAAAAACATTTCGGAAGTTACAACAGTGGCCAACTGAACTCAGTCTGGTTTCCTGTTGCTCTCAGCCTTGAGTCAGAGCTGGGAGAGTTTATTTCTGCAAGGAGGAGTTTTGCTGACAGGTTCGTGTTTGTTGATGTTGGAAGTGGGAGGTGAAACTAGCTTAGCTACAGAAACTGGGTGCTGAGCAAGCCAGGCAGTCTCAGAGATTTGTCACCTTCCTCAGTGTTTCCAGGTGTCTTCAGGTTGTTCACAGTGGGCAATAAGGTAATAGTAATTCCTGGATCAGCCTCCTCTTCCCAGCTCTCGGCTGGTTCTTTGATCAGTGAGAGGACATACCACTTAACATGTGAGTGGAACAAAAGACATGCTTTTTAGAACTAGAGAATGCTTCTCAGCACAATACACAGAGATCACAACCATTCAGAATTACTCTTCTCAGCGGGCAGACGGAACAGGCGGCAGAGCCAATGTCTCCTTATAAATGTGAGCAAAGACTGTATTTCAGGAAGGACAGAAACATCCAGTGGCATCACTGAGTGACTTACTACAGATGGCATGATTACATTTTCATTATTCGGTGGCATAAAGTCTGCTGGGGAATGAAAAACTTAACAGTCAGTGAAATAAGTAGTAGTAGTGTCATATGGAAGGGAATAAGCCTGCCATTCACCTCCAGCTCAATGGAAGTACACCACTCACAAGAAAAGGGAGAAGAGTGTTATTTTCTTCAATGTAAAAACCCAACGTGCTGATTGAAAGCTGCCTAACCACTTACCAGTACAGGTAGCTAAAAAAACATACTTACCGGGAGCTTTTTGTCTTCATGCTTTCTATTAATTAAAGGAAATAATTGTGCTGCTTCTCACATAAAGCCTGTAGTAGCTGCGTAGTGGTGGTACAACTGCCACCAGTTCAGTTTAGCATCATTATAAGGTATTGAGAGCTAAGGGATTTAATTCACTGGTAACCCCTCTGCTTTTTTGCCTTGCCCTGATACATGTTAGCTAAGAGAAACATCTATGCTTCAAGTACTTCTCTGTAATTTTCTTTTCTCATTTTATCTTTAATAATTATATTTAAAATTATCTTCTAAGGCATTGCTAATACTTAAGGATTTGAAAATACTTTCAGATACAGATGCAAATTCCATTTCTTTCACATTATCCAACTGCAGCTTCTAGTAGTAACAAGATGGCAGAATACTTCTACATACGATGCAAAAGTAATTTCATGTAACTGTTAAGTTCTTTAAGATCTTCGGCTGCAGGATATGGATGTACCCATCTTGTGGGACCATTTTTGCAAAGTCTGGCAATACAAACCAACCCCTTTTATATAGAAACCCTCTTAGCAAACAAGGAAATGTGACTGCAGAGCCTGAAAATCAAATGGTAACTTCCTTTAGTATGTTTGTTGTGCAGTATGGCACAGGAAGACTGGGAGCAGATGCTTGTTCTAGTTTTTTACTTGTAAAGGGTGTTACCTCCCATTGTTAATATCAGCATTGTCAGCTGCAAATAAAGATATGCTGTCAAAGTTCATACTTGTTTTAATACTCTTGATATTTTCAGCATTCCTTCCTAAACTGCATTTGGTGAATTATCCAAGGCTGCTTATAATTGTTCAGTGAAGTCAGAATATTAAAATTTCCAGAGTTTAGGTATGAACAGACACAGAGGCACATCCTTTTCTACCAAGTCTTCATGTTTTTTTCAGTTGGAAGAAAGAAGTGAGTGTATTACTGACGGTGTCACTCAGCAGGATGACTCTTTCGTGTGTCATTTTAATTACAGGGGAAACATGGAAAGCAAAATTAATTGTTGCATCCAATGCCTTATATGAATCACAATGAACTGAGCTTTTGTACTTCTGCATCAGCTGTTTCATATGTTAACAGGTCTTCACAATAAAACCTTTCTGTTCAAAAACATTGTTCTAGACTAGGTTGTCTGATCTACGCTGTTTTCATGATGCAGTTTACTGTGAGAAACTGTGAAGCACAAGCCTAGGATAGGAAGCCCTGTTGCAGCATTGCTGCCTGTCCCCTGCTTCCTCATGCAAAACAATGACTCCTTTTGTTCTTAGAAATGCAATACCTCTCTTCCTTTAAAAAACATGTCTAGGCTGATGGCAATGATGTCGTTCCTACAGGCTGTCATTGTATTGATGCTGGTCAGGCTTCGCTGTTTGAGAGTAGCTTCAGCCTTAGTTAAGGATCAGCCAGCTCTGCACCTGTGCGGCAGGGATAGCCAGGGGGACTGTCCCTTGCAGGCTGCGGTCTTCCCCCGGCTAGGAGCTCTTGAGGCTAGATGAAAATGATTGTGAGGTATAATGAAGCCTCCACCTCAAAATTTTATGAGTTGTTAAGATCTGGCTTACCTGTAGACAATGAATTATAATGAAGCACATTACTGCCCATGTGCAGCAAGAGTTTGCCCCCTATATAGATTTCCCTTCTCTTTTTTTCTGTGTTGTTTCCAAATCTCAGCTACAAAGGTAAAAGCTGCAGAAGCCTGGAATAACAGCAGGCTTACTTTGGCAGGCAAAGTCTGAAATAGTGGATTGGCTGTATGTTTATGTTTTGGGGATGTGGTCTCTGCACAACACAAAAGAACCCTTTTATCTTGAGGTTTCAGGTTAGATTTTAAGATTTTCAGTTGAATTTTACATCAGAGATAATGTTTTATTGTTGCATTCCTTCATATTGCTCTAATTGCTTTTCTGAGCCAATTTAGTGTAAATACATATAAAAAGTAATGTAGGCACCTGTGAATTACAGAAGCGGGTAATGGCCTGGGGCAGCATTGTGTATGTTATCTATGTTTTCTGAGTTATTTGAATGGTCATAAATGACAATGCCCAGGGAAGACATGGAAAGGAGTGAGGCAAAGCAAGGATGGGACTCCTCCAGAGCTGTGCCTGGCTCATAGTTCACTTGTCCTTTTTTCTCCTCCCAGGTGCTGTGCTCCCTCTTGCTTGCCGTAACTCCTGCCTAGCATGGTGCCAGATCATAAACGTGTCTGAATCGCATTCTTCTCTCCTCACCTCTATGTACGTGACTGTCAATGAAACAAATCAGAGCATTTCCATGCTTGCTGGAAGCAGATATCATCTCTATATTGGCTTGGCTCTGGCACTAGGCTCCAGTGCTTTTAATGGTTCTAGTTTCATACTGAAGAAGAAAGGACTTTTGAAACTGGCAGACAGAGGAGTCCCCCGAGCTGGTAAGCAATGGTGTTGCCTTGCTGCTGCTAGGACACTCTTACAACTTGGCAAAAGCAGGGTTTGAGTCACAGGTCACATGTTTACATCTGTTGTAGTTGAAAGCTGTCATACTTCAAGAGTGATCAGAAGTCCTGATGAAGATGCAGTATTATTTCTCTGTGTGTGATTACAGGGACTGGGATTTCAGAACTCCTATAGCTATGAGAGCAGTGGTGGGTATTAAATCCAGTGTTATTTACTCCCTGACTGGAGTTAGATAGATACCAAATAGAAGTTTCCACTCATCTTATGTTTCAAAAAGCCTGTCTTTTTCCCATCTTATTTTTACTCCTCATTTGAGACATTTGAAAGTCTTAAGATGGTAACTAGGTTTAGGTTTTGTGGAAAGCTGTGGGGAGGATACTTACTAGAAAAGTTTCTACAGTTAGTACAACTATTCTTTTATCAAAGTCAACAGATGAAGAGATAGAAAAAGACCTATTGAACTGATCTCAAAATTCCCTTTGTATGGATTTAAATGTATGGCATTAGCAGTTTTTCTTTTGTTTATTGTGTTTATTGTAATGTAGTTCCAGAGGATTTCGTTATTTGAAAAAACTGTTTCTGAATATTCAGCATACTTGTATTTTATATCAAAAAGTCAATGTGCGCAGTGTAATTTTTCTTTCTAATTTCTCTCAATTTAAAGTATAAACAGAGTCAAACTGCAGCTGACTGTGCATGGGGAAGCACTTTGAAACATTTCTTCAGCTCGCCAACAATCTTCATGGATGTTTTACTTTTACTTGGAATTGTCCATCCATGTATATTTAGTTAAATATAATTTTTCAGAAGTCTAATTCACAAAGCAGTAAAGCAATTAATGACAACATCAGTCAAAATCAGAATTTTCTTCATGTCACATCCAGATGACATGCTCTTCCAGCACTTTCTAGGACTAGATGGAAACGTGAAGCTGTAGTTTTGTTTATTCTAACAAGGTGTTCCCTTTCTTTGAAAATGAGATGATTTTTTTCACTTTCAGGCCAAGGTGGATATTCTTATTTGAAGGAATGGCTTTGGTGGGCAGGATTGCTATCAAGTAAGTCACCTTCTTCCTCTCAATCTATATGTAAATGCTACATTAAGCAGATTGCTTTAAATGAATTTGTTTCCTGATTTTTCACTCCCTTCACTTAAAAGAAATGTCTTTGAAATGGCCTTTATGACAGAAGCTGTTCTGATATCCCATCTCTCAAATCTGTGTTTGCTCTTTGGAGCAATTTGCAGAATAATAACCTTCTCTTTAGTATTGCATTGAAAGAGATGGGATTGAATCTGTCCCAGCTCCTAAGACTACTCAGGGGAGAAGTATTTAACTTTCTTCAGCCTGTGTTATGTCCAGAGGAGGTTATGCAGATAATTTGGAAAGGAAAACTTGCATATATAGTGTAGAAAAAAGATTGTGGTTTGTATTTGCTATCTTACAAAATATTTATAATATTATGCCTTTTATCCCCACTCTTCAACCTGATCCAAATGTTCTTTCTTCTGCAGTGGGCTTAGGAGAAGCTGCAAACTTTGCTGCCTATGCCTTTGCACCTGCAACCTTAGTTACTCCGTTGGGTGCACTGAGTGTTCTCATAAGGTTAGTACGAACTGGAAGCAAACCTTCACAAATGAACCATTCACTGCATCAGGGAAAAATACTGTCTTTGGCTTGAAAGTAGAGAATTTTAATAGGAAAACTGAAAAGTGATATATGGACAAAAAAAAAAAAATGCTTTTTGTTCCTTAGTGGAAAGATCCCTTTCTTACTTAGAACTGAATTTTCCTGGTAGAGGGAGTGAGAAGTCTTGTTCCAAAGACCACTGTATGCTTTCTCAATAGCCTTCCACCTATATTATAAACTATTTCTTATCAGCATGTACCAGTTATACTGCTGATACACAGTGGTAGAAAGCTGCAATTTATCTCTTCCTAGAGAACTGAAGCTTTCTTAAAAAGTCATATCATGTTGCAATGGAATTTTAAAAGAAAATACATTATCTCACCACTAAAATATTTTCAAAACCATTTCTCTTTTATAGGAACATAATTTCGTATTAAGGTACACTTACTAAGGATTTTAGGTTTGCTTGGTCTTTTCCAAGCCCTTCTGGAAAGAAGGCAAAGAAAATTTTAGCTCTTTCAATATCAACAGTTAAAATTTGTGGTTCTTTTGAAATATGAGTGCTTTTCAAACAATCATTATTTCCTGTGTACAAAGAAACAACTGATCTCCAAGTACTTGAGCACATACATTAATATGGCTAGCACAGAAGCAGAAAAGATATGGATTATGCTCACAACAAATTTTCTGGGAAATAAGTTATTAGCGAAATGGAATTATTGAATTTTAAATGTAAAACTCTATTTTTTAGGACCTGAGTATACTACATGAGACATTGTGTTTAAAACCAACCTGGGGCAGGTTTTATTGTTTTGATTTGGCTTGGGTTTGTTTTTTAAAGATGCTTGCAGTAATTTAACGGCTAAAAATGCAGCCATTCTGTCGTAGCAAAACCTGTGTAACTCAGTCACCTATAGATGTGCTGAGATGAGTGTTTAGGTAGATGCAGACTAACTGACTGCCTGGCTGCTGCTCTGTAAAACAGCCCGAGTTTAGCACCCCTCTTCTTTGATGTGGATAGCAATCTTTCCAGTTTTCACTAAACAGCAGTCGTGAGAACTTCGTATCAGTAAGCTTGCTACCTTTGTGTGAAAAAATGGCTTTAATTTGGTCAGTGGGTTGAGAAACAGTTTGTGAGCACAGCCAGACACCATTAAGCCTGTGTCTGTGCCTAAGATTGTGCTCTAGCTGGCTAATTATGTGCCCTGTGAGTTGGCCTCATCTGGGCCATATTACTGTCCTTAGGTTAAATATTAAGCAGGGGGCTTTTGGAGAGCCTGAGGTCAGTCCTCTCCAAAGGGGAAGATGTGACTTCTCTGTGTTTTTAGGGGAGTCCTGGCAAGCCAGGCAGAAATAGTGCCTGGGTGGGAGAGCCTGGGGACGGATGAAGAACAGTTTCCAAAACGTGAGTGCATTGGTTCTAATGGCAACTCAAGTGCTTTAAACCATTTTTGGAAGAAAATAGCAGTTCCTGTTATTAGCAAGTGGGTAAGAGTGCATACCCCTGACTCAAACAATCAGTAATGAGAAGTTTCTTAAGCAATTTGGACCCTTTACAACCTGGAGGGGAGGCTGGCTAACCCTCCTAAAACCTGACCTTCTGGGTACTGTTCAACCTTCTTGCAAAACTCCTTAAAATTTTCTTGTTTCAGGCTGGTTACCCATATATCCAAATTCAAAAGAGGTTTTGAACTATACTCTTATGATACAGACAGATCTTGAATGTCTCACGTGGCTGTTTGATCTGAACCTTTTATTTGTGTTTTACTGAACAGTGCTATATTGTCATCCTATCTTTTAAATGAGAAGCTGAATATTCATGGAAAGCTGGGCTGTGTACTGAGCATTTTGGGGTCAACAGTCATGGTTATTCATGCCCCTGAGGAGGAGGAGGTCACCTCACTAGATGAGATGGAAAGAAAGCTGCAAGATCCAGGTCTGTATGCAATTGCAATGAACGCGTGCTACAGTTCATAGAGAAGTGATCAGGATGCTAAATAAATTTAGAGTGTACTTGCACATACACTGGTATTTTATCTCATGCGCATTACTCTTTCCTCTTTCTTACAGCATTTGTTACATTTGCTGTTCTACTAACAGTTGTTGCCCTTATGCTGATTTTTATCGTGGCTCCAAAGAGAGGCCAGACAAATATTCTGATCTACATTTTAATTTGCTCACTCATTGGTGCCTTCTCTGTCTCATCTGTGAAAGGCCTGGGCATTGCCATTAAGCAAATGCTGGAGCAGAAGCCAGTTTATCGACATCCGTTGGTTTATATTTTGGTGGGCATCTTAGTGCTCTCAGTCAGCACCCAGATCAACTATCTCAACAAAGCATTAGATGTGTTCAATACGTCTGTAGTGACACCTATTTATTATGTGTGTTTCACCACAACGGTTGTGACATGCTCCATCATCCTGTTCAAGGAGTGGAGTAGTATGGACCTGGGTGATACCGTTGGAACCCTGAGTGGTTTCTGCACTATCCTCATTGGGATTTTTCTACTGCATGCTTTCAAAAATACTAACATCACCTGGAGTCAGTTGATGTCCACTGTTGCCAAAGAACCATCATTAGCACACCAAGAATATGAAACCTGTCACACCTTACTGGAGAGCATGGAAGACCCTGCTGTGGCATATGAGGAGGACAATGTTTTATTCAGTCAGTGAAACTCTGAAGCGGTGTTCATCATTGAAGTATGAATTGCAGACTCAGCTCAACTGTGTCTACCAGAATGCTGCTCTTTTCTGCAGTCCTCTGGAAAACCATCTGTAAAGCCAGTTAAGTGTGGGCTGCTCCTCTGTGTGCCCACTGTTGGTAGTAATGAATGCAAATGTTCAATAATTAACATGACAGAAACCTGATGGTAATTGTATATTAGGCAATGAAAAACCCTGTCCTTTTTTTTTTGTGCAGCATCTCCTATTGGAGAGTTTTAGCAGTAAAGGATGGTCTTTGTAAGCTGTGTTTACAAAGTGCAGTTTTCCCATCATGAAAAGAGATAAATCTGTGCTGAAGTGACAAGCACTTTGTTATAGCCTTAATATTTCAGGCTTTCTTCATATTTTTGTACTTTATTGGCAAGCAAATTTGTAGATGTTCTACATGAAGAATATTCATTGGCGATACAACACGAAGAAAACAGTGTTTTATCAATTCATCTTTGATTATACAATTATGCAATATTTTTTGACTTTTGATCAGTTACCAATGAATCTTGAATAGATGGCACTAAAAAAATTTATGTAATACAGTTCTTGGTAACCAGTCTCCTTAACTCCTTTTTTTACTGGCAAAGTTTTAGTTCTTCTACCTCAGGAATCCTGAATGGTTTGCAAATCCCTGAATACCTTTTTGTTTTAAAACTGTAACCAAGTTTCATTTTAAGAAAAAGCAAATTCATTAGAGACCTGAAAACAGTTTCTGTTGGCTTAAAAAAAAATGCACTAGATTAAAGAACAAGCAGAAGAAAACCATAACGTGCAGTTAAATATTTCCACTTTGTTTTACACTACTGAGGCTTAAGAAGGGACTTCCCTTTTTTACATACTTCTTCCTAATACAGCCATCTACTCATCAAAACCCATTTAAGCTTTTCAAAGTTTTTTTTTCTCATTCTTAATAGCAAAACAGTCCTGTTCTTTTACATTCCGTTGTAAAAGCAAAATCCGTTTTCCAATCCATGCCCTATTTCTAGAAATACTGGGTAAAAGAAGGGCTGTAAACAAGGGTTGAGAAACATCAAAATGTCTTTGGTTTTAGTTTGGCCTTTTCATCTTTTCTAAAAATGAGTATTCACTTCTGTTAGATATTTTAGCTATTAGTCCATTGTAGGCCTTGAAGATTTGTATCTTTACCTCAGTTCTGGTCTCTGATCTTTACCTCACAAAAAACAACTTACACAGTCCATGGTTTACTCATTACAATACCCTTTGTTGCCACTTCGTGAGCAAGAAAATAGCTTCTCCAATCAGATGTGGGGTTATGCTGAGCTCATCAGAAAGGTAGTATTTCTAATTCCTGGGTTTTTAAGTGTGAGTCCAGAATGTTTGTCAGAGGATGCTAGCCTTTCAGCAGTTAAAAACTGATTTTAATCAGCTGACATCTCTTTGCCAAGTAGAACCTCCTCATGAAGCAGGCTGTGTATTCTATAATGGTCGAAGAGTATAGTAAAAGCAGACACTTTGGATTAATAGCAAATTGTTCTGCAAAAAAAAGCTCATACCTAGCTGTAAGCACAAAAGGGTCACTGCTGATAATCTCATCCATGTGTCGTGCAGAGTTTCAGTCCTTTCTGAAAGACATTCATGAAACATCTAATTTGTCTAATTATTTTTAATGCTACTTTACAAACTACAAAAACCTGGAAAATAACACTATGGATACTAGCTTAAAGTTAAGCTCCAAGGTGCTTTTTTGTTTTCTCACTTGTCTAGGTTTGTAGTTGACGTACTGTTGTGGTTTAAACAAAGTCACCCATAAATCATGCAATCACTCTCCCACTCCCCCACTTCTTGTCCTCCCCCTACTCCCGGAGGGATGGAAAGGAGAATCGAAAAGAATGTAACTCCCATGGGTTGAGATAAGAGCAGTGCAGTAACTAAGGTATAACACAAACCACTGCTGCTACCAACAGTAATAATAATGATAAAGGAAATAACAAGGGAAGAGAATACAACACCTCAGCACCAGCCGACCGATAACTCGCCCAACCCCACCTGACCAAGCACCGACCCATACCTCATCCAACCCTGCAGTCACAGCCCTTCCGGGTAACTCTCTGTTACATCCTGGGCATGACATGCTGTGGTATGGAATACCTCTTTGGCTAGTTTGGGTCAGGTGTCCTGTCTCTGCTTCCTCCCGGCTTCCCCTCCTCCCTGGCAGAGCATGAGACTCACAAAGTCCTTGGTCAGACTAAAACATTGGTGTTATCAGCTCTGTTCTCAGGTCAAAACACAGCGCTGCACCAGCTACTAAGAAGGAGAAAAATGACTGCCACTGCTGAACCCAGGACACGTACCTATAGGAAGAGGTAGAAACTGTATCAATCACCTGCACCTATTTCTAAACCCTCATTTTTACAATGAAGAGCATATCTGAAAAATGCGAGACTGAAAAGTGTGTCTGGTTCTTCTGCTCACAGTACCTTATAAAATATTGGAGGTAATCTTGCTGATGTAGAGAGAAGACCAGAATATGTCAATAGGCAATAGGTATTCAGGTTATCAGCTGTAATTACCTAATTGGAGAAGTGCATTCAGCAGTGCAGGAGGTGGCAGCAGTGTTACTCCAGCAATAGAAACATTTCCACAGCAAATGTACTTGCCTTGAAAACATAATGACAATGTATACAGCTTTATTTCAGCTTCCCAGGTGATGAGATTTGCAGCAATTCTTTATTGATAAAACGCATGTGTTAAAAAATGCTTCAAAGAAAAAAAATTATAAATGGGGTTTTGTTACTTCTTCATCAATGTGGAGGACACTTTGGCTTTATTGGCCAGATCCAAGCTACAAAATCTTTTATCTTTAATAACAGGTGATACAAATAATAAAAAGAGTAAAGATTGAGTTTTCCTTTCAATTTGCCTTTTAAGAAAAACTTGCATTATTTTTCACTGTGAAATTCTCATATCATTTAAAGAATAACTGAAGAAAATACCGATTGACCCTGAAAAGAGAAAAAGAAATTGTTTGGCATAGCTCATGGTGCCTTTATTTGCTTGTACAGTCATCACTATGGTGTGGCTGAATGGGTTATTGTACAAAAAAGCAACCAGTCCAATTCTTGCATGGATGCGTTGGCATTTTTTTAAGGTACGTAGTAATTCTTTGAGAAGAGTCTGTCCTTTTTTATGCCAGGTCTGGACTCCTTTTATAACAATTCCTGTCTGTCAATTTACTTGTACCAAGCAGAATTTCAGTATTTTCTACTGGTCCTGTGCATCTGCTTTTATACATAAATAAAATTTGCTAGGAAAATAGTTCTTTTCTTGCAATGTCAGCAAACCAAGCTAATGCTTATTTTTCATGGTGTACAGGAAGTCTATTGTGTTAAAAAGTAAATTTTTAATTAGAATTTTGTATAAAAAAGCATTTCCTATAAGAGATGTTACTTTTGAAAACGTTTACATTTAGTTATTAATTTGGAATAACTTTAATTTTTAATGAAATTATGCTACTGTTTCTCTTGTAATAAATTATTCATGGATTATGTACTAAAATGACTTGTGTTTTTAAAACAAGTAATAAAAAGGAGTGTAGCTCATATTTCTGGTAAACATTTAAACACTATGTGTCTGACAGATCCAGAGAGAATAGTCTTGATTTTAGCAGCTGGTCCTATGCACATGTACGCGGACTCTAGAGGAAGGTCTGGCTGATGTCATAGAATCACTGAATGATTTGGGTTGGAAGGGACCTTAAGATCATCCAGTTCCAAACCCCTGCCATGGGCAGGGATAGCTTCCACTAGACCAGTTTGCTCAAAGGCCCGTCCAACCTGGCCTTGGGCACTGCCAAGCATGGGGCAACCACGGCTTCTCTGGGTAACCTGTGCCAGTGTCTCACCACCCTCATAGTAAAGAACTTCTTCCTTAAGAACTTCTTAACCTGAACCTACCTCTTTCAGTTTAAAGCCCTTCCCCCTTGTCTTGTCCTTACCTGCCCTTATAAAAAGTCCCTCTTCAGATTTCTTGTTTGATTTCCAGTACCTAAAGGCCCCCTTTAGGTACTGGAAGCTGCTCTAAGGCCTCCCCAGAGCCTTTTCTTCTCTAGGCTGAAGAAACCAAGCTCCAGCCTTTAATCATCTTCATGGCCTCCTCTGAACTCCTTCCAACAGATCTGCATCCCTCTTAAGTTGGGGGCTGCAGAGCTGAATGCAGTGCTCCAGATGGAGTCTCACAAGAGCAGAGTAGAGGGGCAGCATCACCTCCTTCGACCTGCTGGTAACTCTCCTTTTGATGCAGCCCAGGATACGGTTGGCTTTCTGGGCTGCTAGTGCACATTACCAGGTCACATTGAGCTTCTCATCCACCAGCCCCTCCAGGTGTTTCTCCAAAGGGCTGTTCTCTATCTGTTCTCTGCCCAACCTGTAGCTTTGCCTGGGATTGCTCTGATCCAGGTGTAGGACCCTGTAATTGGCCTTGTTGAACTTCAGCAAGTTAGGCACAAGCTCACCTCACAAGCGTGTCGAGGTCCCTCTGGCATCCCTTCCCTCCAGCATGTCGACTACACCGCACAGGTTGGTGTCCTTAGCAAACTTGCTGAGGGTGTACTCAATCCCCCTGTCCATGTCATTGATAGAGACACTGATAGAAACAGCACTGGTCACAATACAGACCCCTGAGGAACACTATTTCATAGGATCATAGAGTCATAGAACAGTTAGGGTTGGAAAGAACCTCAAGATCATCTAGTTCCAACCCCCCTGCCATGGGCAGGGACACCTCACACTAAACCATGCCACCCAAGGCTTTGTCCAACCTGGCCTTGAACACTGCCAGGGATGGAGCATTCACAGCCTCCCTGGGCAACCCATTCCAGTGCCTCACCACCCTAACAGGAAAGAACTTTCTCCTTATATCCAATCTAAACTTCCCCTGTTTAAGTTCTAACCCATTACCCCTTGTCCTGTCACTACAGTCCCTGATGAAGAGTCCCTCCCCAGCATCCCTATAGGCCGCCTTCAGGTACTGGAAGGCTGCTATGAGGTCTCCACGCAGCCTTCTCCTCTCCAGGCTGAACAGCCCCAACTTCCTCAGCCTATCTTCATACAGGAGGTGCTCCAGTCCCCTGATCATCCTCGTGGCCCTCCTCTGGACTTGTTCCAGCAGTTCCATGTCCTTTTTATGTTGAGGACACCAGAACTGCACACAATACTCCAGGTGAGGTCTCACAAGAGCAGAGCAGAGGGGCAGGATCACCTCCTTTGACCTGCTGGTCTCAACTTGGACATCAAGCCCTTGACCACAACTCTTTGAGTGTGAACATCCATCCAAGGACTTTAGCTTTCCTAACCTGATCCCTGGTTTTAATTTCTCTTATTCCTCTCAGACTACCTGTCCTTGCTTCCACTTTCTGTCAGGTTTTCCAGGCAGTTAAATGAAGGATATTATCTAAAGTAATCTGAAGTGTTTTAGGAATTAGGGCAAAGACTTAAGAACTAGAACAGAAGAAAACCTTAGAGGCAATATATTGCTAACCAAATTATGGCTTTAAATGCTGATAGAAAGCAAATCTTGGCAGCCTATTCATTTCAACGTACCTCAGGACAAATTATTGGGCAACTAAATTCATGACATAGCTGCACTGACTAAATGTAGGCAGGTCAAAAAGACTTGGATAGGTTAAAAAAATCTGCAGGGAGCTTGGAAGGAAGTACATGCGTTATTCTTTTCTGTAGAAACCTGCCTTCCCAGCCACACCTAAAACATCTGTGCTGTAAAAAATCTTCATCCCAAAGAGAACTGATTCAAAACTTCAACTTCTTTACTCATTCAACCTTCTTTACTAATCACGGTTGCATCCCGGAGCCATATGGGGAATTATATACTTCCAGCCAACACCATTCTCTTGCTGTTAAATGCCAGCAAAATAAAACGGGCAAGCATGTTAGATTATACGCTTTCAGTAGAGCAGGTTTTCGGCAGCTGACTCCCTCCTGGCAGTGGGAGCCAGGCTGGTGGCACATGAGAGAGAAGTGGTGTTGATGATGTGTGTTAGTGTGTCTGCAGGGCCTCCCTAGTTGTGAAATCTGGGGAAAGTAAAAGTTGGTCTGAAAACCAAATGGCACTGGAGACAAGTGTCACCAGGCCTGTACACACAAGGAACTGGCTTGAATTGCCCATCATGTGTGCTTTTGACCAGAGAAGTCCTTTCAACTTTCTGAAAATACACTCTAGGTTGCCAACAGTGTGGTTTTGGTTTTTGGTTTTTTGTTGGCTTTTTTCATAGAAAAGAGGTACATCCTAAGCGGCTGGCACACAGAAACTGAGAATTCTGCCTTTTTTCCACCCATCCACAATGCAGACTTGCTGCAAGTGTTGTGATGTTTGATCAGGAACTGTCACCTGCATTTTACAAACATTGAGCACGCATGCAGCCTTTAGCCAGACATTCACCATATGGAGGTGTTACAGTGTCTCCTTCAACCCTTTACTGCTCTTCCACATCTCTCTTTTATCACACAAAAGGGTTTTTTAAACAGGTAACAAACATCCATTTGCCAATACATACCTCTTTATGGTCAGCAACATGGGTGGCATTCACTGTTCACTTGTATAAGCACTTGAGGTTTTGTCTGTTAGAATACGGTTAGTGTTTGAGTTAAGAGCAGAGACACTGAGAGGGCTAAGGTGGCCTACTTAGTCTTTAGCTGTGGGTGTAGCTGTTGTGGTAAGTAAATACTGCGTAGATACCTGACCTTTGCTCTGTAGACCTTTCTTGCTGCTGATTAATCAGGTTAAGCACTGGTTTCACTGACTTAAGTGTTCCAGTCATTTTTCATTTATTTATGATCAGCCTGATAATAGCAGCTGTTAAATTTATCTGCGTCACAGTGTTAATAACAGACTACTTATAGTTTTCTCAAAGCAGCCTACAGAAACATTATATTGAGAAGCTGAAGCCTGACAAGCAAGCATCATTGGCTCTGTGTATCAGACCAAAACTTTTCAAGGATGGGTGCATATTCACCTTGGGGCAACTCAATAAAATGAGTATGAGAGGGGTGCTTTGGGTACATAAACCTAATGGAGCTGCTTTTTACTGCAAAGTATTGTAGTGTATTACATATTAACTTGTAGCAATAAATGTGGCAAAACCAGTTATACAAGAGCTATTAAAAAAGATGCCTCATACATTATTCAAATTTCCCATGTACTTTTATATTGCAGAGACAGTTTGAATTTTGCAGTTGTAATGTATCATCTGCTCAAAAGCCTTGTACTTCTGTGGCCTGGGCATAAATTGTGGTGAGGTTGTTGTTTGTATTGTGTTGTATAGATCTGTGTTTAGTCATAGGTCTGATAAGGAATTGAATGGTCATAAATAAATCAATTATAGGAGTAAACAGTGACATCAGTTTGTGGCAATTCTTGTGTCAGTTTATATGAAACAATAGGGATATCATGCTTCACTCAAACTAGAAATGCTTTGGAAGTGTGTTTGAAGGTTCTCCCAACTGTTCAAACAATAGGATTAACAATTTCCTTTCCCAAGGGATGATCATGGTCAAAATACTACTGCAGTAAAGATGAATGGTTAATGCCAGGAGTGAGTTTGACCAAGAAATGCTTCCATCATCTTCTGGAAATTCAAATCTTTGGATGTTTGATATATTTAATTTTGCTACAGTTATTTTTTAAATTTGAACATGAAAAGTGAAATGGTGCAGATCTCAGTCATTTTTTAGCTAGTGTTTTACATATTTTGTCTACAGAGTTCTATAAAACTAAATATGATGTATTTATCTATAAATAATGCAAATTCAATCACATATTTTGAGGAACCTATTTATTTGTAATGATCTATTTTATTGTAAACAATTATGAACTTCATCTGCCTTTTCTTCTCTATATTTCTATTGACCACAATTAAGATTTAAAATTAAGAGTGATTAATAACAAAAGAAATAGGGTTACAGACATTGTCCATGTCCAGTATCACAGAACCCATCTGAGCTAGGCTAATTCAAAGCATTTTACTATCAGATTCCGGCTTTAAATTGCCCATTAACCATTCTGGGCACTTACAAAGGAAGGACTAAGGCAAGCGTGGGCATGTGAGTAGGCAGCAGCAGGCAAGGAATGGGAGACAATACTGGAAAATTGTGGGAGAGATTTGAATAAAATAATCCTTACTCTCCTCCTTTTATACAGAATTGGTGGAGAAGACACCTTGAAACGCTTCCTTGATGCTCCGTCTTTCCAGCTGCTCAGATGTGATGTGGGAGCTGCTAAATGATGACTGCTTCCTTTTTTCCATTTGTCTGCCATTATTTGCAGCAGTGGGTATGGGCACACAAGTGGATGCTGCTCTGGCATTTGGTCAGTTAGCTTGCTGCCCCTTCTGAAACACTGCTCCATTTCTCCAGTGCTGGATGCTTTGCAGCATAAAAGGGCTTGCCTTTAACCATGACCTAGCTAGAGCTTTATCAAAGTTTCTTCCATCCCTTTTTCTGCTGCCAATCAGTATTCTCTAGTACAGGAGTCATATTAAGTATCAAATAATTTAATAATGTTGTTATAGGAATTAGTGTAGCTCTGACTGAAGGAATAAATAAAAAGGCCTATAAGGTGAGTAAGCTTGGTTACTTCTTTCAGACATGAGGTTTTTCTCCCTAATCATGAAAACAAAGCCTTGAGAGTCCCAAACCAGTTTCCTGAGGTAGCTCTCAAAAAAGTAAAAATTAAGGCCAAGCCCAAACAGCTACTTCAGTACACAGGATGCTGATGATTTAAGTAGAGACTGCTGTAAAAGGCTGATGTTTTCTGTACCAGATACATTATTGACATGCTTGATGCTAACCTTTCAGTAAATATATGGGTGAAAATCTCTGATTATCTCATCTCTCTTAGACCTGTGAGGGTCTCTTTTAACTCTGCAAAAGGAGGACGTCCTTCAGGTTTCTGAAAAGAAAAGCAGAGGATAAACTTGTATTAGCGGATTAGTTAATTATAGTATCGGACTTCGGAAGATGGTTACAAGTGCATATGAGCTGCCGCTTTAGAATTACATTATATTTTATTAATACAGAAGAAAAGATCAAGTTTATGATTTGAGGGGGGAAAAAAAAAAAATCATCTGTCCTTCATGACACCAGTGGCGTGAGCGCAGTCACTTTTCAAAGCATTCCTAAAATTTATTTATTTCAATTCTGGACCAAAATTCCTGTAGGATTTCTCTCCTGCACCAGGTCACTGGAATGCCCTACCTCTCAGAAAACCATGATCCTCAGGAATGTTTTCTGGGTTCTGCAAAAGGATCTTCCCTGCTTTCTCATTTGAGGTACTGAAGCTCGGTATGGAACAAAGCCCTGGCTAATGACAGCCATCCTCTGCTGGCTGGCATCCTGATAGATGTTTGCAGTACACAAGCAAGCTAGATGCAGTTTAGATTTCAGCCTCTTAGGCTTTTTTTTAGTCAGGATCCACAGATTTTATATAGAGTTAAAAGACAGGCAAGAAAGGAGAGGTAGGACAAAGGAGACCATGGCAGCAACAAGGTTCCTTGGCTACTCTAAGTGTATGCCTGCCTGTTTACATGAAAGCATTGCACGCAATGCAATTTTGAATTGAAGATATATTTCCTGTAGACATTACAGAAGGAGGGACCTTAGGGGATTACTCTGATGGTAAAGTTGATGAGATCAGTGTTTTGATACCAATATAGAAAGAAATAGGTGCTGGAGAATCATAGAATAATTAGGGTTGGAAAGAACCTTAAGATCATCTAGTTCCAACCCCCCTGCCATGGGCAGGGACACCTCACACTAAACCATGCCACCCAAGGCTTTGTCCAACCCAGCCTTGAACACTGCCAGGGATGGAGCATTCACAGCCTCCCTGGGCAACCCATTCCAGTGCCTCACCACCCTAACAGGAAAGAATTTCCTCCTTATATCCAATCTAAACTTCCCCTGTTTAAGCTTTAACCCATCACCCCTTGTCCTTTATCACTACAGTTCCTAATGAATAGTCCATCCCCAGCATCCCTATAGGCCCCCTTCAGGTACTGGAAGGCTGCTATGAGGTCTCCATGCAGCCTTCTCTTCTCCAGGCTGAACAGCCCCAACGTTCTCAGCCTATCTTCATACAGGAGGTGCTCCAGTCCCCTGATCATCCTCGTGGCCCTCCTCTGGACTTGTTCCAACAGTTCCATGTCCTTTTTATGTTGAGGACACCAGAACTGCACACAATACTCCAGGTGAGGTCTCATGAGAGCAGAGCAGAGGAGGTGATCCTGCACCTTTGACCTGCTGGTCACACTCCTTTTGATGCAGCCCAGGATACGGTTGGCTTTCTGGGCTGTGGGCACACATTGAAGCCGGCCCATGTTCATTTTCTTATCAACCAGCACCCCCAAGTCCTTCTTTGCAGGGCTGCTCTGAATCTCCAAAATGGAGAAAGAACATCAAATACTAACTCAGAGTGGAGAGGGTGAAGGAGACAGTCTGGGAGCTGTAGTGATGTACAGAGGTACTTATGTACGCATGAAAAATGGGGTTTAAAATCCACATTTAGTGGGCATGCTTACTTTGTATATTAATGTATTAAGGTTACCATTCATAGCAGAGCTAGAAAAAGCAAAGCATGATAGAGATGTGGAAAAGGTATTACGCCTTTGATGCAGCAGAGAAGTAAGATGATAGCGGCATATTCAAAACGAGGGATGGTCTAGACCAATTGTACTGATGATGTGCTTTATGTCTCTTAGGTGCAACAGTCAAAGAAACAGAGGCTTGTAAGCCTAGGTGTGATTTGTGAAAACATAGTAAGAGATACAGAGGATATCACAGATGTGAAATAAGGATTTAATGCCCTGTTTTTTTGAAGCTTGCTTTTAGATCCACATTACAAATTAATAATAAAGAAACACCACAGGAAAAAAGGGCAACAAACCTCATGCCAGCAGCTGTACATGACTCTATACACAGCATGTGATGCCAAATGTGGTCGATAAAGTCGGTGACCCTGAGAAATCTCACGGACAACTTCAGAATTTGGCTTACTTTCAAAAGGCATTTTGCCTTCTGTGAAAATTTCCCACATCAGAACACCTGTAGGTGAACCAGAGTATTTAGGACAAAGCAGAAACCCCAAACCCACAAGCTGTTTAACACCACTAGAAGAACAAAAACAACTCTTGATTTTTTGTGTATTGAAAACACATGAAAATATCAGCAATCTGAACAAAATTACAAGAGCAACCAAAACCATTTTCAACTAATACAATCCTGCTCTCTTTTAAGTCAGATGAGGGTGGTCCGTGAAACAGATGAATATACATTTGGCTAATGGAGACTTACCAAGAATGCACATTTCAGTCAAAATCTAACTTCTAGTCACAGAATCTTTCTATTAAGAAATATACTTGTCAAATATAGGCAAGACTTGAAAAATGGGAAGAACTAAAGCTTAAGGTAGGAAGCATGAGTAAGAAGTTACGTTTTCATAAATCACATCAGCAGTTTTAAGGAAGCGTGGCGTGTTCACCTAATCAACTCACCAAATGACCAGACATCTGATTTGCTGCTATATTTTTTGAAATGAAAAACTTCAGGAGATGACCATTTGACTGGAAACTTGGCCCCCGAAGAGCTGATATATTCATCATCAATGACATACCTCAAGAATAACAGGAGACAGCATATAGTTGAATGACAGTTAAAGTGCAAGCAGTTCCAGTGATGTCTCCATACATGGTTTAGAATCTCAGAATTACAGTGTCGGTTTAGAATCAAGTAAATGGTACCCCCATAACACTGCTTGTTGCACCCAAACAGTACAGGTAGAGGACCACACTTCATAACTGCCGAACTTCACAGATGTAACACCTGGCATATTGTTACAGAAGCATCACAGAAAGAAACACTCACTACACACAAGCCAACAGCTCTGGTGCACTGGAAAAGTAATTTCCTTTGCTCTGGACCCCCTGTGTTCCTGGTGAACACAGTGAGGACAATCAGCCTTTGAAATAACCTCCCCAGGGAAGTAGTGGACTCCCGAGCATACTTTCAGGATTCTAAGATTCTTTGCACAAGCTTATAGGAACTGAACTCCCAGATCAGATGCGCCTAATGCGGGCATTTATAGGGCAGCATTTTAAAAGGCTATTATGCACAGTTTTCCAATATTAATGTTCCTGAGCAGACAGCAGATGTGCACTACACATTCATTCTCATGGAAGACATAATGCGTTGGCATCTTTTAAAGCTCTTTTTAAAGGAGGTCACATTGACAGAAGTCGTATCTTTATCTCCCTTTTTTATTCTGGTGCAGGCAGAGAAAGAGGAGAGGTTATTGGATGAGAAATATGAAATAACAGTACAAATAACCAGTGGTGGTAGCTGTGTGAGCTCTGAATAATTTGTATTCCTGTCACCTCTCAATGGTCTTCCCAGGAGAGTGAGTGCCTGTCCTAGAGCCACACACACCACTGGTTTCCACTTTTTGGCAGCAGTGAGCCATTGCAGTCCATTATTCTCAGACTGGACCCTGACAGACCCCTTGGTCTCTTGCTGCATTTTCTGATGCCTTTGGATGAGCCCAGACCCTTGATACTGACCTTACCCTTTTGAGGAGCAGTGCAACCAGTGGGCACTGCCACGATATAGGACAGCCTTTTGAAAAACAGGCATTTAGTTATGAACTGCTAGGGTGTTGTAACCTTAGGTTAGAAATAGGAGGCAAAACCAGGTAAGCAGCACAAAGTGAATATCACATCCTGCTCAGACCCTCCCACTGCCTTTCAAGCTCATCTGCCTCCAGAGCGAGCCAGTTCAGTCTACTAATCCAGAACAAAAAACAACCAGTAACACACAGAAGCGGAGAGCTTTGTGCTGGGCTTGCAAAGGGAAAGAAGGAAGGAATGGGACAACCCCTTTGGGTAGCAGTCATTCACTGTGAGGGAAGCCTGTGAGGGCAGAGCTAAGTTACTCTGTCCTGTGCTTGTAAGAGTTCATCATGCTTTCTTCACCCATTTTGGCTGGTCCTCTCATGAAGCAGAAAACCCACTTCCCCACTAGAGCAGCACATATCACAACACTTCCTGCCTGCCCTGCTGCTCCTGCCTGACCTACTCAACACGGCAGCCTCTAAAGGTCAGCACCGGCACCCAGATCTGTTCCTAGGGACTATCTGTCCTCCCCAGTGCTCAGAAGAGTTGGGAAATCTGTTTCTGACAGCCCCATGCACCATGGACATTTCTCTGTCCATAAATGCTTCTGAAGTTTACCTGGCACTTTGTTTACTTGTCTTAAACTCAGCAGTAGCAAGAGGAAGACACTGCATCAGGTTCACGGTATGACAGCTTAACAGCATGGTAATTTTCACCTGAATTCAACAATTGACCACAGTGGGATTCCCCAAATCAGCAAAGCAAGCAGCTGACTGAGAATAGGTACGCACAAAACCTGCGTCAATAGCCTCATACCTCGCCATGCCAAAGTCAGATACTTTAACGATGTGCTCCGCGCTGACTAAACAGTTTCTTGCAGCCTGGGGAAAATGAGAGAAACATACCTGAAATCTCCGCTAAAGCATTTTAAGAGAAATACCTCAGCTGACTGGTTTTGTTTGAGATTGTGCTGCTTATATTCTGAAAGGAGATGAGAGTCTTGCTCAAAAATACAAGTGAATTTCTGAGTCAGTGAACATATGTCACTACTATGTAGTTACACATAAAATAGCATAAAATCTCCTTATGAGCTTGTAGTATGGGTTGCAATGTTTCTGCACAGTAAAAGAAATTTTAGTGTGCAGAGTCTAGTTATCCAAGGTGGTATTTTCCTAAGCATTAGGACACTCAATGTGAACATTTAAAAACCTGGTTTGTGACTTTTTCAATACAGAGATTAGGAACTCCTTGGAAATTTTCAAGAGTTTGTATTTCTTTAGGCAGCTAGAGAGGAGCACAGGAAGATTTCCATTCTGCATCCAAATGAGAGCATTGAAAAGAAAGCAGAGATTAAAGAGACAAGCTCCTCTCTTATGATTCCCTCTCTATGAGGGGTAAGGTAGAAAAGCCATCTGTGTATTCCAGCATCAAAGTGAGGTAGCAGGGAGCAGGAAAAAAAAAATGTTGATAGAAAAAGATTTTGCTAAAAAAGAAAAATCCTCCTCGTTGCTGACCCTTTGTACTGCTATGATTTTGGTTGTGTTGTGATCACTGCATAACGCCCTTGTGCTGGGGTATCCTAACACCAGCCTGCTCCATGCTATTATCCCAGCTTTCTCTGACCTCTCAAGTAGTTTTTCCAGCTGTCCATGGTCAAAAGAACAGCTGAAAAGTTTTGGTTAGCCAGTAAAACACCACTGGATTGTTAGACCTTGCAGGGCTGAAGTCTTAGAGGACACATCAGTGTCCCATAAAATGCAGTGGTATGCTCGGTACTGCCAATATTTGTCAAGAACCTCAGAAAACCTGTTGTACTTACTAAATCACGGTGAATAAAACTGTTTTTTTCCAGGTATTCCATCCCTTCGCACACATCCTGGCACATGCTCAGCAGCATATCTCTGCCAAGTTTCCCTTGTCTTTGCCGAAGGTAATTGAGCAGGTAGCCGTTTTCCAGGAATTCAGTCACAACGTAGACAGGCTTGCGATGTGTGCACACTCCGTAAAGCTGGACCAGCTTCGGGTGGGAGAGTTTCCTGTTTAAGATTGAATTTTAGACAGGCTAGCTTTTGTCCTTGGCAGGTAACCAGACCTTTGATCCTCATGATGGTTCTGAACAATACTTGCAGTGCTTGATAAACAGTATTCAATTCAACTGGCCTCAGAGTTGTCCCACTATCTAACACGTCTGCCTACAGTTTCCTCCAAAAAGTTAATTCTTTTAGTTCATAATGGTTCATTAGTTCATAAATGCAGTGGCTGCAAAGGTTGATTTGGACTCTATGTGAAATTGAAAGGTCTAGTTACACCTGGCTTCCAGGCAGGGGACACGATGCTGCAATGGTGGTTCTCTTCCAGGCTGGGCCAAGACCTCATCTGAATTCTTCCCTAATTTGCAAAATTAGGAGAGACGGTAATGTAGTGTCTCAAAAGCTTTAGTTAGGTTTGAGCTCTGCCAGTGGTCCTAGAAGCACTGAATTATGGATGAAAGAATAGCTTTAGAAACACAGGTATTTGCCATTACATTCACTCCCCATTGAGCTCCACAGCACAAAGCAGTGTACACTCTGATGAAAGAGTTTGGCAGTGGGCACAGTAAACTTCTGCATCAGTATGATTCAGACCTTTATATCAGCCTTTCTGTCCTGCTGTGCTGGTTTTGGCTGGGATGGAGTTAATTTTCATAGTAGCTGGTATGGGGCTATGGTTTTGATTTGTGCTGGAAACTGTTGATAACACAGAGATGTTTCAGTTACTGTTGAGCAGTGCTTACACGGAGTCAAGGCTTTTTACGCTCTTCATACACCCCACAGAGAGTAGGATGGAGGTGCACAAGGAGCTGGAAGGGGACGCAGCCAGAATGGTCGACCCCAATTGGTCAAAGGGATATTCCATATCATACGGCATCATGCTCAGCATATAAAGCTGGGGGAATGAGGAGGAAGTGGGGGGACACATTCGGAGTGATGGTGTTTATCTTCCAAAGTAACCACTACATGCGATGGAGCTCTGCTGTCCTGGAGATGGCTGAGCACCTGCCTGCCAATTGGAAGTGGTGAATTAATTCCTTGTTTTGCTTTGCTTGCATGTGTGGCTTTTGCTTTCCCTATTTAACTGTCTTTATCTCAACACATGGGTTTTCTCTTTTATTCTTCTGGTTCTCTCCCCCATCCCACTAGGGCAGGGGAGTGAGCAAACAGCTGTATGGGGCTTGGTTGCCAGGTGGGCATAAATCACAACACCTGCACATCCACCATTATCAGTCATCTCAATGCCAACTGCCAGATATAATAGCTTTTCTACTCACATCATCACTTTGGCCTCCTCTATAAAATCATCTGCAGACATTGCTCCTTCATTGATTGTCTTGATGGCAACCTTGATGGTTGCTTTCCATTTACCAAGCTGAACGACTCCGAACTGCCCACGCCCGAGTTCTTTCATGAACTTCAGTTCAGATGGGTTTAATTCCCACTCCTCTATAAAAGGAACGCAATATGTTACAATAATCAGGCCACCTTTCCTGAACCATGCCCTTGCTATTTGCAGTTAATGCATACAACGAAACATCACAATTGTTCCTCAGCTACAGCATGAGCTTTTAATATCTGAAGTCTTCCACGTGCTCATATACGTTTATATACAAACATTACAGCTTGTAGAATGTGATTAGCATTTAAATTGCTTAATGTAGGAATGTCTGAGGCTTGAAGATAAGCCAAGTGTTTAGTTTTAATTACATACAGAACTTTTTTGGCATTATTCTATATGACATTTATAACTGAACCAGTTCTGGATGGGTAATATAGCCACAGTAGTTATTGACTGCCTCTATTGTAATAACCACAATAGTTTTACCCTTCAGAAATATTAAGCCTTGAGATTTATGGGAACATGAAAGGTACTCAATTTTGGAGGTTCCTATTATCAGTCAGATGGTATGAAATTCCTGATCTATATACACAAAACTGGCCTTATTGCTTGGTTTTTATAACTTTATATAAGAATGCATTCTTATTTCTAAAACTTGAAGAACTTACACAGGAAAATCTTCCCATAAATATGGATTTCAATTTCCTAAGCATTTAAATAAATCAAATAGCCTTTGAAAAGCTACTAAATGTATATTTGAGCTTTAGGTCTGCTTAGAAAAGTCCAGATGGCTCTGAAATGCACTGGTGGTTGTAACAGAAGCACAACAGTTGCCAAACAGGACTACTCATTTCAGGTGTCTCATTTGGTAGTGACACCTCAAGAGGAAATGAGTGTCTGTTTCTGGTGAATACGCAGTTCTTTGTGTGTTTCTTGTTACCAGGAAATTTCACAGATATGACTTAATTATTAGCTAGGTGAATCTAAAGCAATCTAAATTCTTGCCTAGGCAAATACCTAAATCTCCACCAAAAGAAGATAAAACATTTACCATAATTCCACCCTCCTGCTGCTGGTGAAGAGTATCCAGCTGATCCAATTGGATGTCGGAGACGAGTGATAAGACCTGTAGGGGACAAAGCAACAATATTCTGTTGACCAATTACTCCATTTTAAGGTACACTGCATTGTATCTCTTCCCAAACAAAAATATTTGGAATCTGATGTACATGTCTTGAGGTTACTTTTGCTTACAGCTTTTTTGAATAAAACACCACAGTGAGAAGAAATGGGGGAAGATTATTCAATAGGGTCCTGACTGCAAAAGTATTTATCCCTTCATACAACAAAAACTGATACTCTTGCTTCTTTGTATGATACTAGTGATCTTAGATAAATAAGTACTAAAATACTATATCAGCCACCTAAGTGGTCTCTTCCAGCAAGATTTCTCAGGATTGTTTCCCATTGCAAGAAATATTTTTGTGTCTGTCATTCATTTTCTTTGAATTCATGAACCAACAGTACCAGTTAGTGCATCCCTCACCAAGGACTCCCTGCATTCTTTCATTCATTCTTCCCAGTGCTACTTTCAGGTCCTTTTCTGCTTCATATGTTTCCTACAGTCCTCCTCCATCCAGCAAAAGGCTGTGTCTATTCAAATATCTTCTTTCTGTGCTAGTGCAAGGAATCTCTGTGTATTTTCCCATCTCCACTCATTTAGGGTAAAAACTTTTTATATTGTATTAAAATGATGGGCAGAAGCAAGATGAAGCATATTTTTTAATGCTAAAAATGTTCAAAGGTTGCCATCAGTCAAAAATCAGAGATGGTAACTCTGGTAGGCTGCAAGGCAGTATTAGAGCCCTTGTGTTCCCTAATTCTGCCTTGGACTATGTGCGGTGGGGTCAGCTTTTTTGCCTAAATCAGTAGAATGCTGCCTGCTGATGCACAGCGTAACTCCTGCTTGCATACATGCAAGTTCTTGTAGACAAAGAATTATGACCCAGTTTCAGACAAGCTCCACTCAGACAAATATGAACCAAGAGAATACAGAGCAGGTAAATGGATTAGGCTTCTAGCTTTGTAACATTCGTTTCATACATGTAGATGAGTTTGTTAGTTTCACTTCCCCCATGGTACATGCACACCACAGCTGTGACTTTGGCAGAAAGGATCATGGCGTATTTAAATTTGTTAGCAACAGAAAAACTTGTGTATCTTTTTGTAAGGGAAGTGTCCTAGAAGAGTGATTTCCAATCTCTCAAAGGCCTGAGGAGCTTCAAATCATCAGTTGTAAAACCTTACCATCTCGCATGCATTACCTGCAGCATTGTGTTGATGATACTTGATGAGTTCAGGAACAGATGAAAAGAGGTATTTTTCAGCTACATAATATTGTCCCAAGTAGTTTTTCTTAATTTGATAATGTCGAATATCTTCACTATGGCTTCTGAAATCAACAAAGGATCGTAGTTTTTGGTAAAAGTAGTTTATACTATAAGTCTGATTAAATTTCACTTTGAAAGAAAGCACAGAAAAATCTGAAAACTTGGGGTAGAATTCCTGACTTAAAAATGGCTGTGGGTAGCTGGGATACTGCTTCAGGAAAGAAAAAACAAACCAAAGTCTCCTTGAATGATCTCTCTCCCAGCTTTGTGAGATATTGCACAATGATTTTTATCGCACAATGATTTTTATCGCACAATGATTTACCCTTGTACCAGTCCATCCACAAGAAATAGCCATAGTGTTCCTCCTCATTCAGCACTTATTTAAATCTAAACTCTTTAAATTAATATGTTCATTACCTGAGTTTTCCCCGAAAAGTTAAAAACATATTCATATATACATCTAAATTACTATTTTTTCTCCAGTCTTTTGGCAGTCCCCTGGCAAAAGAAGTAAGACTGCACAGTGAGGAGCTGAAATGATTTTAGGAAAAAAACACCAAAGTTTGGTGACGGCGGAATCTGAGATGAATTTACAGTGCACAGAGCCTGTAGAGAGCAGAAGCATTTCAGTGCAGTGGCTGAAGGCTGTGGCAGTGTGGTGTGGTATTCATGATGCTTCATGTAGAAAGAGAGGCAGGAAGATGCAAACGTTAGGTCTTACTGCCCGCATTATGTGGTTGGGGTGCACAACTTTCATAGCAGATTATTTGAGGATTTCAATGAGTGCAGTTAATCTTGTCTTAGCAGGACATTTGCACCCTGACTCCCAGACCCACTGCCCACTGTCATCTCTTCTGCACACAAGGTAATTAGCTCGGCATGAAGAGCATCCCAGTGGTTCCCTGCTGCTGTGCACTGCATGTCCAACCTGCCCACTTATCCTGACAAGTCTGGGGGAAGCTCTTCCGTCACCTCTTGATTCAAATTCTAACTGTTCAGAGCAACTCACCCTTTAGGCCGTGAATACATGGACAGTGTAAGAAGTCCCTGTTGGCTTGAATCTCTGACAACAAATGCACCTTCTTTGGACTGAAAAGAAATCCAAGTAGAGTTATTTTCTACTTTTGAGCTTGAACAATCCTCCCTTCAGGTAAGACTTGCACTTGATTACCAAATTCTGTGGAACACCTATGACTATTTGGGAAGGGAATAAAGCAGTGGGCAATGGGAATTGTACATAGCAGGTACATAGCAGGTACATAGCAGAACAAAATTATCCAAGGGAAAACAGTGAGTGCTAGGCGATTAAATACTTACTTAATTTAGGTGAATTATACTTTTCAGTGTGAGGTAGTGAAAATACTTTGATTTATTAAATAAATCTAATTGTACAAATCACTAGAAAAAATATTGTAAAAAAACAATTCTATCCGAGATGTCCTTCTCTTGTCTGTCTTGTCCAAGCTTTGTGTTAGTCCTTGAGCAAAGTCCTAATGAATTTAACTAGTTAGGCACTTTGGTAGCTGATAGGTGGTAGAAGGCAATATGGATTGTTTGCTCTATATGTAAGGAAGACACAAGGGGTTTTTTTAAGCTCTGCTAACCTCACTGATTTACTTACTACATGGATTTCAGTCTTCAACCTTTCATACAAAAGACAAGCACAGTAAACTGGATGTAATCCAATTTATCTAGCACGGAAAATCTACACAGAATTTGCTGGGGCTACAACTCAAAGCTCTGTGCAGTCTCGGTAATCTGCACCATATGCTTCACCCAGAAAGCCTTTTTATTTTAAAGTACTTTCTCTCTTACTGCACACCAAGCAGATTTGGATTTGACTGTTGTAACGCTCTTGATGCTTCTACTGCTAGATCTGCCTAGATATCGTTAGTTCTGTGTTTAATCTGAGTTACCTTCTGGCGCAAAAGAAGTTCTGCCTGGCTTCTGTTTATGTTTTTGCAGTACCACCTACAACAAGAAGACAATCTCAGCCAGTAAAAATTAACGTTTCTCTGTTTCACAAAAGTAATCTGTCTTAATAGCCCAGTCCAAAAACCTGAACCTTCATTGTTGTATAGAAACATCTCTTAATTGGGAATGACTCTATTAGACCATTGTAAATGTGACAACTTTTTTCCCCCTTCACTGTTGTTAAATATGAGCTCAAATAAAAGAAAGCCCAGGAAAGAGTCACACCAATCTGTGATTAAATTTGCAGTCCTGGATGCTGCATCAAGCCTCTCTCCTTTAGAATTTTGCAGAATTTTACTTTTCTCTCCAGTAAATTAGGTTGAAATAACTGGAATTATCTTCTAGTCAATGGATTACATGTTCACAACAGAAAGAGATCAGAATATAGAAACATCACATAGCGAGCCTACAGGAATATGAAACATCTGTATTCTGACATTATGAGTTATGAAAAGGAATGTTGCTGAAGTGCTCAGTGTTTGTAACTTCACATTTCACTCTCTGAGGAAATAGTTCCAAATCAAAATTAATTCATTCCAAGAGTAATGTTTTGTAACAAAAAAAGCAGTTGATATACACCTGATCATGTCTAATAAAGATTGCAGGATCAAGCACTAAAATGTATTGATGCGATCCATTTTTAGAAAAGAAAGCACAAACATAATTTTCAAGGATACTCACTCATATGTTTCTAAATTACTTTTCTTGTTCTCAGTAACATAGTTGCTGGGAACTAGACCTTCATTCCTGAAACAAGATATTGGGGATAATGTTACAGTATGGTGTAAAACATTAATAGGATTAAGATATGCATTTTCCTTTTGTTAAATTACAAAGGTTCCTTATGCTATTGGCTATGCTGCTAGATACAGAATCCAACATGGAAACGGAAGTCAGAGTCCTTTCATCCTAGGCACAAACTTTCTGCCCCGCAACTGTGGATGGCTACTGAAAGAAAAAAAATCACCTGGGATGGGTTCTGAAAGTAATATTCCCAACATCCTAGTTCAGGATACACTGAAGAAAATGCAAAGGAGAAAGGGGAATGATGAAACAAAACATAATTTCAGTTAGGATCCTTTCCATGTTTATCTAGCTCTCTAAAGCATCCAGGAATTTCGGATCAGGGATTTTGTTTCAGGCACATATTTTAGTAATGTCTGTGGTCTCTAAGTGTTTACATGAATACATTGCAGTGTAAAGCACTTGAAGTATGGAAAGCTAGATTTGCACGTGGCCAAGAGCCCAGTAATCCACATGGTCCTCAAATGCCCTCATGTTGCTCAGGAAATTACTGAGCCTAGGACTTAACTCTGAATTCCCAACAGATTCTAGATTCCCTGCCCATTTCTGGGCCACCAGACACTGCTGAAAGTCTGTCTGGTCAATCCATGTGCCTCAGACATAGCCAAACATGTTCAAACCTGCCTCCAAATTGTCACACGTCTCATTCTATCTGCCTGCTTCCACGGAAGGTGCTGTAGGTTTTCTTCTTTCTTTGTAGGGAGATTGAAACAGACTCCCACTCTCTTACCCATGTTTGTCTCTTGCCTTCCACCAGTGGGGGTCATACTGTTCGAGGATAATGTATTCTTCTGACTTCTTGAGCGGCAGATAGGAGGGTCCTCTAGCAAAAAAGTCATAGAGTGCAATAACCCTGGGTTTTTCTGTGTAGTCTTCCAAGGCCTCATCAGGTAGAGGAGGTAAGGGCTTGTTCTTTAACTTCAATTGCCTCTTACGCTAATAAAAGAAAAGTGTCTTCCTTAATAATTCTTTTCTCCCAACTATTGCTTGCTTAATTTCCCTGCTACTATACTGTCTCAGTAACTAAAAGGAACTCATCATGGTCATTACTTCCCTTTGTAAAGCCCTATCACATTGTCACTCATAAAACAGCAAGACTTACATTTGAGTAGTTCAGTGTAGAAGACAAAATGACAATGAACACTACAGTTAGTAATAAACTAAACAAACCATCTACCTAATTGGGTGGCTTCTACATGGTCTGAATGCTGACAGCTCCTCAGCTGGTGTAAAAGCAGAACAGCATTGAACTTAGTGGAGTTACAATGCCTGGAAATTAGGTCACTTATCTGGGGAATTAATACAGATGGCACTGTAGACTTAGCATATCAGCACAAACATCATAATTTGCTTTTGCATCAGGTTAGGTTCTAGCTTTGCACTTAGTTTTCCTTAGAAAACTCAGATTGAGTCAACCTAGATTTAGCAAAACTGATGTGGATGTTTCACATGCCAGCTGAGCAAGGTGATCTTACATCTGCCCAACAGGGACATCCCACTCTACCCATCTCCATCACCCAAACCCAAAAGCAGGAGAAAGAACTGCCTTGTCTGTGACAGCTTGCATAGGAAACATCACTGTGACCCTGTGTTCACATCAGCATGAATCATCAGGTACCTTTACTCTATAATTTCTATGCAACAAAGAACCTTACATGATCAAGAGTTAGTTACTGTTCTGCTTGTTCAAGTACTAAGCCACTATATGACACATCAGCTCAATTCTCTGTTTTCACCTGCCAAAACGTTACTTACCCTGCACTTCCAAGTGGGTGCGTAGGAAACGTCTGGTTGTGAGGCTGAATACTGGGTCACCAGGCCAGTATCAGGGTCCAGGTTCATTTTTGTTCTCATTGCTCTGATTTTGAAAAACATGAAGTATTTGTGTGAACATGTATCTATAAATATTAACATAAAAATATTCATGGATATATATGCCTTCATTAGGGATATGCGGGCAGTGTGTCTTTAAACTTCAGTATAATCAGCAGTTCCACTGAAAATAGAGGGATCTTAAGAAGTCCTTTATGTAGATATTTTGATCCTTGTTGCTGAAAAGCTAAAGTATTTCACGTACCTTTTTTGTACCGTGCAGCAGCAGCAGCAGCAGAAAACAGACTGGATGGTGTGATCTGTGAATGAGAACATTTTCCACATTTGAAGTTTACCCAGGTTTTGGGGTTTGGGTTGTTTTTTTCCCCCACAAAACTTAAAGACTTAAGGACTATGGTGTGTGGTTAGCCACATTATTAGCTCTGTCTTGATGTGAAATATCTAGCAAATCATTAAGGCAGAATTCGCATCCACCAAAGACAGCAAAGCCTTCCTACCCACCCTACTTATCTGTTCCCACTGTCTCCCTTACAATGCCTTCACAATTACAAGGCCATGTGATGAGTTATACTAGCTCACTAAATCAGAAAAGGCAGGACACCTAGTTAGACAGATCATTACTGTTCTGACTGATACACTGGCCCATATAAGCTCTAACCAGTGCAGTGAAAGGGGTGAGAACATCATCAGGGACAGGAGATGGAGAAATATCCCCTTCAGTACTGGAATAATTTTTAGATCATTCTAGCTAAATCCAAAACCAAATGTGCCTGACAAGCTGTTGCTTACTGTGAGGTTTATTAAAGGAGACACATTACATTCAATTCTTTGAATTAATATGTTTTTCCCATTTCTGTTTCAGCCATCGGTATAATATATGCTTTAGCTCAGGCTTAAAGTACTAGCAAAAGATGTGCTGTACATTTAAGTGCCAAGTGGTTGATAATCCTGAGAAAATCCATTAGACACACCACCACATCATAGATTTTACAGAGAAATCAATCCAATATATCTTGTATGAGGAGCAGAGTGGGTATGGCATTAAATAGGTCAGAAGGCATTAAGAAGATTCAAAGGAGGCAATTAAATGGCTGACATCCACTCTAGTACACTTCTACTCAGGCTGAGACTTACTTTCCCCCATTGTGTTCCCTCGGCAGTTTGAGCCAAGCTGTGGCAGCTACGGTCCTGTGCCCTTTCCCACTGCACTGCTCTTCATCCTATCTCCAGCTGAGCAAGATGGGATGCTAAAATGGCAGAGAATCCCTCTCTGTTGGTTCAGCTCCCCGAACCCTCTTCCCTGTCCTACATCAGTGTTGGGTGGGTAGGAGGGCAGCAGCAGGAAGGGGAATGGGCTTGGGTTCTCATGCGCTATGTACAATCTCTTAGGAAGCATGAGAACCAGCCGTGTGTAGGCAAGGCTCCCCTCATATGCAGCTGCACAACAGAAAATCAACTTTACATCCCACTCCAGCATGTCCTATTTTTCTCTGGCACAGAGGTCAGAGTATGAAAAGAGCCCTCAGAATTTATATGAAATATCCCAACATCTCAGGATTTTGTGCTTTACATCTCACATGATATTTCTCCGTAGGGTCCCACCAGTGCCTTCCACTTTATTTGTTTTTCCCTCTTGGTGTTTTTGCCGTTTTGATCCCAATGACCTAGACCAGCCTGGAATAAACAGGATGCCCTTTGTGGTGTCCGGTGAGAATTTTTGCCAATGTTACTGACCTTTCAGCCAAGTGTGCTGAAAGTATGCTTTGTATACTCAAAGCATTAAGCAACCTTACTGCATGATGAAAATGTAAGTATTTTCTCTATCAAAGTACATAATTTGGCAAATCTTGTGCTAATAAAAGAAAGGAGAGTGTCAGCAGAACAATAAGACCAAAACTTGTTCTTAGTTGGAAGAGGAAGAAACCTGTCTCATAAGGGCTTTGGTTAGACTATTTATCTTGAAAGTCGTGGGGCAATCTCCCTTAGACTGTTACATGCTGTGAAGAATCTATCGTGTGGGAAGCTAGTGAACATATAGGAATCAGAAGACACTATCAACTGATGAAAGTTTCCACTGATGGCTATGCGAAATACAGCAATTACAAACACCTAAGCCAGCTGACACCGACATTTTTCCTTAAGCAACAAGGTAACAAGGTATGGGCAATGCAATTTATTTGCTGCATAATTTCCCAGGGTACACTGAACTGTTCCTCACCTGTTTAAAACTGTTTCATAAACAGTGAACACCATGGTGAAACAAATTCTTGAGTTCCTTTTACCGGAGCCAGTGCCGGGAAGTTCAATTGGTGTTTATAGAGTAGTTAGTGATTTGGAATATGACAGTGAAAAGAACACGACATTCGAAAGCTTGCCTGTTTCTTCTGATTAAACCATCTAAGTCTATTTAATTCCTCATTAGATAACTTGCAGTCCTTATAGAGCACTTAGCAGAAATATTTCAAAGCAGCACTGCAGAGATTCAACGTAATGCTAGAATAATCTTCGAATAAGATTTTAAAGATGTGACTGCCAACCATGAAAATCAGAGGCTCAGACTGGTGTTACAGGCATGTAATTGTCTTGCTTTTCTTTATGAGCCCAGCAATTTGAATAAATGTATAGCATAAACTCAGGAATCCTTTCTGCCTTCAGTGAATTTGAGACTTGCTCCATTAATGGACACTTTCAGTGTTTGACCTCCACTTTACTGTGCTAAAAATACGTGAATGTGAGATGTTTTTAAAAATATCCCAATATTAAATATTTAGTCATTACAGAAAGACCCAAAGCTGCTCTGTGATGCTGTTTGAGAAGGACTTGGCCAACGCTACAAATGGTGAAAGCTTCAATACACTAGATGAGTAACTTGATTAGACTGGTTCACAACTTGACCTTCTCCTAGCAGCCCAGGAAGACACTTACACTGAGGGCTGCCTCCAGGTGCCACAGTAATGCTCACTGCAGAGCTACAGGAAACCTGCATTTCCTGCCTGAAGCTTCTCACAGCTACACACACCCTTCCTGTGACTTGGGGTCTTCCTTCCTTTCTCTTTTCTTCTATTCAACAGCCATCAGATGTGCTAAGAAATAATAACTTGTATTTTAATACAAAAAAGCACTATATTTAAGTTAAAAAAAATGAAAATAGATTCTTAGAATTTACTTGTTGTTTTAAATATTTTTTCTTGATTTTCCTTTCTGCTACACCCTAACTCAAGTGACTGATATCAGCGGAACTATTCTATCTGATTTCCTTCAATTTTGGGCCAAGAACCTTTTTTCTTAAGCAAAACACTGGATTTGTCAAAAGGTGTTGTAATCACATATAGTATTACAAGGCCTTGACCCTAACTCAAGTAACATTAAAAAGTTCATAAATTAAAGATTTATCAGTGAGAGTTGTGCTTCAGCAAGGAAATCACATTTTGGATTCTGTATTTTGAAGAGAACAGAGACACCAATAAGATTTACCATGTTATGAATAACAGACCATTTTGACAGGACACAGAAAAGAAATACAGGCCAACAGAAAGATCTGTTCCATATTTTGTAACAGTAAAATCATTTTGAAGTCTGTTAAAATAAAGTACTTGTGGACCTGCGATTATTTCCAAGTCCCACTTTTCTCTTTCCTACCTAACAAAAGATTTTCCCAAAAAGTCGTACCTTCTATCAAAACATAAGCTACGCATTTCACTTTGATCCTCAGGGCTATTAAAATTAGTAGCTTATAACCCAGGTTTAAATCAAACAAGATGAGTATTTGAGCTGCTGAATCTAGAATTTGACCAATTCCTTCTTCATCTGCATGGAGAATGCAATTTCTCCCATTTCGGATGAAAGCTCGCAACTTCAGGTAAAGCTCAGCCAATTCTACAAACAATTTAACACAAACGAAAAACAGAGCCCATGTCACTGCTCATGTCTGTCTTTCTGGAAATGACTATTAAGAGGAAGACGCTTGTTTTTAAAACTGTGTCATGTTATCTCCCTGGTGAGAGGTTAACAAATATGAATCCCAACACTAGCACAAGGCCCTAGTTAAGTATGAAGTACAAAAATCAGACCTTTTATCATGCACAGTTTTGAAATGAGATCGGGGAAGAGAAACGTGGATGAAGTGGAAGTACTAGGAAACTGGTGTTGAAGCTAGCCTGATGAATACTCAGCCTAAAATTTGCAACTCACATTTTGATAACCAACTTGAGGCCTGAAAACAAATTTATCTGCGCACAACAGAGCAGATGGAATGTTAGAGGAAGAAGAGTAAGATTGTTCAGCTGTCAAGAACTGCCATTTGCTTGAGAAGCTGAAAGATAGTCCCACAAAAACAAAGACAACATAGTGAAAGCACTCAAGTCCTTTGAGGTCTACTACTGACAATAAGTGGCCTGATAAAGTTCCACAACACCCAGCAACAAGCTTTGGTTTGATAAATGTCTGTATAGGTGGCCAATTAACCCACCTTTACATGTGCAGTCTTCCTCCTATCTTCAGTTATAACTCTAATTCACAGCCTTGGAGAAGTAACACCAAAGTTAAAGGCAACAAGTTCAAAATTAATTTTTAGAATTTGCATTTTCTCATTGTATTATTTCATAGATTTCTTGGCTTGGTGTTGTTTTTCAATCCACCTTTTCTCAAAGCACTACTAATTTTGAAAGCACTGTAGTCCATGTCTGAGATTCAGTCTTCTGGCATGTTTTGCAAGCAGTTCTTGCTCTTGCAGTGGGGCAGGTTTACTGTGTTCAATACTGCAAACTCAGCTTCGCCAACGAGCACAGATCTTTACTGTAATATGTGGTATGGTTCCTAATCTGGTATGTCTGTCAGTTTTCAACAGCACCAGGAAAAATGATAATATAGTAGAAAGCCATACTATAGTTTGCTTCTAAAAACACTTGAAAAAACAAGCTTTCAGCTTTTTCCATGTCTAAGGTAAAGTTTGTCTTTCCTGTGAGCTCACTCTGCTCTGAAGAAAAGACAGCTCTAGCTCTACTTAACTTTTTATTTTACATCTATGCTGTATAGGCTTTTAAGGACAGTATATAGGACTCTCGCCCTATCTGTATGTAAAAGTGAACGCACTGCCAAATCCATCATACAATGGATTCATATTTCTGCAACAGTTTTGAAAGACGAGAAGCCTGAACAGAGATCACCTGAGCAGCAAAGAGAAAGCTGGTTGGTACTTTAATGGCAACGTTTAAATAGCTCACTTGCCAAGTACACCCCTGCTACACAAAACAAAAGTGACAAAAATCAAAATACTCAGCCAGTTTACTTACAGGTAGAAAGAATCATGTTTGGTTGTCCACTTATATTCAAATCAAAATGCAAACCTCTCTTCACCAGCTGTGCCAGTAAAACAGCCCTGAGCTCCTCGCTCTCATATAAAAAATGGTAAACCACAAATACTGCTTGACCCCGCCTACTTACTTTTAGTTAAAAAAACAAAAAGCTCCAGGCTAGAATGCGCAAAGATGCCTGCTTCCTGGTGCTCAGCACATCTCACACAGCAAAGCTCTTAAACTGCAGTCAGCAGGGCTAGGTATTACATTGAAAAAAAAGGGGGGGAAAATATAGCAGATGTAAATCACAGCATTTGGTTCTCCAGATTTCCAAAACTGACTACAGAAACACTCAAGTACAATTTTAATGGAAGGTATTAAGCTAACCTTTAACAGTTTGATTAGAAGCAAACTTCACCATACTTCTCTCTGCCTAGTTGCAAAAGAACACAAAGAAAAACCCCAAAACCACACAGTCTTGCACAGTGTATTTTCTATTATACATGGCACAAGAGCATAAGTAACAAAAGAAAATATGTAATAGACTTACTCGGGAGGTGGCTGCAGCAAAACTGAAGTGTGAATACTCCTCATATCCCCTGGTACAAAGTTGGATTAATTGAAGCAGGCTTCAGCAAGACTGTGGAGGCATAAGACTGCAGCAGAGAGAAGGGGGTATGTTACATACAGGGTTATGTACATACAGGGTATGTAACTTTTAGAGAGAGTTCAGGCATTTAGCCACTGAATGCGTTGTCATGGCCAAATTAATTCAAATATATATTCATACTTCTACATATATATTTAATATAGAGTGTACATACACACACATATGTAAATGGACTATCAAAACACGATATTCACATAAACAACAAGTGTGACTTATGATGCACTAGAAGCAAATGACTGGCAGCACATTAGTTGGTTCCAAACATTCATTTTATTTATATACACATGTAGTATGACATTTTCTGTTAAAAACAAAAAGGCTAGATCACTGTATGTACATGACAGACACAAAGAAGAGACATTCTTACAGTTGAAAGTTTCTTGCATTTACAACCTCACATATTTAGTTGGGCATGTTAAGTGAAGGTAAGACAAACTTGTCCTTGAAAAATCTCAAGAGAAAAAACACTTTACATAAATAAAGGCATGGATTTTATATATTTACATACATACAGCATATAAATTACTTCATAATTAATGTAAAACAAGGTACTATGGTACACTGACAGCCAGTTTTGCTGAACCTTGGACTTCCTTTTCATGAGTAACATCAAGACTAACCACAGGAGGTCTCTGGTTGACCAAACAGCCTAGAAGGGCATGGGGCACACCACAGGTCCATCTTGAAGCAAAGTTTTTTTGAGTGTCAGACTAAACTGAAGACTATGCTTTTAACAACCTACTGTGCAAATGAAAGAGGCACATTTCGTGTTCTTGATGTGACATAAACCACGTATCAACCAAGAAAAATAACGTTTCTGGAGAATCTCTGGAGACATTTCAATGTCAGTAAATAGCCATTTATAGATGCCTTCAATTTTTAAGCATGCAAATCAATATTAATACTACTGCCCGCATAAAGAGAAACTCAGAAACATGGACTGTATGTACACAAACCCAACTAAAGGCAAATTAGGCTCCTGGGCTTTGGCCACATTCTCTCTCTTCCTCCATAAAGAGCTCAATTTTCCAGCTATGCGACTTCCCAGAGAAAAGAGAGGATGCTACTATTGCTGAAGAGACTTTGCTCATTTCCCAACATCACGTAAAACTCTCATTGTACTGGAGTGGATCAGATGCTGGAGACTCTCCACACTACTTCGCAGCGTTCAGCAGCTCACAGGATCAAGCCTTCAAAAAGAAATGGTGAAGCCACATCTCTGGGAAGTGGCTTCTTTCCTGTACTTGTGCTGCTGCTGTGTTTTTTTCAGAAAGCATCTTCGCCCTCTGCAATGTCAATGATTGTATGAAGCAACTCTTCAAACGTTGGGCGTCCCTCCGGTTTCTAAAAATAAAAAGCATGCACAGCTGTGATCACAAAGTAGTGAAGTTCCGTGGATTTTGCTAAATTATCGGTCTTGATATCAATACTGTGGCAATTAATTTACTGTTCATTAAATGTGACATGCAAAAGTATCTCCTTGCGTGGATTAAGGATGTGTCGCTATCTCAGTAAGTGTCACTTTTTTTTTAAGCTCTGAAAAAGCATAAACGTTGCTGGACGGCACCCTTCGCATAATTCATCATTTTGCACAGGGCAATGCTTTTGCATTTTTCTTCCTATCCCCCCCTCCCCCAATGAACTGCTCCAATCTTTCATTATGCTAGTTGTTCATGCTCCTAAGGATTCTGAGTGTCATTCTCTGAAGCTCTTTGACTTCAACATTATTGTTTTGGCTCTGAAATTAAACTGTGTAATAAACTTATGCAACAGCATCCTTCTTCTACTTCATTTTCCACAGAATTCCTTATTTGTTATAACATCCTGCTTGTTTTGTTTAATTACAGCAATACACTTAATCTCTTCGTTGACCTTGCTGAAACAGTTATCCTCTGAATATCCAGGTAACTTGCACTTTTCCTCCATTTATCAACCTCTTAACATTTGTATCACCTGCTGAATTTTGAAACCTCAGTATTCACTTCCCTCTACATTAATAAATTTGTTAAATGAGGACTGATGTACCTACAGTTAATAATATTTTATGACAAAGATTGACATTATGTAGTCATTACTTGTATCCTGTTTCTGATTCACAAGGATTCTTTCTCTCCCATGTGATGACTGCTTTAGATTTAGATTTAGACTGCCGATGACACCAAGCTGTGAGGTTCGGTTGACACTGGAGGGAAGGAATGCCACCCAGAGAGACTTTCACATACTTGTGAGGTGGCTAATGTGAACCTCATGAAGTTCAAACATGCCAAGTGCAAGGTCCTACACCTGGGTTGGAGCAATCCCAGGCACAGCTACAGACTGGGCAGAGAAGAGATTCAGAGCGGCCCTGCAGAGAAGGACTTGGGGGTGCTGGTCGATGAGAAAATGAACATGAGCCGGCTTCAGTGTGCGCTCGCAGCCCAGAAAGCCAACCGTATCCTGGGCTGCATCAAAAGGAGCATGACCAGCAGGTCGAAGGAGGTAATCCTGCCCCTCTACTCCCTTCTTTTGAGACTTCACCTGGAGTATTGTGTGCAGTTCTGGTGTCCTCAACATAAAAAGGACATGGAACTGTTGGAACAAGTCCAGAGGAGGGCCACGAGGATGATCAGGGGACTGGAGCACCTCCTGTATGAAGACAGGCTGAGGAAGTTGGGGCTGTTCAGCCTGGAGAAGAGAAGGCTGCGCGGAGACCTCATAGCAGCCTTCCAGTATCTGAAAGGGGCCTACAAGGATTCCAGAAAATGACTCTTCATCAAGGACTGTAGTGATAAGACGAGGGGTGATGGGTTCAAACTTAAACCGGAGAAGTTCAGGTTAGATATAAGGAAGAAGTTCTTTCCTGTTAGGGTGGCGAGGCACTGGAATGGGTTGCCCAAAGAAGCAGTAAATGCTCCATCCCTGGCAGTACTCAAGGCTGGGTTGCACAGAGCCTTGGGCAACGTGGTCTAGTGTGAGGTGCTCCTGCCCATGGCTGTGGGCTTGGAACTAGACAAGCCTCAAGGTCCTTTTTAACACAGACTATTCTATGATTGTATGATTTTTATTGTTAATAAGCCTTGATGAACTCAGTAATTTTTTAATCAAGTCATTGATGTTTATACAAGTCCTGTACATACATATTAATATTCAAAAAGCATTAATAAATAACTTATTACCTTTCAGATAATTTATTATTCCATTTTAATGACTATTTCAAGCTGGTTACCAAGTACAAAAAAAAAGTTTTCATTATCTGTAGTTTCCTGTCTCCTGTGAACAGCTTTTTTGAACTACACATATTGTCATTCCATGGCCCTCCAGGGCACTGTTGGGGTTTTATCATATTTCTGTCTGCATAAACCAACTGGTTTGTAACTTTGAGACCTCCACCAGGTGGTTTGATGACTAATTGCTCTCTGTTTCAGCACCTTTGAGGAGAAGACAAAGGTCAGAGAGTATGTCAGCTTTATTACGGGAAAAGAGCAGTTCTTCCCCAGCACCCCTCTGAGAAAGACTAACTAGAAATAAGTCGTGTAGCTCTTTCCATTCTTGGTTTCCTCGACCGCTCTCTCAAAAGCAGAGGCACCTCATTAAATTCACCTATGCTCTTAGACCTGCAAACCCAAATTTATTACTTGATCAACTAAATCAGCATAAAATTTTTGTAGTATTAAAAGCAAAAAGTCTGAGAGGTCTGACCTCTGAAAACTGTACAGCGAGTATCATTCCAAGTTAGGAGGATTAATAGGATTAAAAGTACAGTATATTTTTATCTTTCTTTATAGATTTGGGGATTTGTATTTAGAGTCAACTGCAAGTCAGTCTTTATTTCCTATGTAATTTATGATCAGGTAACGAAGTATTCCTTTGAAAACATTTTCAGTCATTCTGGCATGTTTCTGTAATGATTAATAAACTAAAGCAATATAAAATCAGATTCTCCACCTCTGAACTGTTGACTGAATTTTTTTGCTAGCAGAATTCATATGCAAATATAAACATGACTAGCACAGATTTAGCAATTACTTCATTTTGTTACTAAATGCTTTTGCACACTTAATCTGACAGTCCATTTACTTCATATAGATTTCCTTGGTTGTTTTTGTTATTGCAGCTCTAGTTCAGTTGCAAACCAGGAGATCTCTGTCATAGCAATAAACACGTGAACAGCTGAGAGAGCATGGTTACAGTCAGAATGCTGCAATAAAGATTCGTTTCTCTCGTTAGATTAGCCTTTTTTCAATTCAAAGACAAACAAATAAGAAAGCACATACCTCCTGCCAGCACATCATCATCATTTCATACACCTGCTTACAGGCTAGTTTAGGACGATACAAACGATGTCCTTGGCTAACCATTGTTACTACTTCATAATTAGAGCTTTTTTCAAAGGGCATTTTTCCTTCTGTAAATACTTCCCACATTAAAACACCTAAAAACAGGAAAATAAAAGTATTAAGGCAATAAGTAAATATCTTCTTTAAAATATATGTTTATTTTGAGCTCAGGGCTCAGGATTTCTAATAGGCAAATAGCTTGAGATCATGATTTTATAAACTGTTCACATGTATCACTGCTGAAAAACAGCTTTATTCTAGTAGCATGGGTTTTAGCAAACGACAGTTAGAAAAGGTCCCTGCAGAACTTTATGCAAGCATGAAACCATGGCAAATTGTTTCTCTGAGCTGCTTCTCAGCTGTCTGAATCCTTCCCAATAACTGGAGCTTAGCTGCTACTGATAAAATGTAAAAATAGTGCTTTCTTTCACTGCTGAGTGTCTTACCGAATGACCAGACGTCTGATTTGCTGCTGAATCGGCTGTAATTAAAAACTTCTGGGGGGCACCATTTCACAGGAAATTTGGCCCCCGAGGAACTTGTGTATTGATCATCAAGGACATACCTGGAAAAAAAGAAAATATATCCTTTAGTCGGCCTCCAAGCCTGCAAATTGTGGTTTAGATTTGGATATTAGAAGCTCCTATTGCCACCTACTGGCCATGACTGTTTCCATCCCACAACAAAAATACCTTCCCTGGGGCAGTACTAAGGTTTCAGTCAAGACCCAGTTCATTTTTTCTTACGACCTCAGAGTCTTCTCTTGTGATTATTAGCTATACAACACAGGCCGCCTGCAAGTTAGATGTCTGTATTACAAGAGAAAATAACACAAAAGCGTTAATTTCTTGCTCTGCTTTTCACTGGCCAGTCTGAATTCAGATGTCAGGGGCCATGCAAATTCAGCAGCACAGAAAGGTGTCAAAAGCCCAGAAGAGCATGCCGAGACCATGGTGCCTAACATCTTTGCAATCCCTGCTTCTCACTCCCTGCCTTGTCCACACATCACCTGCCTGATGCAGCACCCTTTGGTGCTACAAAGGACAGGAAATTAACCCCTCACCAGGTCTCAGCATCTCCCAGCACTTCAGCTAGCAAGATGCAACTCCGAACCGTCTACCCCAAGTGGATACCAAGCTTTCCAAACAGCCTATTTCTATCACTTATTTACCAAAATACAGATTAATAACTATTATCACTACAACATGAGCTCTGCTGTCCAAGAAACAAGCTCTAATATGCTTTCATGCATCACTGCAAGATTAACATTTGTAAGATTTCCACAGATGCTAATAGAAAGTTTGTAATAGAAGACCAATCACACCATAGAGCAAGTTCAAAGGCCTCTTCATGGTAAGCACTTATTCTCTAGAGAACAAACTGACAGTCTTGATTTTCAAGAATTAAAATTAGTAAGGAAAGTGACACATAACAGAACAAACGGGTTTTAAAGGCACTGGAAAATGTGACCAAAGGATGTTCCCTAGAGAGGTCAAAAAAGGTAATTTTTCCATGTGATTTTGCTGGGCACATACTGCCTTATGGCTAAGTACATTTCCCAAATCCCCACATGTGTTTGCACATCCAGCCATACCTTGTCATTCCAAAATCCGATACTTTGACCACTCCTGAGTCACTCACCAAGCAGTTCCTGGCAGCCTGCAAGCAGAATGTTTAGAGTTGGATGAAAAACTTGCAGTCTCTTGCAGACAAATTACAACAGCCTAATAAGCGCTTCGTCCTCATTGCTTAGCAAGTTCATTATTTTACCAAGTTCCGTGCTGTATTCTCATTATAATAGGTGATACTGTTTTGAGAACTAAACCATTTTGTAAAATATCACCCAAAAAACTTATCAAGGGATTCATGAGTGGTGAAAATGGCACTAATACATAAGAGAGAGATGCTATTATATCAGTGCAAATAGCCATTATGTCTTTATAAAAATTTCAGAGAGGTTTTGTTCCATTTTCTTGGGAGAGAGAAACCTCTTATCATTGTCCATACACAGCAGTTTTAGAGACTTGATTAGACCCCAAAGAGCCCACTTCAATTACATATAGCTTTCTGCAAGAACAAAAACAGTCATTTACAAATAGGCTGTTTCAAAGAAGGCATGGCTAAGTTCAAAAATCAGAATTTCAAAGGACTGTATTGCTTAATGGGATGTTACCAGGTCTCTGTGGATAAAGCTGTTTCTCTCCAGGTACTCCATTCCCTCGCATACATCTTGGCACATAGTGAGCAGGACATCTTTACTCAAAACTCCTCGTTTTTTCCTCAAGTAATTGAGGAGGCAGCCATGCTCCATGAACTCTGTCACGATGTAAATAGGTCTCTGTTGTGTGCACACGCCATACAGCTGAACTAATTTAGGATGTGTTAGCTTCCTGAAAAGATTGAGATCATGTTGACATTGTTTCCTCCACCCAGTTCTCCTCCCCACAAAACTGCAAGAACACCTCCTGCCCTAAGTGTTTAATTTATAATCACTATAAGGCATCAGAGGCCTAGAACTGGGAATCGAAGTGCCAAGCATACAACTCACATCATTACTTTGGCTTCTTCAATGAAATCCTCTTCATACATCGCACCTTCCCGAATTGCCTTGATGGCCACTTTATACTGCGCCCTCCATTTCCCCAAGCGCACTACACCAAACAGACCACTCCCCAGTTCTCTCATGAACGTCAGTTCCGAGGGGTTAATTTCCCATTTTTCTGTAAAACAAACCAAACGGGAGTCCATGACTCCTGTATTAAGGAACAAACTGAACTGGTGGGTGATCAGAAAGAGGGAAGGGAAACTGGATTACTAGCAACCTAGGGAATTAGGGAGAAAATGTCTTAGAATTAACTTAAAAACTAAACCCTGCTATACCTCAAGAATCAAAAAACCTTTAGGCAGACATGATCTTTAAGCAGCTTCTGAACAACACAGAAAGCAAAACTCAAGCTTTCCTGAGGCCAGTAACTACATACCAGTATTATCAGACTTGACTTCAACAAGCTGCCATCATAGAAAGTTGCGCCAATTCGTAGATGCTGCTCGCATCACCTGATGGGCAATGCTTGAAACAGGTTATTCCAAACTTATATATAGAAAAAAGTAACCCCTCCACAAAGATCAAAGGGCCAAGACTGAGTCAGAAATCTGGAGGCTTATGAAGGAGCCAAAGGCAGAGCTCAAAGTGCCCACAAAAACATGGAAGAAGATACCAAATTCCCCTGAAGCACGAATGACATGTTATGCCTCTCCTCACTTCTGCCCTTGGCACCACATGCATACCACCGGCCATGATGCCTTGGCATGCCAATTCTCGTTTCAAAGGTCTCAAAAGTACAACTTGGACCCATGTAAGTTAGCATAGCAAATCACAGTACAAAAGTAAGTCTTCAAAAGTTTTTAGAAAATATTGTAGCATCTTAACGTACAGAAAATTATTAGAAAATACACAGGTACATGAATATAACATGCCATTACCATAGCTGAATCCTGCCGTTGTTGGTGCTGTCGTCTTCTTTGGGGTCACTGGGTAACGCAGCCTGGTGACAAGACCTAAGATTCAATGATAATTCAAGAATTAACTTCTGAAATGGCACCAGGCAGCAAGTCAGCCTCTTGCTCACTGCAAAGTTCAACACTGAGTAACAATAAACTTATTATATATAGCTTTGGCCATATTTTCTGCTATTATTTTGACTATTCAAAATTGCTATGAGAGGTACATAGGAACACTCACTGTATCTAACTTGTTACATCTTCCTTACTGGTGAGAGGAATACAGATATATGCATACATATTTGTGCTTTACAGTTACATTTAGTTATGCTCAGCGCAATAAAGGCTGAGGACTCCCTGCATAAATCAGATCAGAAAGATTATCTAGAAGTCACAATGTTACTTTTGGTCATTTCTGTTTCACACATATAAATCCCACCAGCTTCACACAGGGATTTTATATATATAAATAAACGCTGCATGCTAGCTGAATATTCTCCTAAGTACTTGTCAGAACCCAATATGACAAAAGGAACAAAGCAGTTAAAAAGAAGTAGTCAAATCAGCTAAAACAAATGAAAAGCAGAGTTACGGTTTTGGAGCATATTTTCTATAAAGGCGTTTGCCAGAATATCAACAGGAAATGCTAGGTCATAAGAATTTGATATAAAGATCTGGAAACTACAGCTCATAAAGGAAGTTTATGTACAGACTGGACTTGAAAAAATATATTACTGTCTGTGCCTTGAACCCAGTTCCTAAATTCTCCCCATCGTACAGTGGGCAGACACACCAGCATCAGCCATCAGCCACAGATCCGAAGCGTCTAACCTTTACAAAGATCCATCTCTCGGGGTTTACTGAACACTACATTACCGTTCTCCTCATCTGCTTGCTCACTGGGAAGGTTAGATCATTTTAAGCAGTGGTGATCAGTAGGTAAAAAGCTAGTGCCTGCAGACTGTTCTGGGGAAGTACCATCCCTCTTCATCTGCTGTAGGTTACTGGCAGCTAATAGAGACACTATGTGGAGCTAAATGAACACTTTTGCCCCTCACTTGATACTGTCCCCAGAGTAACAGAATAATAGCTGTAATATACATTTATTTATATATATGCACATATACACACACAAGAAAAACCTTGAAAAAAAACCTGCCTATATTGAAAAAAGTGTGAAAATGCAGTGTCTCATGACTTTCCTGAGAAAAAAGTACCTATAAAATCCATTTTTAGGGTTTTATTCCATTAAAACCCTAAAACACATCACACTCCTTTTCAAATCAACCCTAAGTAACAGAAAAATCCAAGTCCTCTACCTGCTGCGTTATGTTTATGATAATCAATTATTTCTGGAATGGAGTTAAAGAGATGTTTTTCTGCGAGGTAATATTGCTTTGGTGACGTCACTGTTTCTTTTATGTGGTAGTGTCTTATTCCTGATGAACCTTCTCTGGAAAAATAGTAACAACAATAACAACAATTAGCAATAGCACAACGCTATTTGTTAGAATTTAAGAGAGGTGCACTGGCTAGGAACAGGAAATGACAAGGGCCAGCGTGGGTGCCCAATGCCTCACACTTCAGCTTGAATATCAGAGATCCCAAGCACTGGTGATTTACCTCCATCTCAGTGCTCAAAGTTGAAGATTAACTCATAAGAAGTTCATTTTCAGCCTGGCAAGTTCCCTGATCCAGCTCACCACACACCGATGCAAATACATGGGCTGGCAGAAGGGAAGAAACCGCACAGGGTAGGAGAGCAGGACCTTCTTGGGGTGAAGGTTCCGGTCTACCCTGGCTTAAACCCAACGTGATCTAACCATGGAATCAAGAAGCTCACTGTAGTTACCCGTCACTTCTGTCACAGCAGCCTTTGTTTCTTTATTGAGCTCTCTCCAGGGCTTTACCCCCAGCCCATGGATTTGGATAGAGATGCAAATGGATTCGGACAAGATAAGGTGCACAGAGCAAGCACAGAAACTCACCCTCCAAATTTTGTATAAAGGGAAACTGTATACAGGCCAGGCTGACTTGAGTCTCTCACCACAAAACCACCTTCTTTATCCTAAAATGCAAGCATAGGCAGTTTTGTACAAGTGGTTTTCAGTTGTGTGTCTCTTCTACTCAATCTGTGATTTGTGCATGCCAAAATAAGCCTCTACAATAATAAAAGAAGCCACTTCATGTGAATTTCATGGTTAATACTGCAAGGCTGCTGAGCTCACCTCGTTTCTGAGGAGCTGCTCTGCTTTGCTTCTGTTCAAGTTTCTGCTGTACCACCTGAAACACAACATCAGTAACCAAAACTTCTTAAGGTGATTGATTTACCTAAAATGCTTGAAGCAAAATATTACAAAGCAACAGATTCAACGGTTTTATGATAAGTGAAGGTCTAGAACTGAACTTTGTTCCTTTGTTACTGTGCAAGAGGATCAGTCTCTCTTACATTGTGCAGTTATCCATAAAAATGCCTTGAAACAAACCCAGTGAGAGCCCACAGAAAGCAATAAAGCTCAGGTAATTGGCAAAAACTTCTCAAAGCCATGCAGGCTGATGGCAGTATTTGCTCTGAACAGCAGCCCAAGGGCAGGTAAGCAGCTGCCCGCGCACCAGTTGAGCCACTTGCAGAGCTGCCTGCCAGACTCCTACTTCATTCAATAACTTTATGGTTCTGGTTCTCCAGGGACAACCCACGCACTAAAGAGGAAGTGAAAAGTGAATTAAGTGTCACAGCTAGACATCCCTGAGCTCTGTGCTGCATGGGCAGGTTAAAGCAGCCACAGAAGCACTGACATTTGAGCCAGCTGCAGCAAATAAAATAAGAAGGAAAAAAGACACTGCTTGCAAATGGTGTGATGCAATGGTTTGGGGCTATGCTGTCATGGTGGTAATCAGGCAGGGAAGTGGCACTAATCAAGTGTCTCTAATCAAGTTCTGCTGTTCCAGAGCTAGTGGTTTCTTGCAGCTAGTAGATAACCTGCAGTAATGCTCACTGGACTGTGCAGTGACTCAGAATTTCAGCCTCAAGGTGGTAAGCACAAAGTGGCTGGACCAGATAAGGCAGCTCAGTTCCTTCCTTCCTTCCTTCCCTTTCTGCCAACCCTGCAGCCCAGCCCACAGCAGGGCAGCACTCTTAGCCAGAGCCTTTAAGATGAGAAAGCAACAAAGAACAAGGAATTCCCTCTAGTAAAGCTGAGGGCAAAATCCCACATGAAATTCTACCTTCTATCAAAGCACCACAGTAGGAGCCATACATGGATGAGAGTAGAGTTTTGAAGCTATTAATGTGGGTTTGTAAACTGGTTTTAAGTATTGTTTCCTTACAGCTCCATTTTCCTTTTATCTAAGTCGAGAAATAAGTTTTAAGCTCTGAGGCAGAACAATCTATGCTGTACCAAAATTTGAATATCAAGAACAACTGACTTGGAGACTACATTGTTAAATTTTATCCTGATGCTCTAAAATAAATACCTTTTTTTTTCCAAAAAAAAAAAAAGCTAATTTTTAATAACTGATAAGTTATATGCATACATACACTGAGACTGAAACTGCACTGAGTGATGCCTTTCCTTGAAAACTGGAACTGCCTTCCAAAGTCTCTGGTCTGTTATGTTTATTTTGAATGATTTCCACTGTTTTCTATTCTACTATCTTACTGCCATACACTTTGGCTTAACATGTCACTTTAATATAAAAAACCCAATGTTCAGCACACTTAATGGTTTAATTTCCTTTAAAGTTTCCCTTTGTCTATCAGAGTATTGGGAGAGGTTTTTTCGCTTTAATAACAACAGGCAAAAAAATACATGCCTGATGGCCATCTCACTTACTTGTCTTTACATTCTAAATCACAGCAAAATCAGGGAGAATTAGAACAAGTATATGCCCATTTCAAATCGTTTTCTATCTGAGAAAGTTGCTGTCATATGTAAATAATTGTTTTCAAAACTTCAAAAATACACCATCATTCTTAAAGCACAGGTTCCATTTTATGGCCTTGCAGATTTTAATTCAAGTATTCTCTTACTCATATTGATCAAGATTGTTGGACTTCTTTCCTGTTACATAGTTGCTTGGAATATATCCTTGTTTCCTAAAAATAAAGAAATATTTATATATATAATGATCGAAAACATACAAAATTGCATGACATGCAGAGGTCTCCTGCTGGAATTCATGACTGACCCACCCACTCTACTACTAAATATACAGAAACTAATCCTCTGCATCACCATTTCCACATTAACTTTCGGCGGGCTTAGAGGCAGCAGAAGTGCCCAAGAAAACCAAACAGAAGGGTGAAAAAGAGTAGCCCTCTGCTGCTCTGCCACTTCTGCTCTTAGAGGTCCCAGTCAGTCACTGGGAATAGGTTTGGAGCCTGCCACAGCCTGGTAACCTGAAATTACCCCCAACATTTTGCAACAGGGACCTGAGAAATACTGAAGCTTCCACCTTTAAAAAACCACAGGAAAAAAATCTTAATCTAGGGAATGTAAAGTTGTAGTCATTAAGGCATCTCACTACAACTCCCGCTCAACTCATTTAAAGATTGCCCCTAATGATCCAGCTATTAAATAAAATGATGATTATTCAAGTCTGGAAGATGGAGCCTGCTGAGCTGAGTGTTAACCATACTGCTCCTTAATGAGCCCTTCCCCACGGAAGTGGGAGCAGTGTACTAGTCTAGCAAGGTTTTGCAGGCTGGCTAATGCTTTAATTGGGAAACCATAAAGCCTGACAGGAAATATAATGGGAAAAGCTTTCAGGTCTGCAACAGTCTTTGCACACAGGCCCCCATAATCTACTAAGAACCACACTATTTTAAATTGGTTTCTATGTGGAAATAAGGATACAGATGAGATTTCAGGGCTAGGATCTAAAATGGGGTCTAATACTGTTCTATATTGACTATATGCCAACAAAAACTACAAAGTGGAGACAGCCTTATAAACCCTTAGATGAAAAATAAGGAACTCATGTTTACCCATATTTGTCTCTCGCCTTCCACCAGTGAAGGTCATTCTTCTCAATCACTGTGTACTCTTCACCTTTCTCTAACCTTAAATCGTGGTGTTCTGTAGGCTCAAAGTCATACATTGCTACCACTATCTCCTCCTCTTCATTCCCATTTTCCTCTGGAGGAGCAGGTGGTGGAGGCCGTCGCTGGAAACAACCCAACACTGTTATGATCCCACTAGTCTCCATTATTCCACCCCACCACCCTTACCATCACACCAGTGCAAACCAGCAATCAATCACCTGGGTGCCGCCCATGGGACTGGCTCATACTGCAGCCCCACAGCTGCCAGTAAAGGGCAACACCAGCTGACATTTGCTTTCTGACCACTTCTCCCATCAGCAGTACAGATACAGCTAATAGGTACACAGCTAAATTTCAATGGGATCTTTTCCCCCGTGAGATGGAACACGATGCCCATTGACATATGCAGAAATAGACCTCTGCTCCAGAATACTGAGAGAATCTCAGGGAATTTAAACTCCATCTCAAAAAGCAGCAATTACATATTCAACATTTTAAAGATTCTACTTACCACACTTTTTTCTGGCTTTGGAGAGGGCAATCTCATTACACCTAGAAACAAAGCACAGGAAAGGATTTGTGCCTATCTGTTCAGCTATAAAATTAAAAATTAATAAAAGGTGTATATTTCAGATAAGATTTTAACAACTTAGCTAACCTTCAGGACCATAGAATCATAGAATGGTTAGAGTTGGAAAGGACCTTAACTAGCCTTCCCAATAACTTCGCAAGTCAGAAAGCAAAGAAACCTCCAATTAAGCATTGGGAAAACATTGATTAAACATTCTTGAGAAAACATCTTAAATCAGCCAGCAGGCTGCATTCACCATGGGTTTTGCAAAGTCTGTGACACACAAGACTGTTCCACAAAGATCCCTGAACCAACCCTCAGATGCAGAAATACATGAGAAATAAAAAAGGGAGAGAGACAAAAAACAGGTATATAAAACTGAAGCAGCGCTCTTGTCACCATGACAATCTAAAGCTCTGTTTCCATTAACATCTGCTCTTCTAAAAAACTAATACTCTCCTGATCCTTGCTTTGCTAAATAAGCCATAAAAGTTGTACGTATATTTTTTATTGCCTCTCTCAGACCCAGAAGTATTTTTTAGTCCTGCACTGCTTTCTTACCCCACACGTAAAAGGTCAAGCTATATGTCATGTTTTATGTCTGCTGAATAAGGCCATCAATGAGCCACTGTTTATTCTTCAAGTCCTTTAATACAACTAAATCCACAGGTCCCCACCGTTGCCGTTTAAGCTGCGTGGACAGGAAATCATCTGGGCATTGCCATTTTCACTGGGAGGTAAGCAATGGCTCTATTTCTTTTCCTATTACGGAATTTTCCTTAAATTAGGACTGAATAATTACTTTATCCTTATGTAGGACAATACTGCAAGTGAGGGTTACGCTGCATGCTCCAGCATCCGCTGCTGAACAGGCAGAGCTTGTGATGTGAATGCTGAAAGATACATGAACCATGACTTCCATAAGAACATCAAGTTTCAGCATATGGACATTTACAAACCTCTAAGAAAATTCACTCCTGTGTCTGTAAATACATTAAGCATTCTTGTACCATTTTCACACTAATGTAAGAACACTGAATAGTAACACCCTGTAGTAACACAATTGTTACTCTTTTTCATGAGTATACATAAATTATTTATTACAGCTGAGGAGCTGGCAAGGATTTCTAGCTGACTCTTTTTCACCATTAGGTTTTATCCTCAGTCCATGGCAAACACTTGGCCAAATAAGTGGCACATTAGAAAAACAAACCAAGTGAAATTCAGCAACCTCAATTAATCCTTTCAGCTTTCCATGAACATTTTTGCAAGGATAATTAACTGAATTTTGTAGTTTTGTTTTTACAAAACGCTTGGGAATGAAACAAGCATTTTGATTTACTTTAGGCACAGTATTAGTGATTCACTCTGCTCTGCAAATTTGCCTAATATCTAGGGCATTCAGGTGTGGTGATGGGATCACATAAAAAAAAGCAGAAAAATATGCCAAAACAACTTCCTATGAAAACATATGTACTTACTGCTTTCAAAAAGATTGTATTTTTCACAGCCAGGTGCTAATTTTTCTGTCTGCCTGCAGCACTGATAAATCCCCTCTGTCCAGAACTTGGGATGATATTTTATCATTATATTGCTGTTGTTCTTTATTTCTGCAAGAATAACAAGAGCATATATTGAAAGATTAAAAAAGCCACAAATCAATTCGCAAGAGAACCATTTTTAATAAATATTACAATATCTTTGGCATGAGGCATAATCTTCACTTGCTCTTACTTTAGCATTGCTTCTTTCCAGGACCTTCTTGCAAGTTTACGCAGAGGTGATACAATGACAGCAGATGACACTTTTAGGATAACACATGATTTAATGGCAGAAGAGCATGCTATACTCCCTGCTTAAACCAGCCAACCCAGCAGGGGTTTGATACAGCCGTGAAAGGAGAACCGAGCAGTCACCTGCACTGTGCAAACCAGTCAGGCAGCTGTGAAGGTCCTAAGGGCTCTGCCTGCTCCTTTTCTTTTTATTGATGCTTCAAATGACTTGCTTTCCTTTACAGACAGTGTTCTGAGGGGAAAGATAGCTGACATTTATTGCTGTTCCACGACACAATGCCCAGGCTTGGTCCAAAAGGCTCATTTCCCCTACCCTTCATGAGTTTCAGAGGTTATTCCTTGCCCTGTGGTCCCTAGTCCAGAAATTATTTCTTATTACTTTACAGAGCATCTTCAATTAATGTGAGCATTCGATGGTTGCAGAAAGCCTTAAGAGGCTTTTGAAAAAAAAAGATAAAGATCTTTACTCACTATGATAGCACTAATCAAACTGCATCTCCGTGGAGATGCCTCCTGACATTTTACACCAGTTTAAGACCCTCAATGTTGTCTATCTCTATTTAAATAAAACTTCTGAGTGATGCCATTAACTAGCTTGTATAGGCTTTTTGATGACTTACACACTGTGCAAAGGCAGAATGTCAAATTCTGGACTTCAAAAACTAATAAAATCAGTGTGTGATACTCCAGGTACCTGTTATTATACACTGAGTATGCAGACGATTAGCTGGACCAATAAATAAATAAAAGCCAGTGGATATATGCAACAGAAACCCTACCATTTTATTTTTCCAGCTTGTTGTGTGTTGACACTGGCCAGCACCTAAGCACCCACATAGCCTCTCACCCACCTCCCCCATCCCACAGGACAGGGGAAACAATATTAAGACAAAAAGGAAAAAACCTGTGGCTTGAGATAGACAGTTTAATAACCAAAAGAAAGGGGAAAAAACAACCCCAAAGTGGTATAAAGGCAATCACTCACCATCTCCCACAAGCAAACCAACACCCGATCAGTCCCTGAATAATCATAGCCCACATAGATGCCAAAACTCCCAACCCCCAACTTCCTCTACCCCAGTTCTTATTGGCGAGCACAAAGTTACATGATCTGGAACATCCCTTTGGTCAGCCCAGGTCCTCTGTCCTGGCTGTGTCCCCTCCCAGCCTACTCATTGCTTGGGCAGAGGAGCAAAAGAGCAAAGCCTCCACACTGTGCAAGCACTCCTTAGCAGCAGCTAAAACACTGGTGTGTTTTCAGCGCTGTTCTGGCTACAAATCCAAAACACAGCACCAAGTTAACTCCAACCCAGCCAGACTGCTCAAGTAAGGTACCTATATACGTCAGATGTTACGTGTGAGCAATTTTCATTACCTTCTTTCAGATTCCTCACCCACTGATCCCGGCTTTGTGCACTTGGTGCAAAAATATAAAGTGTGTTAGCATCATATACAACCTGTAGGAGGGGAAAGCAATAATCAAAATACATTCACCTGGTAGTATTTATTTATTTATTCTGCAGGAAACAGAACAAGACAAATGACTGATACATTTGGCAAAATTAGTGTCCTTGCACACTAAATGAAGAAACTGGAAAAAGGTTATTAGGGGTTATTATTCTTATAAGATGCTTTCAGTAGAATAAGGAAGTATTTTCTAATGGTATATTATTTTTGAGAAAATTCCTTAAAATGTTTGCTTCACACTTCCCTTTGTTCATTCTTCACCATGTGTTTTCTAGAAACAGCTCAATTTTATTGCTACAGCTATTTCATAATCAGACATCCTTTGTCTGGCCATTTTGTAACTCCTAGTTATTCTGTACTGCTCTAGAGTGATTTTTGCCTTCTGCTTCTTCGTTGCTTGTGTTGGTGGGAAGCAAGTATTGCCCTGGTAGAAAGGAGCCAGAGTCCCCTCTCTGGCAGCAGAATTCACCCTCACTCTGACTGTTCCCTCTACTGTAAGCAGGCACAGCATCAGATTCCCAACAGAATTTTTCTCCCCTTTTAAGCACTTTGTTTTCTGTATTTATATCTATTTAGTTCACAATGGAAGAAAACGTCATAAGTTTTATCTTGATTTTCTTATTCGTATAGAATTTAATGGTAATTTAATGTGGAAGAATGGTGACAGGGAAAATGGGATGCCAGCTAACCCATTTTGGAGCAAGACCAGAAAAAGGCACTTTCCAGTCAAAACCCAAGCAGAGAGGGTGTGAAAAAGAAAAAGACCAAGTGTAGGAGGCACACCTCCCAGGGAGAGGTACTGCAGAGGGAGCAGAGCTTGCTGGGGATGAGTTTTAATCACCGAGCCTGAACCACCACACCAGGGAGCCAGAGAATAAGCTCAGTATTTCAAGGTGGCAATAATTCCAAGCAGGTTACATTCAAATGGCTTGGTGCTGTTGACAAGACCACTGTAATTTATATATTTTATATTAAAGGAACATACCTGAAATGGATATTTATTTTGACAGGGAATAATACCATCACTTTTTACAACTTCTACACATTTAATCCTTGAAACATCCACAGACCCTTTCCTGTACTTTTTCTGTGAAAGGAAAGCAAAATATTATGTAAAATATAATGCATTTATCTAATATTCTTTATCTTTTTTTCCAGCAGATACTTCTTGCTTTCTTTCCCATTCATAACACTGATGCTACTTTAACTGCAGAAAGCAATTGAAAAATGCATGGGAAGAGAAAAGGGAAGAGAGACTAAAGATCTACACTGGTGAAAGTGCACAGAGGACAGTAAAATTGCTTAGTAAGAAATACCAGTTCTTTCTATAGAAAGTTTCCAACCAGTTGTAATCACAGGTTTTATCTTCTCTTCTTTACAAAAAGTAACTTGAGTACAGCTGAAGGAAGGCTTCCCTTTTGCTCATTTTAAATTATAATTAAAGCTAGCAAAGAAAATAGGTGCTACTGCATCATCTCACATGCTCCCTTCACTCTGTTGCTGAAGTGCTTCCACCATTTTGTAGCTACTGCCATGTTTTGCCAATTTTCCAGAGAAACTGGGATGCTGCACAGGCAACACAAGTTCCTGAAGAGGCAGGAAGCAGAAGGTGAGGTGAAACCCATCCCTGGGGCCAAGCTGGCATCTGCATTGAGGGAGCTTCTTTGACCAAGGCTAACAGAAACCCCCACAAAGCAAGGTCAAGAGCACAGAGAAGATTTGGCTTGCCTAAATTAATAACTATGCAGATTTTAAAAGAGGCAAGGAGTCCCCATGGTGATCAGCAGGTGCTGCCCAAACAAACACTGCATGGAAACACTGTGTAGATCAACACTCTAGAGGAGAAGCTTCTTGCAAGAACAGCCAGTAACTGGAGGCAGAGCATACTGGGCCTTATTCTAGATGTAAAAGCAACAGGTAATGATAGTGAAGCCTGCACACAGGAAGACCTTTTTAAGGGATTTTCTGTTCAGAAGGAATTGATCAAAATCATTTTCCTTTACCTGAAGCCAAACTAAAAACAGGCTAAAAACAAAAGCCCAGCACAGAAATTTATAACATTCTGTACTACATGGCAAAGGGAAACACCTGAAAGATACAATTCTCAAAGCAAAATTATTATGGATCTACAGAGACTGTCTAGGGCCACCCTCTCACTTTGGGAGAGTCAACTCCCTAATAGGAGAGGGAGCTCCTACTGGAACAAAACAAAATACGCAGCAGCTCATGGCTAGACTTGAACTGACCCACATCCAAAATTCAAACTTGCCAAGCACATAGAACACATCTAGTCCAGACTACAGTTTATGAAAGATGGACACTTTTCACAGTGTGGAAATATGTAGCAATCAGTGAATAATTCAAGATAGACCAATCCTTACTTGGCTCTTCTCTCTGAGGATGGAAATTTCAGCCCAAATAGCAGAAGTCTGGCACAATCACAAGCAACTGAAAGCACAGTCTTACAAACAGAAGCAAAGAACAAATATAGCTGTCACGGTTCCATCACCCCAGAAACACAATAGTTACTATACTATTCATGGAAAACATGGAAGTTTCATCAGCATTTCAAGTACCTTTAGCACTCTGTCTCTTATGTATATTGTTATGAAAACAGGCAGAGAAAACACAGAATTCATGCATGTTGTGGTCAGCATCCGGAAGAGTGTGAGGAACCAAGTTCAGATAAAGCTATAACTGTTATTTAACAACAGAAAAAGGCAATCCCCACAAAAAAAAAGAAGCACAAAAAAGGGTCTTTTTTTTTAAAGGGGAGGAAGGGAGAGTGGCGAGAAAAAAGTTAGGCATTTTAATGGACTGTGCTACAAAGCTGTACCATGTTATGCTGAAAAATAATCTGTACCAAGTAGGCAGCCTTGGGTTTTTTGATTAAAAAAAAATATTAAGTCTTCAGTTTATGTTATGGCATCCACTTACTTGAACACTGATTGCCTAAAGTAAAACATACCTTCAAGCAAATGCCTAAAATTGAGTGACTGAAGCCTGCAACACTTGGTGCAGTAGCAGGGTTTGCTTCTCTCTCCCCTTGCCACTGCACGGCAGGCCTGGCAGCTTCAGGACTGCCCGATGAGCCAAGGCGGAAGAGGAGGATACAAACAAGATGGGCTTTTATGAAGCACAGAATTCAACCCTCTACATAACTGTGTTGAGGAAACCTCTCCAGATCTTTTTTTAACCCACACAACATACACAGAAGAAGAAACACTTGCCACTGCTGTAACTTATCTACCCAGATTTCTGGGTCCAGTGGGGTCCTCGTATATTACTTGGATCCCATCTGCTGTTTAACTGAGGCTGTAGAACAGACAGATTAGATGCACTGGGATTTTTATCCAGACAGAAATTCCTTAAAGGAACACACTTTATTACTTTCTCTGAGAGAATCTCTTCTCCAAAACTCATTTTCAAGGAGTTTCAAGCTAATTCTGACATCCAGTGAGGGCTCACTGAGAAGGAGGATATATCTGCCAAGAGGACAAAGGACAGGAGTCCAGCAGGATAAACAACTAACGTCTTTTTTTTAGGGGGGAAAGAAAAAGCAAACTTCTGATAAACAGCATATCATCCTAGCAATCACATTTCCTAAGTCATCCCTTTGTACGCTTTCATGGTTAAAAGTGGCTTAGTTTGCTTCACCATGAAATGCTAAATTAAGCCAACTCAAATTTGACTCTCTTTACAACTCAATCCAGCAAATTCACACTGATGTCAGAGAGGATTTTTCTATTTTTACACATTTTACAGATTAAGAAGTTAAATACAGATGCCCTGCTCCGGACATATTTCAGATTTAATCAGAAGCAACAGTTATTAATGGCCACCAGCCTTCAAACTGTCATGTGTGCAGCTGGGTTTTAGCTCAGCATTTCTCACTACTAAACCATGCGGTGCAGGAGAAGGAGTGATTCAAGAAAAATATTAAAAGGACCACTGCAATTCCTCTCTCCTCCCTACTTAGATTATTTTCCTTTATTATAGGACCTCTTGCACACCATCACTGCGTTGCATTTATTCTACAAGCCAAATGGCTTGCTCTAGACCCAGGCATACAACATATGAAATGCAGAATCAAGGAAGAGCTCAAGCCCTGAAGTAGTTGGGGAAAAGAGGTGTAGGCATGAGCCAGCCATAGGAAATCCACCCATAACCACTCTTTCCAACAAACGACCTTTGCTACAAAGAGACAAAATTAGTACAATGACTAATTAAGCAATGTCAAACCATAGGATGCAGAGGAACATTTTTCACGGTTGTTTTTGGAGATGGAAGGTCCCTAATGTAATAGAAAAAGGTTAGATTTACTGCAGAACTGGTAGTATTTCGTCAGCACATTCACTGATGCTTTCTGAACTGGGCACAAGTATTCACAGATGATTTGGAAAAAATTATAGGCCAGCGAACCCAGGGCACCTATTAAACCTGGTCCACCCTTTTCTGTAGATATAATGCCTGTAGAGGGAGGCCTGGAGAAGGAAACATGGTTCAAACAACAGTAGAAACATCAAAATACTATATGCCAATAAGGACAACGAATACACAAAAACATGTGCTTCAAAGTCATGCTAAAGGTTGGGTTTTGTTGTTGTTTTTCTTTTTTTAATGCATCTGCTTGCTGAAAATAACAAATAGTAAAGTCATGCTGAAAATGACTATGCAGAAACTACTATACAAAGCTTCTCACAATGCAAAATGCCACCTGTATTTCATACTTCCCTATGCTTCAAAAACTTGATTTACTGTTTTATGAAACCTTGCTCCTTGCTCACAAGGAGGATGGCCAGTCCAGGCAGTAAGTTGTTTCCATCCAATGCAAAAATAATAAGCTATTCCTCTTATTTAACATATAAGGCAGCAATATGAAGAAGTTACAGTACTAGACCTACATTGTCAGATGCGGAACAAACATACATTTACTAAATTTCTTTAAAAAAAAAATAATCTTAGAATACAGGAAGACAAGAAATACCCGAGTGTTAGATAACTATACAATCAAACAACTCATCCTCTCACTACTTGGAATTACTCCTCTACTGAATATAGTTGCTTTACAGCTTAAGAAACCCATATTCCAACTATCAGACAAGATGTTTCTTCAGTGTTTTTCCTCTTTGCTGAAATACTAAAAATAAGAAAACACTGTTCTGCTTACCCTCAGAAAAGTGCGGGTTGGGGGATTAAACAATACTCTCTTTTTCCATTCAGAAAAATTGCCTCAATAAGAGCATGCAGAAGACAGCCTAGCCATCAAGAAACAGCTAGAGCTTGTCTTTCCATGCTGTCTCTCTACTGTTCATGCTGTTTCTTTCTCCTATGCTTATCCCCACATAGGAAATCCTGAAGTCATCAGCACGTGACCAATGGAACTTGCATTCTCGAAAGTATAAAGGTCTCAGCATTACTGATGTCTCCTTTTATGGAGCTGCTCTGCAACTTAAAGCCTCAGAAAAGCCAATGTAATCCAATCTCCCCCATGCAGAACTCTGGTAGAATATGCTCCAGAGCCAAATGTAAAGGTGTTTTTACTTTTGGTTTTGTTTTGGTTTCTAAATAGCATTGCCATTTAGCAATAAGAAGCACTGATACTGCTGCAGCTCCCTCTTGAAGCATTTTCAGCCAAGCAATTATTGATCATGCAAATATAATTACTGTATCTAGGCATTAGATGACCACATTTTCCATACCCTTATTTTCCAGTATCAGAAAATGCCCTGCCTCCTTTCAATTATGTTTTTCAATTATTATTCTAAGGAAAGCAAGTATCAAGCATTTCTTTCATCTTTCCAAAATGGCTAGAACCAAGATAAAAAGCAAGGGATGATAACTATTTGGATCTAGTCTGATCTGATCCAAGATCTGGCTCTTGGGAAGGATTTCAAGGGGGAAAATAAAGACTTTCTCCTTCTCCTTTGTTTGTATTCAACTCCATCCTGCAAAACAGGAAACCAAGGATCTTTTAGCACGGTCTGGCTGCTCCACAGATGTCAACCACCAGCACTGGAAAGACCAAAGAGCGTAAAAAGAAACTTTACATAGTACCACTCATGCAAATTCCTAACCATGACTACATTACATTATCCATAATTTACTTTTTGTCTGCAGTTGAGAGGCAGTCAGTCATAGGTACACACTTACAGTTATGATACATTGATGCAAACACATATGGCAGCAAAAGACATGGAGCTGTTGGAGCAAGTCCAGAGGAAGGCCACAAGGATGATCAGGGGACTGGAGCACCTCCCGTATGAAGATAGGCTGAGGAAGTTGGGGCTGTTCAGCCTGGAGAAGAGAAGGCTGCGTGGAGACCTAATAGCAGCCTTCCAGTACCTGAAGGGGGCCTACAAGGATGCTGGAGAGGGACTCGTCATTAGGGACTGTAGTGACAGGACAGGGGGTAATGGGTTAAAACTTAAACAGGGGAAGTTCAGATTAGATATAAGGAGGAAATTCTTTCCTGTTAGGGCGGTGAGGCACTGGAATGGGTTGCCCAAGGAAGTTGTGAATGCTCCATCCCTGGTGATGTTCAAGGCCAGGTTGGACAGAGCCTTGGGAGACACAATTTAGTGTGAGGTGTCCCTGCCCACGGCAGGCGGGTTAGAACTTGGTGATCTTAAGGCCCTTTCCAACCCTAACTATTCTTACTGCAACATAACCAACTTCATTTATAATTGAAGTTTCTTTACGACTGCTCTTTTCAAGTGAGCATCTATTAAGCTGCCTCCATTCACATGCACAGCTTTAAGTTATTTCCGTAATTTGAACAGCTCTCACTTGCACCTGCTCAAAATTTCCCCAGCTGTGCTTACTGCCAGCTACAAGAAAGTGTTTTAAAAAATAATTTTCCTGAAGCTGGGAGGAGGAGCAGAACAGGAACAAACCAACCAGAAAGAACAGAGCTTCATGGTCCCCAGGCACATCTACTGCTTTTTAGTAGATTTTCTAACCAGACCCTCTCCATGAGAGTTTTCCTCATTGAAACTCCCAGCTGCTTTACTCCTGACTAATTTTTGCTTCTCTCAGAATTTTTCTGGGGCTTTGCTGCAGAACAGGATCTTTCAACCACTTCAATAGCTCAAAATGCTGACGAGCTCTAAGTGCAGTTGTATTTTGGACAAGTAATTCCTACTGTTTGAACTACCTAAACCAAAACTGATTCCTTACGGCATCAGCTCCCAGCAGTGGCTACGTACAGACCTAGATCAATTCTCCTCTTCCTAGACTACTATACAGAAGAGGTGTAGGCAACTAATCCACTGTAAAACTTTTCCTGGTTATTGTAATGTCTCATCAATGCTTCGCACCATGCCTCTACTCACTTGTTGGCACATCTGCTTTTCATAAGCAGCTCCTCAGAAAGGCTGGGATTTTGCTGCACGCATTCTCTGCCGCTGTGGGGGGCTAGCAGCTATCACAAAAGAATTAAATCAATATAAATGTAACACAGCTGATATAATTTTTACATCTTGTATTTACTCCAAGCAAGACTCAGCTTCCTACAGTGCTCTTTCTCATCAGAGATGGTGTCCTGGGTTCAGCAGGGTTCTCTCACAGTTCCATTACTCTAGCTGAGCAGAGAGATCTGTATACAGGAATAACAACACTGGTGTTTGTATCAACAAAGACGTTGAAGTTCGCTTAACAAACTCTAACCCTAAGAGTATCTATTTGTTGGTCATCTACAGATTACCAAGTCACTTGCTAATTCTTTCTTGCATTCTATGTAATCAAATGCAAAGAAGATAAAATTAACTATTAATGGAGCTAATCTATAGAAGCAATGGTAGTGGCCATTACAGAAGTAATATACAATTCAAAAAGGTCAGTACTCATATTCTCAGTTAGCATTTAAATATAGTTCTTGGAGCTTGAAAACCCCTCCATTCCATCATGTATTTTTACTCTTTAATTTCTTAGAAGAGGTACAAACAGTATTTTCTATCCAGATTAATGTGACAGGCATCAGGCTAGGTGGGGTAACTTGTAAATATATCATTGTACTTCTTCAGTGATACAACTTATACCAAAAATCACTGTTTCAAGTTAATCACTACATCTTTAATTTCATACATATAAAAATAAACACAAAAGCATCTGTGTTTTAAACAACCCATCTAACCTGACGGCACTTCAAAAAGTTTATTCATTCTTTTTATGACAGAGCTGGGGGAGAGGGAAAGCGTGTTTAATTCCATTAAAAATTCTTAAACAGTAAGAGCTGGGGGAAAAAAAAAAATCAGAAAAATAATAATAAAAGAAAAAGTATATATCTATCTAAAGCCACCACCTCTCTTACAGACACAGTTGTGATGGTACGTCCCCAGTCACTACAGCCAGGGACTTCTGCCTGATTCATGTGCAATTATATAGAATCATTGAATCATAAAATAGTTAGGGCTGGAAAGGACCTTAAGATCATTTAAGTTCCAACCCCCTGCCATGGGCAGTCACACCTCACACTAAACCATGTCACCCAAAGCTTCGTCCAACCTGGCCTTGAACACTGCCAGGGATGGAGCATTCACAACTTCCCTGGGCAACCCATTCCAGTGCCTCACCACCCTTACAGTAAAGAACTTCTTCCTTATAGCCAATCTAAACTTCCCCTGTTTAAGTTTTAACCCATTACCCCTTGTCCTGTCACTACAGTCCCTGATGAAGAGTCCCTCCCCAGTATCCCTGTAGGCCTCCTTCAGGTACTGGAAGGCTGCTATGAGGTCCCCACGCAGCCTTCTCTTCTCCAGGCTGAACAGCCCCAACTTCCTCAGCCTTCATACGGGAGGTGCTCCAGTCCCCTGATCATCCTCATGGCCCTCCTCTGGACTTGTTCCAACAGTTCCATATATTCACTTTGATTTCCTAGAGGAGAAACAGCAGCTAACTCACTGTCCTCTTCCAGGTCTAGCCAGAATAAAGTTATTGTGCAAATGTGCAAGCATTATATTAAAGCCCCAGCATTGTTCCCTATGACCTGGAACAAAAAAGGCTCTGCTGATCTACTCATTTCAGAAGCTATTTATCTTACATTAAAAAACAAGACTAATCAGTGATCAGAAGCATTATAATACTGAATTGTGCTTTCATTTATATAAAGAACTGAATCACCTATGCAACGACTAAGGAAGAAACTAAGTTAAAAATAATAAAGAATAAGTCATATGAATGAACAACAGTAGAATCGATACACATTAATCTTCTGTTAAAAAAGAAAAGTAACTACCATAGCTTTTTGGAACTCTATAATGTTGCTATGCTCCAAAGGAAGCATTTGCACAAGATTAGTGTTGCAATAAAGCTACACAATTTTACCCTGAAACTTGCCACTTTAGAGTGGGCCCCAGAGCTTTTAAAGTTATTTTTGCTTCCTTAAAATATGACCACGGTAATTTCAGTAGCTTCTGTCTCCCCTCTATTCAAATTATAAGAATCAAATACAACTCTTGCAGAAGAACTTTTTTTCTTAGGAAGAGACTTTCAAAATTTGCAAGAAAACTCAAGGTTTTATTCTGTTTTTCTCAGCTATATCCTGGTTGAGTTTTGTTAATTCTAACAGTTCTCCTGTTTATGCAAGGCAGTTTTTACACAACTCTGATCTTGATGGCAAATACCACTACTGCCAGTGAAGACAAGAGCACTCTGCACCTCCCAAGATCAGCTCATGGGAAAGTGCCTTCTATTTGACTCCACAAAAGCATATTTCTAAATAAAACTCTAAATGTTTTCCCTCTGCAGCTATTTTTTGTCTTCTTTGTAGAAGCAAATGGCATATTAATAAATAGGCAAGTGCTGTGCCTACCCCCAATATCCTTTGTGAGGCCCCTCCAGAGCTAACGGGTATCACAGCACAGACTCTCCCCTGATTTTGTCCTTCCTCTAACACCACAGACCCCCACATTCACCCAAGCACACGCAGAGCTAACTATAAGGATCAGGATTTAGCCTACACGTTTTGAAAACACAACATCCAATATAAACTATTTATTGCTGTAAACGATGATCAATACAGTGAACATGAGCAAACAATAAAGATAGTAAAGCTTAAAAGAATTTAACATTCATAAGCTGACAATCAGCTTCATACTCTAGGTCACTTCAAGTTGCTGTGGGCTGGAAAGCTTAATTGTGAGCATGCTGTGCTGCATGTGGGAGGACAGTAACCAAACCACAGACATCAGCACACTTTCAAACTGAAGACTGTCACTGTTAAGAAAATTGAGACAAAGAGAGAGAAATACCACAGTGAAAGGGAACATTCCACAGCTCCAATAGATATGAGGATGCTAACAGTCCGCACATTGATAACAAGTCATACAATTATGACCAAATCTGTACCAGCTTTGCGGGAGCTGTGTGCTCAGGAGAAACACCTATGTGGAAACTTTCAAACCACCAAACTAACAGGACATCTCACTTGCACAAACTAGCTCCTTTCAACTACTCCAGTGACGAGAAGCAATTTAACACCTACATTTATTATCTTGCCTTCATCTCAAAGAATTTCCCTTGCCTAAAATGCCATCCAGAGAAAGAAAACTCTAGTCTGGTGACATCTTTAGTTCAGGTAAATGCTCTGTCAGCATGAGCTGACTGAAACCTGTGTGAAGGACCTTACCTGCTATCACAGTTATTCTCTAACACAGCAGTAGGCCTGCTCCAGTCAGTGCCAGACTGCCCTAATAGCTCTTCCCAGTTCCGAGACATCTGACTATGCATTGATAAAGAATTCATGAGTGTAAAAGTTAGAGGCACACAAGGAGAAAGGAGATAAACCAAGAGTACTTGGTGGACCACTCTGGTGGTTGCAGTAGCTTGAACGCTATTTCTGTGTGGCTTGTCCTGTTGGCTAACTCAAGAGGAATAAGAGATACTGAATAAAAGTGCTAAGACACTCTGCCAAAGGAGTGTGTGGGACACCAGGCGTACTGTTAGAGCTGTAAGGTGAGTATTCCTTTCCATTACAACTGTTCACCTGACATTTCCAATTTCAGTGATAAGGTGAACTCCCAGATAAACACTAAGGTTTGATTTTCCAAACCAGTCAGCTAAAAGCCTGAATGCACCACATGTTTGGAAACAAACTCCAGAGCGTTTCAAGTTGAATATGCAAGATACAAGGCCATTTTTGACAGAAAATGGCCAAATGTAACTTCACATATGCATGGCCCTAGCTATTGCCACAAATGCCTCCTTGGATTTCAAACTGCGCTCCTTTCAGGATAAAATCAGTAGTTTGGAAAAAGTCATACTAAAATTTTAGCTAAATTTTTGCTGGCAAAAAATACAAGAAAACATTCCAAATGAGTTTGATATTTTTAGTATTGTTACTGCATTAAATATTTGCTTTTCAGACAAGCACATTTACTTCAAAATTGCTTAACTTTGCTTATTAATTTCCTACAGATTAGTATTTTCTGATTTCCTAGAATAAATCAGTTCAGAAAAACGAACAGACGCGTACCTGAATATGCTGAGCTTTCAAACACACAAAATTGGAAAGAGGCTTCCTAATAAAATATTTCACGTTAGAGTTTCCTCACTAGATCTCTACATGCCTTTGCTATACAACCAGAGTACCTGGAGAAGTTACACTGCGATCAATGACTCCAGCTGACACCAGTAAGCATAGCGCAGGAATCCTCAAGAGAAAGGGCCAGTTTCGGCAAACTGGCCTACCACTTCCCACTTCCAAGCCGCCATAGTTACTACTGTCCGTGTAAATCTGCGTAAAGCTAGCTCAGTAAGCCTACAATACATATTTGAGAAACCTGTACAATAGCTCGAGTCTGATTGTAGCATATTCAGTTTTATAGTACATCTCCATGTTCAGAACAGGAAGATATATTACTTCTTCCCTATTTTTATACATTCATGATCAGTACTTTCTGCTTGGACAGTGATTCAGTTATGTCTTACTACAATGATTTTTTGTCTTCATTACAAACAATACATTACATTAAGATCTTGTTAGCCACTACTGCAACATCAAGGAAAAAACACAGAACATATTCTTCCCAACAATTAAGCTGATAAACTGTTAAAGGCTTCATGAAGCATACAACATTAACTCAGCCTTTTCTATTGTTCTAGTTATTGTTAGCCCAATATTGCACAATAGTGCAATAATGGCATTTCCCTAACATTTACACTCACTAATTCACAGAATTTATGCCTCAAAAAGCCATATCCAGAAGCCATCTCACTTTAAACAGGATATTCGTCTTTTCTGACAACACTAAAAATTCATCTCCAGGATGCTTAAGCCAAGTCAGTTCCTGATGTACCTTTATTGGCAAACTTTTGACTGCCCATCTTTTTAACCAACATTCATACACCTTCTGGATTATTTTACCAAACAGCATAATGCCCAGAAGAAGATAAGCCATAAAATCCAAGGTTCTATTGGCTTCCTACAAAAAATAAGTTTCCCATGACATTACTTATAATTGTAGAACTTTGCACAGGTGACCTAAACCAGGACTTTCCTTCCTGAGGTTTCTATGCTTTGAAATCAGTCTTAAAATTGAGCCTCTTCACTGATTCAGTAATTCACACACCTCCTCCATGACCTACAGTTCAGCAATATTCCTAAGCACAGAAGCTACACTTCTCATGACATCAGTGCAGCTCCAGTTTCAGTGTAGGCACTTTGTACCATGACTGGGTGCCTGAGCTGCTTGGAAGCACATATAAAAGGATTTAAATAGGTTATAAGCAGGTTTAAACAAGATTTTACTCTGTTGCTGGCAGTCATGTTTATTAGAGAATTGTGTAATGCTCCAGGTAGGTATATGGCACTTTGTCAAGACAGGACATAAGAAAAAAAATAATAGAGAAAAACACTTTTATAATGTGCAGTTTCTGGTCAAAGAGCAAGCGATCCCTCACCACCAGCTACATAGTGCAGGGCCAATTACATCTCTCAGCAGAATTTACAAGAACAACGTTTTCTATGGTTGATTGCTTTCTGTTGTTATAAATGTTCCACTTCTGCCACCAGACACGCCAAGTACCTAATTCTGTCACCTTATTTACAATCCCGACTTGCCCACGCTTTGAGAATTGACTAATCTGGTTTATGAGATCTATTTTAACCTCGTTTTTAAAAAGAAGAAGTAGGATTGCTCACATGACACAAACCAGGTTCTTTTTGAACCCTCTCTATGGCATTCCCATGAAGTTAAAATGGGAAAAAAACCCTACAAGACAAGACTTCAGTTTGGCCAACAACCACACTGGGAATTACACACTTGCCTAGAGGAGCAGAACTCAGCCACCCTTGGCAGACTGCTACCACTGCAGTTACATGATTAATGTGAGGGTGTGGGATCTTCTTGGCTTGGGATTTCCATGTTTATCTTACCAATCTGGACTTTGAGTATTGCCAAACCTGAAACAAGATCAGTCCATGCCTGTCCTTTCATCTGTCACATCTTTAAATTCAGTCAACACACACAGTAGTTATAGTTATTTCAGCAATAAGCCTCCAACTCTCCAGAGGGGCCAGAATCATTTCTATCCCTAATAATTTTTCTTTTTATATAAATCTACAATAGCCAACTGTCTTACTGCAAATAAAAACTTACAACCACCATCACTGGCTTAAAAAAGAACCCATCCAACCAAATAATAACCAAACAACTGATAAAACCCACAAACTTTTTCCATTTCAGTTGCCCAGTGACACAAAGGAATAACTACTTCTGTGTCACAGAGATCTTAGTCACAGTATTTTTTTCCCAAATAGAGACCAAGTACTGCTGGCAGAAATACCCAGTGTGCCCCTCTAAGATCAAAGGTCATTATTTTCAGATAATACTGTTAATAAACTAGAATCATATAATCATATTAGAATGCTGATTAATGTTTAGAACAATCTGAAGTGGGAGGAACAGTGAACATGAGAAGAGTTTGAGGCTGAAGCCAGTCTAACAACCTTCTGCTGTCAGCAGTCAGAGCATCCTGTCCTCCTCCACCACCTGGCACCAGCCCCAGTGCTTGTCAGATCTTGCAACAAGCTACACAGCTTGCTATCCCAGAAGAACACTAATCCAGCCAAAATAAACCCAATCTTTCTGCCGATTAGCAAGTTTTTCTCAGAGCAGTACGGACTCCAAGTGCCAGAACCTACGTAAGTGGATGTGGAAGGCCTGCAAGGCTAGGACATGGAAGAGACAGACATGTCTGTTTCAGCAGCAAACTGGTGGGGTAGCATAGGTGTAATGTGTATTCTCACCCCAACTGTCCTTACCTTAAGCTGGAGCATTTTATGAAGTAAATGTACTACGGGCAGCCCTGCTCCATCTCAGTGCCAATAAAACTGAGTTCTAGCCCCCTGTCAGACCGATAAACCTCCTTGAAGAGTATTTTAGCCAAAGAACATTACCTGCAGGGGAAAGGGAAAGCTGGAACCGGTAACTTCTTAAATGCCAACAACTAGACCTGCAAAACCTGTTAGTGACATTTCTATTTGACCTGAATGTAAGGTGACACAGAATAAGCATGCCAGACATGTTTCAGATGCCTTCTTAGTGTCATGTGCATCCCCCTGCCTCCCCCTCTCCCCGTTTATTTTCTGGGGGTGAAAAGCATTAAAGGAAGGGAAACAAAAAAAAAAAAAAAAAAAAAGAAGAAAAACCCCACACCAAAAACCCACAAAGAATGAAACCCCACCAGAATTCTAAAGTAAATCCATATTTTAACTTCACAGTCAGCAAAAACACACAAACAGCTATTCTAAGGTAGACTGGAAACTGGCTGAACAGCTGGACCCAGAGGCTGACGGTCAGTGGCACACAATCTGGCTGGAGGCCTGTAACTGCCACCCCCATCACCAAGGACCTGACAGGGCACTCTGGGGACAGGTGATTTTGATCAAACTGAGCCTGAAGCTCATTTGAAAAACACACTGGTCTGAGGATTTGCCCAGTTTACACTACTGACTTCTGGTGTAACTGAGCTTACACAGGAAGTGGTAACAGGGACAGGCTGTTTGTGCCGTCAAAGATAAACTGCTTCCAGCTTCATTTCAGTCACTAGGTTGCATGACCCACTCTAACGGATCTCATCTCTAGTGACTTGTTCTGCAATGCACAGCTCCTATCAAATGCTGTCTGAATTCAGTTCATTCCTATATGTGAAAGTAATGGCCTTCACAGTAAACATGGCTACAAGCAACTACAATTTTAAGTTTTTCTTCCATTTTCCCCACTTTGTGATCTTTTATGTCTCTGGAGAGAGAAAGAATTCAGTTTTGATGACCAGCTATAAAAGCTGTTTAAACTTATTTCTGGCATCCGGCCATATCCTACTACTCTGATTAAGAGCCAGTTGACATTGACTATCAGGTAAGTTATATACACATCTGTCAATCTGAATTATAAATAAGAGGGAAGAAACTGCAGTTCATGCGCATTGTAACCCGTGGCCATTGCCCCCATCTGCTCCTGACAGCAAGATAAACAGTAGGAAAAAAGCCAATAGCATACAAAACCAAAAAGGAACAGAAGTCACTCTACAGTATAAACCTGTGTGTCCTACCTCCGCTCGACCTTCATAGTATGTTAGCATAGACTTTGTAAGTACAAAAAGCCTCTCTTTGTAGTTTAAAGGAGAAGTCCTCTTCTTCTGCTGTGATCTTTTTATCAAAATCTCTTGTAGGATAGTAGTCGTATTCATTTCAGCCACTTGTCAACTGTTTCTAGCCATTGAATATCAGTTCCTGTGAAGACAAGAGGAATACATCATTACGGTATCTTTGGAGCATCACAGAACTGGAGATTTCTATAGTAAAAATTGCTTCTGGTTATAAGTGAAACTACCTGAATGCACAGAGAGCTGGAGCTGACCCTAAGAGGTTGGAAGTTTACAGAAATTAATTATTAGACAAGAAAATTCAGGCTGTGCTCAGCTGAGGGCTGCAGTGGCACATTCCCAGGAAGCCAAAAGCTGCACACGACTGGCGTGAAGTGAGGGACACTGCAGCCTATGTCACAGAAAATAGGGGTGAGAAGTCCGACATGTGCTCTAGGCAAACAGCAGTGTACAGCTCCTCACCACTAAGTCCTAACGTGTCTCAAAGTTCTAACTGCTAAGGTCTGTGCATATACAAATGCTATTTGCAACACAGCTCATTATACAAAACTGAACATAAATCAGTAAAAGTAATTCTGAAAATTCACCCCAAATACATTAATGAAAATTTTCAGACATAGTTGTTTAGAAGATGGCAACTTGAGAACAGAAAATTAAAGCTTATTTTTCAGAAAGTGGTAGTATATGCCCTCCACCTTCTATTTAGAAAGGCTTCATGCTGACCATCAACAAGAAGTAATTTACTTCTGACAGCTCTGATTGCTGAGTAACATCAAGCTGCTTTAAAGTTTTACACCATGATTCATACCTGTAGGACAGGCTTAGGAGCACATAAAACAAATGTACCCACAGTTACTTTGTTTGCAAATCTGGCTCCAGCGTCCTGCCAAAGACATTGTCAGGCAATCTCTGTTCTTTGCAATGATGCCAGCTTAAACACAGCTGACCTCCTACTCATATGTTCACTGCCGCTCTGCTACTCTGCCTTATGTGGGTGCAAGCGTTCCTCCTGCTGGGCTGGAAAGCGGGGCATAGGGAAGGGATCCAACCAGGCATTTCATCATGCAGCACAGATGGCTGCCTGCAGAGACTTAACACATAAAGTGGCACAGAGACAGGAATCAAAGATGTGGGAGAAGTGATGTGGAAGCTCTTCCAGAAACCTTTTTCCCCATCACCTTCCCCTTTGCTATCTTTCTGGCAGACCTGCCAGCCCTCACCTCAAGCAGTGCTCCAAAGCTGGGACATGTTGCTGCCACAGACCTGTACCGCAGCTTGGGCTACAGCAGCACAGCTGCAGACTGAAGCCATAGCCTGAAGAAGAAACAGCATCATCTGCTGAAGCACCAGTGACTGCAATGACTATCTCACTTGTGTGCATGTGTGGAAGGGATGGGGGCATAATCCCAGCCAGAGCCCTAGATAATCACTGCAGACCCGGAACAGGTTGCCAAGAAAGATGGTGGATGCACCCTCCTGAAGACATTCCAGGCCAGGCTGGATGTGGTTTTGGGTAACTTATTACACTTGCTCATTGCAGGGGGGTTGGACTAGATGACCTTTGAGGGCCCCTTCCAACTCAAACTATTCAGTGATCTCTGTACCAGCAGGAAGTTTCCCTCCAATCTATTAAGAAAAAACAAAACAAAAGCCACCACAACCGAAACAAAAATCCAAGAACTTCTTCCATTGCTCACAGGGATCAATTTAGGCACCTAATTACTGCTTCAATTATTTCAAAGTTTACTGCAGAAACATACATACATTTTTTTTCTCTGAGGCAACACAACTTCAGCATGGACAAAACAATTGCACGACACAGTACTGTGCAGAGAAGTTTGAAAAACCGCAGGCCTCCTTGTAAGTGAAGTTTAAAGAAAATTACACATAAGCAAATTCACTTTAGTGCCTTGCCTGCTTTGTGCCTAAATATGTCATTATTGGCTGTGGCAGAACATGAAGTGACACTCAGTCTAGTCCTGATACCGCATTTATCTCCCTGTTTTGGCCAAGTGAGCTTTCATATCCCACACTCCTGCCATTTCACACAGCTGGATGTGGTTCTTCACCACTTTAAAACATTACTTTCTTCTTAAGGTGCATCTCTGAATATGCTAAAAAATTAGTCTCTGGTCTACAAAGAACTACAAAATGAGACCAGGTTAGGATGCATAATTCAAAGACTGTAATAAGATTGAAAATGGTGATTATTGTGAATAATCTCTTTTTGGTGTTTGTCTTCCTGTACATTTTGCTGTTTATCTGTCACACTCTTTCTGGGAAGCAGACATATTTTTAATTGGTTAATGTCTTGAGGACATTTTTTAATTACTAAAGCTGTCTGTTTCTGGTTTATTGCCCTTCTAAAAATAGACTGGCAATCTTTGAGGTAATTGCAGAGGAAAGGGTACTACCATGAACTGAAAATAAAACAATGTATTAAAGTGAATTTTGAGTCACTATTTAATTGAATTAAAAGTCAGTATTAATTTGCTGTCACAGGCTCTCCCTCTCAAAACAATCTTTCTGTTCTCTATACTATAAAGTCTCTGTTGACACTTAAGAAAAGCATAATTATTACCCATCTTGAAAACAGCAATCTCAGAGATCCCCAGAGTGCTACTGGAGAGCATGAGAAGAATTCAAAATTAACTGTGATTTCAAATCTCAATGCTAAAATATGTCATTTCCCTACCAGCCCTCTTTTGTCACATTAACATTATACAAGAAACAAAACAAAAATCCTTTTGACAAAAATTAGCATTAAAAAATAAAGCCATCAATAATGTAATTGGTCCATGTCTTCACCTTGTTGCTACACTGAATTATCTCTGCTATGGAGATCTCTGCAGATTAGAACCAGTTTCCCAGGTTAGAAGATCAACTTTAGAATTTGCATTTGGTCAGAGAAACCTGTTATTATTTGGGTTTTTTTCCAAGCCAGTGTCTCTAACCACATTCCTATTTCCATAAATAAGCTTCAGGATAACTGAACCTTCACCTACTATTCTGAAGGTTCCTTTCCCAAATTGCAATACTTCACTGAGAAGCACCTGTAATGGCCACCCTCACCTCCTACCAAACCCATACATCACTACTTTTTCTTCAGTTTTAGAGATTTTCTGCACTTTCTCCGTCCTTTCCCACCAAACATTTCACTGTTCCCAGGCCATCCCTCAGAACATGAAGCTGTTTGCAAGACACATTGTTATCTTGCTATAAATTGCCCTGGGAGGTTCATGCTACCACCCATCCAAACGTTTCAGATCATCACTCCTGCCAAGGGCTTGCCCTGTTCCTTGTCAACCTCAGTTACACAGTAACAGATACTACCTAATTTGCAGAGATGCTGAAGACTCAGAATAATGACAGAATTATGGTGTATCCCAAAGTAAGAGTTACAGATTCTCACCTCTTTTTAGGGTGGGAAAACATCCTCAACTTTAAGTACCGAAAAGTCTGCATCAGCTCGCACTATCCATCTTCACATCATACAAATAATCCCCCTGTACAGCATGAAGTCACCACACACCTTCCACAAAAGAAAACAACTGTTAAGATATATCTACTACATCAATATTAATCAATATGTGCAAAGTAAGTTTTCACTTGTAAACTGAGCTTCTTATGCAAGCCACCTTTCCCAGTTTTCCCTGGGTAAAACTGTGGCACTAAGTGATGAGGTAAGCCCAGCAGTTGCAACACTACCCATCTATCTCCTGGTTCTCACTTCCAGCTCCTGGATTGTATTTGCTTATTGAAACAATTAGTCACCAGAAACCGGTCATTAAGCACATGTAACATTCAAACAGTAAATGTACGAAAGTCCCAGTGGAGGTTCTAGCAAGCAGAGAAGAGCAAGTGCATCCCACTCTGACCAGGGTTTGTCTGATCCAAATGCATTTTCCTCTTACAGCAGATAGCTGTATCACACATAGTCATGAAGAAAAAAAGCATTCTGAAAAACACACTTATATGCAACTGTCATACAACGAACACCAATAGAAAACATTTGTCTGCGCCTGAAAAGAGTAAAATCAAGCTGGAACTCTGTTTTCCAAGTCCCGACACCTCCTTAGTGATGGTAACATTTACCTAAGAATTTGGGTTCTTCGGCGCAAAGTTTTAAAGCTAAGGTGATGGGCTGCCATGCAGGCCAGAGTCCCTCTAAGAAATCAGCATCCTCGGGTTTCTTAACTTGGGTGTCATCAATCCTGCACAACCGCTCTGTTTCAGATTTTGGGCCCATCAATCCAAATCTGTAGCAAGTCCAAGTCTGCATATTTAATATTGAAAACATATCACCTAGTGCAGTACATTAAAATTATGTAATATTCACTAACTCAATTTAAAAAGGAAATCAAAATGTCAATCTTAAGTACACAGATGGTACCTTGAATTCCAACTCAAACCTGTACCTCTTCCAGAATATTTTTTCCTCCTTTTTTTGATTAATTCATCTCAAGCTGCTGATCAAGTTTATAATGCATCCCTGAAAACAGCTGCAGTGGGGTAAGTGAACAGGCAGCACACTGCAGCTCTGGGCAGAATGCAGAAACAGTGAAGAAGGAAGAAGAAAAGGAGAACTCCTTACCCTGTTTTTTCTGCTGAAGCTGCTGTTGCTTTACCATGGAACAACAAAGTGAGTTACATGTGAATAGTTACTTATATGAGCATCCAGCACAAGCTTATTTGAATAATTACTACCCAGTGCAAGCAAGGATTGCAAAATGTGCTCGTGCTTCATAGGTTAGAAAAGTTTTTTTGCTCCACTTCTAAGGCTGCAGATCCAAACTCAAAAAAATAAAATACAACTGAATAAAAGACAACTGTTATTAATCCCTGTTCAAATGGTAAATTTCAGAGAAATATAAATTAATATGCTTTCGCTTAACCTGTCATAATTTTAAAATTGAAACCGAGGTGGAAAATACTATAATGACATCTGAAAAGTATAATGTCAGAAAAAAGGAAAAGTAAAAAAACCTGGATTTGCTTTTTTTCTGCCCTTTTTCCCCCCCCAGCAGTCTCAGAAACCACTCCTATCATATGCAAATTGCATTGTTTTTAACTGAAAATGCAACTTTTGAATAGATTTCAAAATTATACCCAAAGGCTTGCAACACCTTAGTCTCTGTCTGAAAGTAACCCAAAGAATAACTGGCTAATTTTATATATAATCAGGCCCTTTGAAAATAAAATTCATATTTGCCTGTATGAAGTTTAGGTTAAAAAGTAAACAGACTAAGGAGTGACTCCGTGACAGCTTTGACTGAAGATTCCGAGATAAGCATGTGATGTTGCAAAATATCCCTTGTTCAACTGAAGGCTACTCACATACACACACAGGAGGAGAATTTCATCACAACCAGCACAGGTTTTCCAAAATTCCTCAGAAACAGGCTCCTTACATTTCACAGCACACAAGCATTTATTTCTTTGTGGCGTAACAACTTCGGTAGGTGAGGTAACTGAAGTAAATAATGCTGAAAAAATGATGGTCCCTCTTTGACAGCATCAGCTGGCATCAAGGTGGTTCATCACACCAAACCGGACCATCAGCCACCACAAAACAGAAATAGAGCCAAAGTGCACAAAACAGCTAGCAAAAAATGGCAAAAGCAGCAGAAGGGTTTCTTTCTCCTTACAACGCTGAGTTCAGATTTAGGAGAACAACATGTACATGTCTGCAAATCATTTGTAAACTCACCTATTGCTTGTTATTGTGACCCCCTGGAAGCAATACAACCCAATGACTAAGTTATCCCTTTCACAGCTTTATAGTGCCCCTTCTTCAATTCCCCCATTAATACTTCATATTTTTTAGGAGAGGAACCTCTGCTTTATGAAACAAGAATTACATCATTATCATCCATGATGTAGAATATACATTGACATGGGCATTTTTTTAATTTCAATGATTTACTGCTAACTTTGAGTTAGCAACACTCTGGGATGCCACACAAAGGACAGACTGATCGATTTGCACTGTCCTTAACAGCTTCTTGTGGTTATATTCATTCCTCTACAGCTGACTATTTGCAGTGTTTCTTATTGGTTCCACATAAAAGCTGTGCAATACCTATAAACTTGCACTGACTATTTTGCCTTCAGTTTATTCAGATCCAAAACCTCTCTAGCATTTGTAATGTTCTCTGCTGGAAGAGAATACAGCTGAAACTTAGTTTGGGAAAGCAAGGCACAAAAAAAGACTTTGAAACATCAGCTAAAGGAACACAATCCAAACATTTTCGCAGCTTACTGACCTTCTGCATGCTAAGCCACCCGAACTTTCTAAAGATAAAAAGCTTTTTAATATGTCACTGCCTCAAGAAATAGTATTGGTGATAGAGCAGATGGTCAGCTCGTACATTGTATGCTGTCCCCAACTTCCTGTATGTGTTTTGTTAGTCACAAAGTGTTATGAGTTCATCTTGCGATTTCATCAAGGACTAGAAAGTCATCTTAATTTTGCTACCAAAGACAAGCAAAACCCACTGCCGAAGAGTTGCAAATCTTCCTGAACATGAACTTGCTCCCCTCCTGTATTTAGTGTCTGCAAAGTGACATTGGTATGGCTTTAACATCTCCAAGACTCTGTTTCTGCCACTCTTTCAACACTTGTGAAAAGTTTTTGTTGTTCTTCACCATCATTGATATAAAGTTTAACCCCTACCTTCATGCACCCTGTTTTTCTCACACAGATTAAGAAAATAACATGAAAAACTGACAGTTTATGTTGTTGGGGCAGGGGCGGGGGGAAGGTCTTTATACATGCATGCACATATAGAGAGTAGTTATAATTCATCGTATTGGGAAAGGTAATCAAAAGTGTATGCAGAACCACAACGCAGAGACCCTTCAACAGCAAGAGAATTTCAAATACTCTGCCAGTCTAGTCTTTTTAGGCTTGAGAATTTTAGATGCTTCTGTAACCACATACATAGTGTGGCATTACCCTCCCTTCAACCCACATACAGCAGCTAATTGTTGCTATTATTTCCATAAGAATGCTATTAGCATTAGCTACTATTGTTAAATTCCACTCCAGCATCCAAAGTTACCTCCTTATTTTTTGAAAGGCTTTCAAGGTGGCTGGCCACAACTGAGCAGTGCTTCCCACAGCAGTGTTCTGCAGACAGAACTGACTTCTGCCACTGAGAATCTGCGGGTCTGGGCTCACCAGAAGCCATATGCCCTCTGACACAAACTAAAACATCCTGTTTATCAGCAAGGTTTATTGCATTCACACAGCTTCCAGGTGAGACCTTAGCATATTTGATGACCTTAACACACAGCCAGACGAAACTTTTACAAGATAAACTTATCCCCAGCTGGGCCTTCTGACAAAACCTCCTGCAACAGCCACCAAAATCACATGCAAAAGAATTAGGTATATTTTAAGTATCACACATTTGAGTCAAGTAAAGGAAAATTAGAATTAGAGAATTAAAAAAAAAAAAAAACCCAAAAACAAAAACCAAAACACCCTTCTTTTTACAGACTTCTTTCTGAGGGCAGATTTCCAATTTTTGAATGAAACAGGGCTATTGTATGAATTTAAACAGCTGACTGAGGATGCTGTTGCTACCTATACACATTGCCTTACTTACTACCATTTCCATGATGCCTAATCCACATTGCTCATGCAAGGACCAAATCCAAGCCTGACTAACATTTTTATGTACTGGTACTCGAGATTAACCCTTAGAAGGGAGGTAGCAAGTTTTCCTAGGTCTGAATTTTGTTGCTCAGGTTTATTTTCATTTGTAAATACTACACAAAGCGGGGTGAAATTGGTAAACTATTTTTTCCTGCTGACATACAGCATCTCTTACCTGCTGTGGTGCGATCACCAGGACTTCAAGATGCTGCAAGGAGCGTTGACTGCAGCAGTACAAATAAGGCAGGGCATACAGAGATTTGTTTCTTTATTTATGCAGTATAAAGGTCTGGTGAAGAATATTAGTTTGGTTTAATTGCACATATATAACTGGTCCTCAGATGACAGAAAAGAGGAAAAACAATAAGCATGAACAAAAAGGGAAGATTAGGGTTGGAATTAGGAGAAGGTAGGTGGTATGCTGGTCCTTCTTACCTGTGTATGTACCTTTGAAACAACATTGTCCTCTTAGTTCTGGCAAGTATTTTCAAAGTGATGTTAAGAGAAGAAAATGGAAGAACAACCTCCAAACCAGCATGGCACTGGTTTGGAGGAACAGAAGCTCAGAGAGAGCAGAGTCTATTTATTTCATTTCTACATAGACCAAGGCTACTCCACCAGTCCCTCCCTGGCCCTGCAGTGCTGGGTGGACATTTGGTAAAGCAGAGCTGCTGCCTCAGTCTTGTTCCTAAAAGTCCCCTGCTGATAAGAACAGATGAAAACAGTAAGAACCACTTACTAAAGAGAGAGACAAAGATGAGATTGGCAAAAGAAACGGGCAATGCTTGTGCAAAAGCTTTTCCTACTTCTCCAGGAAGCTGGAGCTTCAGAGGGCTGGAAAAACAAACATTCTTTTAAATCAGAGGTTGAACCTAATTCTGTTTAGGAAATCTAAAGCTCACTATTAAGTAGGCTGTCAACTGCTATTGCACACAAACCTGCGAATCTAAGAAAAGCAAATCAAATCCATGGGGAAGAAAGTCTGAAAAAAAGAGAGGTCAACAGTGCCTGAAGCAATCTTTATTCGTAATTCCAGGAGTCAGTTTAATTCCCTTTCTTCACAATCTGAGGTTTTCTAAATGTTATACAATCTCAGGTGAGTATATGACATATTACACAAAAATGAAGTTAATCTATTTCAGTATTCAATACACACTTTTGACATAGTGCAACTAAAATGCTGTAATACATACAAATTATGACTTGCTTTATGCACAGGGAATGACTAATACTTCCTCAGTTACTTCTCTTTCCAAACACTTAGATAAACTTTTTCCCCTAAACAACTACTTCTTCTCTGACTACTAAAAGTTAACTAAAAGTTAACTCTTTCTGTTCTACCAGCACAAATGCCAAGTAACTGATACCAATACAATGAACCTAACTTTGCACCAACTTGAACACAATCATGGTTTTGTTTTGTACCATTGGGCTGCCATACCTTTTAAAGTGGAGAATGGTAGAAATAAGTCACCTATGGACCACCTGGGACCACCTCTCCTCTGGTCCCAAGCCCATTCATTCTAGAGCTAGAACCAACAATAATATTTCAACACCTAAAAGCAACACCCACCCTTCTAGATCATTACCTGGGATCATCTTGAAAGCTACCAAGAAAACTCAACCAGTGGTTGAAGCAAAGTTCTTCTGGCTTAAACATATTTTGCCAGCAATAAGCAAACCTGAAATAACTCCTAAGGAGCCTGCCTGTTCTCCACACCGAAGAACTGCCATGTACATCTCTACGGCACAGCTGAAGCCGCAGAAACCCTAGCTTGGCTCCCGATGGCAGAAAAGCAGTACCAGCACTACCTGGCACTTGCACTACTAAACACTGTTCTGGAATTACTCATCCTGATGCAGATTCTGCTGCATCTGCTTGTGATCCTAGCCAGCTTGCTGGTAGCTTCTCTCACCCAAACTCCATAGAAAAAAACCCACAGATGAGCCCAAGGATGAATATCTTGAGTCACTCATTCCTGGGTTTGAAACACAATTTTCAAAGAATGCTATGAACTGGTTTGGTTTTAAATTTCATAACAGTTTTACGAATTAAAAATGCATTTTCCATGTCTCTCAAGTTATGTAGAAGTGGTCTGTATGTACATCTTACATGAAGGAGAAGCAGGCATCAACTATGACTTCACTTCAACTACTCTCTGTCCCAGCTACCCTTAAATGACCTGATACGCCTTGCATATGTAAAAATACAGTGGGTCACAAAGAACCTGTAAATTTCTTCAGTGCCTGGAGGAAATCCAGCGATATGGATACACAGGGTTTGAAATCCATCTTCAAAAGCTAGCCTTTAGTTACAAAAGCTCAGGCTATGCAGTCCCTAGAAGACCTGCTAGAACACACGTAACAATCTCACAGCTACTTAAAAACGTAGCAATTTACCCTTGCAATGTGGCAGCCGACAGTAATATTAGTCAGATGAGTTTATTTGAGCAGCCTGGTCTAATGTAAGGTGTCCCTGCCCATGGCTAGTGGTGGTTGGAACTGGATGATCCTGGTCCCTTCCAACCCAAACCATTCTGTGATTCAGAGAAGTGTCTCAAAATGGAACTGAATCAAAACAGTTTTTGATTTTAAGACACTCTGCAAACACCAGCTATATATCTGCTGTTTATTGCTAGGGAAGCAACCTATTTACTGAGCAGCCTGTCACCTGCTTTTTGCACTTGTATTTTATTCACAAATAATGTAAAGGAACTTCTTACTTTTTTCAAAGAAACTGCCATCTCCCAAATTGATAGCAGGTTGTAGCTCTTTATCTGCCTTCTAAGATTATTTCTATCATTTCAGTCAAGTAGCTTTTAGTTGGATGAAACAGCCTCGTCAGAACCCAGGTATCCTTTTATCACTTCTGCAATGCTCCTCAAGATATTCTTCCTTCCCTTTTGCAGCCATACAGAAGCTATATTGCTTCCCAAAAATAAAGGATAAAACTTGTAGCACCTGCAGCATAAAAGCCAGCTGAGTGATTTAGTATCCACAGAATGACAGCTATACATGCATCCTTAAGCCTCATGCAAAGGGATGGCTTGTGGAAAAAACAGTCCAGACCCATCTGCAATGAACTGGCTACATGCCAGCTAAAGATCATATGGTCATAAGACAAGCATATGGCTGGGAGAAGCTGTAAGGGATCCTGAGGTCAGGGAAAACTTGAAAAAAAAAAAAAAAAGTAGTTGGCTTTCAGGGAATTTGGGAGACTCTCAGGCATGTGGCTTACAGGAGAGAAACCTACACCTGGATAAGCAGGTTAGAGAGAAGTGATGGGCGCTGAATTGTTCTGCCTTGATATTAATACCAATTTAACACAGCCAGACGAGATGGCCCTGAGCCAGCTCCAGGGATGTGCTGCTACTATTTTCCTGGGTTGTTGAAGACCACAGTCTACTCTCTGCACTGCTAAAATCGTTACCTTCTTTATATCATTTGTCATCCATCCTTCTAGGTCATTCATGTAGAGCAAGCATGAACCAAGTTTATGTCTGCCCCATAGAAACAGCTAACAGCCCCACTGTTCTCCCTCTCAAAGGGAGTAAGCTTAATAAAATCATACATAACCTGTTTTTAGTTAGCCTTTCAGTTACTCTTCAGATGGCCTATGAAGAACATCTTAGCAACAAGCTGTAATGTTGAAGTTTCACCAACTAGTTAGGTTATCTGAGGCAACAGTTAAACAGGTTTGTGTGCAAAGAGATTAAGCATGGCTCCTGCATGCCCTGTAGTCTCCACCAGGAGCAATTCTGACATCTGTACACCAGTATTAAGCTTTTAACAAAATCAGGTATGCAAAAGATATTACCCAGGTAACCATATGCTATGTGGTAAGATGCTAGCAATATATACAAAAAGTTTACAAAACATGCCTTCCACCGCCATTATAATAACTGGTTAATTCAAACCAAATATACCAGAAACCACACCATGTTTAAACACATTCATTAATAGGTACATTAATAAGAAAAATATACACTTATGTTAATAACTGGTTCTAAAAAGGCACAGAAACAAACACCTGTTAGACTGCATGGAAGCTGCACAAGGAAATACTACAGTAAAACAGAAAAATTTCAGCTTAAGACAAAGCTGTGAAGCTGACTCAGATGATTAACTACTGGTCGCAACGCATGTATTGACTAATATATTGCCTCTCAAAGTCTTCATTTTCAAGGAGTATTAGAATGCCATTTTGTTCCTTTTTCCTCCTACTGAGTGACAGACTAGCCCCAGTTCTCTCTCATACAAGAGTGCAATACATCTAATGTTCCAAATCAGAGCTGCCTTCTGTGCATGAGGAAAAACCCAAGGCAGCAAGTGGGGGACAGGAAATACTGCAAGTTCCTGTTTGTCAAGTTTCCCCTGCATCATTTTCACCAGGATACATCCCCTCTTCTACAAAGCAAGTACAAGAGACTGAACCCAAAATGAACGACCATTTACATTTCATCCAAGATACCATACTACTGGTTCCCACATCTGGCAATTCAGAGAAACGCATACCAAAGCGATGGTGTTAGCAAGGTCAGCACTCTTATCTTCTGATCCCAGACTCTCTTACCCTGTTATGTTGGATAGGTTACAAGGAAAATTTCACAAAAGAAAATCAAAATTCCCCCCTCATCATACTACACCCTCACCTCACCGAGGTGGCGCAACATGACTCTTGGTGAGAGAATTGCCGCTTGGTTGCACTCAACATTGTAGAAGTAATGCTGCCAGACCCAATTTCATGTTCTCACACTTTGTGTAGGTTTAGCTGACATACCACTTGTGAAGGATTGTACTTACAGCAGCTTTTGCCTTCTTTAATCAGCTAACAAGGCCTTTCAGTTTCTGTTTTGCCCTGTGCTTCAACCACATGTATGGTACGATAGGGATTAAAAATTAAAAAAACAAAGACTTGAGTAGTAGCTACGCTGCTGAGTACTGCCTGGAGAGATACTTGGAAGAGTAATACCTATCTTCCTGAAGTTATTGAAGCAGAGCACACAGAGCTCTTCCCTAACATTATTTGTAGAGCTCTGTTAAATTGGTAAGCTTTTACTTGCATTTCAGCCGCTTACTGATAAAGTCTCCACATAGAGGACTAAAACTCCAAGCTGTGACCTTGAAGAATTTCTTCTTCACTTACAGTGCAGCCTAAGCAACAAGGAATACCAAAGGACTTTGTCAAATGTCAAAAATGAATATTAATTCAGGGGAAAAAATTCTCACTGAATCTGAAAATAAACACAACTGAGGCAGGGCTGTGGTCCTGTGCTTTTCCATTGCTATCACTCCCACAAGGTAGTGAGAATCTCTAGCAAAGCAGCCTGTTATCTCTGCTCTCCTTGATGTCAGTTCTCAGATGTTGAGGTGCTTCAACTGCTGTAAGCTACACAGGGAATGACAGCACCTGTCAGGTGCCACAAGGCATTTATCATCTTAAAAAACAACATTCAGCTTAAACTTCAAGACATCATGAAATGGTCATTAATGCTTTATACTATCTTGCTCCACTCTGAATATTTCTGGTGATGTATAAGGATATTACAGAAAGACCATCACCAGAAGTTGGGCTGACACCAGTCAGTCCCATTGAGGTCAAAATTACAAGGATTAAAGTTAAGATACTGCAAAGGTAAGATAAGATAGTCCTTTATGGCTAGGTCTCAGGTTTTCATGTGGAGTGCTTGCTTCATACTGACTTTCAGAGTTACTTTCGGTTCAAGAGATGCAGAAAAGTAATGACATCCTGAAAATGGATATTCATGTTCAATAGATACAGAAAAGAGGAGAAGGTCTATTTTTATCTAATAAGCATAAATGTTCAGGAACTGGTCCCAGTCTAATGTAAAGGGGACAGTGCTTTCTCCTGCAGGGCATGGCCCAGTGTCCTGCCCAGACACTGGTTCAGAAGGAAGAACCCCATCCCCTGTACCACCCAAAGCCAGGTTTTTCTGCCCCACATTCAAGTGGAAACAAGAACAATGTGTTCCTATGATTTAATCAGATACCAGCTGGTAATAAGCACAGAGCTGAACAAAACCCCTCCTAACAGGAAACTCAGCTGTGACCTACTTGAGTATACATGAAGTTATACCCTACATGTAACAAAGTGGTACCCATTCATATATCTGCTGATAAGAGAAACATGAATAAGGAAAAGGAGTGCCAAGAAAGTTTGCCCAGGTACTACACACCTCAGTATGGTGCGATTTAGGTTTTTTTCCTTTTTCCTGCATTTGTTCAATATCACATAGCATTTTTACCTTAACAGCTGAAACAGGGCAGCCCAGTAGCCTGTTGTTTTGCCTCGGAAAAGGGGCTGTAACTACAAATATGGCCAACACTTCTTCCCATCACCAAGAGCTGAGTCCTGTGGCTGCCTTTGACAGATGGGTAACAGCTCTCATACCTCACCCATCGGCTAGGCTCAGGCTCTCCCACAGCAACTCCTCTCTGTGGCAAGCTCCCCAAAACCATCTCTCCTGTCCACAGTGGCAGGGCTGGACAACACCAAGCTATGTACAAGCTTTATTGAACCACCCAGAATACAGGACAGTGTCACCCAACCAAGATGCATCTTTTCAGCAATATAATTTTCCTGCTAAATGTTTGGGTATTGTCAAAACCAAAGACTTCTCCTAGGTCTTCACCTGAGAAAGGTAAACACTGCCTCTGATGGACAGACCTGTTCCCAGGAGAATACAAAAACCTGCTCCCTGCCTTGCAAAGCACCTCCTACAGTGAGACTCACCTCACCTCATGTAAAAAGAAGTCGCTGTTTTCAGGACCTTATCTCACATGGTATTTTCCCTAACTCTGAATCATTGCCTGTGTGTCTGAGCTGGGTCAGGAGATGACTGAGAACTGCCGGAGCTGTAATGGTCACGGGGCACTGGTCAATCACAATCCCTTGGCTCCCCAGTTCCCCTTCTGCCACACCAAACATAGGACATTGTGAGTCCTACGAGGGAGCACTGGCCTCTCTCACCTACACACCGCTTTCTTTCCCAATGCTTTTTCCTTATGCTTAGAAAACCAGATCAGAAGCAGGACAGCATAACGCTCCTCTGCCAGCAGAGGAAACCAGGGAGTTGCCTTTAGAAGGAACACCCTCCCTTAACAAAAATATGTTTGAGACCTGACTGATCATTTGTTAAAATACAAACGCAATTTCACTGGTTTCTAGAGAGCTGTGCCCCATTGTACCAGTGATATCTCTAATGCCTAGTGCTGGCACGAGGCCCTGGCCAGGAGGATGGGTAAATTGGACTGATCTCACTGCAGTGAGGAGATCTGCCGGGCTGCAGATACTGCGAGTCCTCCCCTTGCGTTTTGTGTAAAACCAGAAGCTATGGGTACCAGCAGGTCATGTAATGAACATCATCACTCTAACTTCCACAGTACCACCACTGACTGACCATTGCTATCACTTTTTAGCCAAGGCATTGGTAATTCTGTACAAATAGATGCATTTACGTAATGATAAAAATATCTGTACCACAAATCCAAAAATATGATAGATGTCCTTCAGAAGCACATGTGTTCTTTAAACTATAAGACCCACCACCTCAAGCCTCCTTCTCCATGCCAACCTTTATCCTACTCTGTCCGAGTACTGCTTTCCCTACCTTTTGATTTTTGTAGTGATATTTTTCTTACCGTATTTCTGCAGAAGAGCAATTGCAGACTGCTACAACCGATTCTTTGGCATACACTAACTTGCCATTTTTTAAAGCACAGTTCCAAGTTCAGCAGCAAAAAGCTAATAGGTTACTGAAAAAAAGTCAAAACAAGTAGAAAAACATCTTAGAGGTCAATGGTTAAGAGGGGCTAAAGACAGTTTTTCCATGATCTTTGCATCAACAGCAGGAAGCACAGACTCCCATTGTCTAAGAAACAGAAAATATTTTGCATATGTGAGATACAAATATTTGTATGAAACTTAGAGCATTATGCACCTTATCTTGTGTATCCAGTTTATAAGCTGACACAACACGGAGGCAATTAAACCTACAACAGGTTACACTTACACTTGGTGGAGGGGAAGACATTTCTTGATGCTGCCAAGCAATTCTGTGAAAGTAACCACTTCCCAGTTATTTCAACTTTAATTACAGGATACCACACTATCACGGCATTTCTGAATACAATGTTGTTTCAGGGCAAGATGAAATAATACAGAGCTGATATTGTTATCAGCTTGATTTTATTTTTCTCTCTTTTTAATCATTGTAGGCAGGCAGCCAGGTTACTGGATACATTGCAATGCCACATCCACAATACTGAGCCCACAGCTAAGAACTGAAATGCAACTTAGGGTGTAATTCTAACTGCCTCTCAGTGGTTTTAAGAGATTTAAGGTTGTAAAAAGTCTACATTAAAATCCCCAAACCCCTCAGTGGTACTTCCATGAATTTTGAAGAGCTAACAAAGTCAGCTAAGAACTAGAGTCACTTCAGGATGGAGGTCAAACTGGCAATGTGTTTTAACCATATGAACTCCAAATCTTTGGGTTTGGTTTTCACACCTCTGAGATTCACTTATTAAATAAATAAGGGGGAGTAACCTCATTTGCTGGTGCCAAATATAATCCCACCGCTCCATTTTCAGTGGTTTCAGCAGACAAGCTCATGCAGTAATCGTTTGGTTCAAAATACTTGTACTATTCATTTAGAAGTTCAGCTGAATCCTTTCACTGATGACTAAATGCAGAATAAAAAAATTATTATTTCTCAATAAGACAGTTTCTCAATAAATAAAGCTTACAATAAAAGCTAGAGACACATCAAGAGGAGCTTCTGAGAGCAAATAGGCTCTCTCCTGCTTTACAAACCATAACCACCAAAAGGCCACCAGGAGCACCCTGCTTGAGGGGCTCCCTCCCCACCTACAAGAGCAGTACCCAGGAAACAAGACAAGGATGCCTAAAGGGGCTCTTCTGCAGGTGATGAGCCAAGCAGCACAGCTGGTGCACTGAAAGGAGGGAGGAGCATGAGAAAAATCCCTCTGAGGACTCCCTCAGTGTAACTGAGAGCTGCTTTCTGATGGCCCAAAATACCCCCAACATTTATATAGCAGGTGTAAGTAACAACTCATCTTTCAGCCACTGGAGAGTTCCAACAAATTAACCAGCAACACTTCACACTACAGCCATGCTATATTAAAGATGATAGACAGTCAGCTGAAGTATCAGCAACATTTACTCTAAAATGAAAACAAACGCTCCAGAAGTGAGTACTTGCAAGACATCTTTTTATCTGCATTTCTACTATGGCCAGCTTTTCCATCTATGAAAACTACAAACTCACTTACTTGACTTATAAAACAGCACTAGGTATTTCAGATTAGCATGTGTCACAGTAAGGCACTCATCCGTCATCCCAAGCAGAGAGCTCATGGCCATGCCTACATTAAAAGCTCAGTTTACAGTTCAAATAATTATCAGCTCCAACTTACAGTGACGCAGAAGGGAAGCCTGCGGAAAAGCACCATGCAACTCACCCACTACATGAGCTTCAGCTACACTACATCCCAGCACCAAGCTACACAAAAGTAATCACCGACAAGAAAGGATAAACACGCTGTGGAACAGATAGCAGGGGTATTATTACTAGGACTAAACTCACACACAAGGCAAATTGCGCCTTGAGACAAGGTGGAACAGTCTTAGTAAACGACAGCAGTTACAGGGATATAGGGAAGAACTCAAGAAGAAAGTCACATCAACACGGCAATATTCAGCAACTGCTTGCTTTAAAACGTGTTCGGCAGCCCCGGCTACAACCCCTTGTATTACACAAGTTACGGCAATTTTAAGCAAAGGCTTAAAATGCACCTTTAGTCATAGCTCCCGCTTACAGACCCGCCTGCCACACGCCGAGAGAGGAATGCCTCGGCTCTGGGGGTGTAGGGCACCACCGAAGTTGCAGAGAGCGGCTGCTACAGAGTGCGCTCCGCCAGCCCTCCCGGCCCGGGAGCCGCACACCGGTAGCTCGGGGTAGCCCCGGCTGCCCGCGCGGGCACATGACCTCGTCCCGCTCCGGTCGCGGGGACAAACCCGCTGCTCGCCAGCCCCGGCTCTGCCTTACCTGGGTGTCCCAGCTGCCGCTGCCGCTCGGGGAGGCAGCGCACTGCCCCTCTCTGGCCCGGGGAAGCGGCGGGTCGCGGCACCTCCACTTCCTCCTCTCACCGGCCGCCGAGCACAGCTCCCCGCGGGACAGCGATGGAAGGAGCAGTGGGGCAGCCGCAGCGCGCACCCCGCTCCGCTCTGCTTCCCTCCCCGTCCCCGCCCCGTCCCGTCCCGCCGCAGGGCGGTGGCGGGGCCCTGGGCGCCCTCCGTGCTCGGGGCAGGTGAGGAGCTGAAAGAAGGGGGCGGCCCGCATCCAACAGACCTGACAAGAGCTGCCTGAAAGCGCTTCGGTGAAGCGAAAGAAAAGGCACATTATACAACTCGGAACAGGATGTAAACTCTTTTCCAAAATGTGGCTGCACCCCAGGGCTTGGCACCAGCTGGCTTTAAACTGGGTGTAACCAGTGCTTTAGCTCAGGTGTTTCTCGTTCCAGACCGCGGTGAAGCACTCACAGGGCTAGGGGGAATGGGTGGGTATAGGGCTCCTTGTCCTGAGCAGGCTGGATGACCTGAGGCTGCTCTTGTGTAACGTCCATTCAGATCCATGCCCAGGTGGCCTTCAGGGTTGCAGTGTCTTCCTCATACTTAACTGTATGTAATGGTCATATCCAGTCACCCCAGAGCTGAGACACTCATCTATATACAGAATAAAGGAAGGTGTCTTTTTGCACCCATCAGGAGTCTGTGTTGAACTTCAGCGTCTGTAGCGAGATGTCATGCTGGCTCTGTTCTTTATCTCCTCTTAGCAAAACCTTACCTATAGAAACTGTCAACCTGTAAAACCTCATTGAGAGAAAAATTGCTTGTAAAGTTCAATGGAAATACATCTCTCATGTTTCTAAATGTCAGTCTAGAGAAAGGAAGCAGGGTCTGTGTTGCTTGCAAGCCAATGGTTTTGTTGTGACTAGTGTGTAATAGCTGGATCAACACAGATGTCTTTCTGTTCAGCTTGGAGGAAATGAATTACAAAGTCTTTGTTTTCACTTCGGGGATTTCCTCCAACTTACACTTTTGGCACTGTGGCCATGTCTCCCATGCCTGTCACACTGCTGCTGAGCCCAGGGAGCTACAGTGCTGCATCCCTACTGCATAGGCATCTCCACTATGAACATACGGGCAGTCTCCATGCAGCCACTTCATGATGACCTGTCCAACCAGCCTGCCCTCACAGCCCTCCCTCCACTCCATCGCCATGTTTGGAGTAGCACAGACTCAGGTGTCCACAGAGCTGTCCTTATCCATGATTAGATGAGTTTTGAAAAGCAGACAACTTCTGCTTCATTTTTCAAGCAACAGCAGCCACAGCTTTCTTCACCCTGTCTGCTGCTGCTGTGGCAGGAGGAAAAGACAATAAAACTGAACAGTTGCTTGAGGAGGGACTTGGAATAGCTTTACCCCATAAGGTGCCATTTCTGAGCTCCAGAAAGAAGTGCCATCTCACAGAGAGCAGTTATGCTGCAATGTGACTTGACCAGCAGCAGCTATATTACTCCTGAGACTACCTCAGAGCTGCAGCTGCAGGAGCAAAGGGGCAGCAGGGCACACCTTCATGGTCCAAAGCATGTGGCTATTGCAGCTACATTACTGCAGCAGCAGCAGCAAAGGGACAGCAGAGTACACCTCCATGGTCCAAAGCATACGGCTATTGCTGTGCTGAAGGTGTCACCCTCCTACAACTACTGACCAGGAGTTAACCACTTGATGCTGATTGGTCAACCAACAAAGCATTTTTGGTGGTGTGGATCACAAGGTTTTTTGAAAGCTTTATTAAGCTTGCCAGTTCTTGGTCCTAAAAATGCTCTCTCTTCCCTTCCCACCTTCTTCTACCTCAATGGCAGATAAAGACAACAGCAAGACAGTGGTATCAAAGCAACTGCAAGATGACACTGCTTCTGAGGACACCATATGCCTCTGAGGGACTGAAGAGGGTTGGTCACTGCCTGAAGGCTGGGCCCTGACTAGCTCTGCTTGCCTAGAATTGTACCTGCACTGGGCTGGATGGCAGCAGTGAGAGCGAGGAAAAGAGCTCTGCAAAGGCTGGTGGTGAAAGACAAGGATGTGCTTAGCAGTCTTTGAAAAACTCTCCCTTAGATAGATGCTGGGCATGTGCATTGAGGAAAGGCTCAAATGCTCTCAAAAGCTTTGGGAAAACCATTGGGAAAGTTTTCCAAAAGGCCAGGGGAAAAGCATTACCCATTGCTCCACATAGCTTCTCACGGCTTGGTGAGCAGGTCAGCACCCTGCGTTTGGATTTCTGCTGCACAGTTTTGGCTTCTCATGGCCTGTATGCTTTCACTCCTGTTAAAACAGAGCAAGGGGTGTGATTTCAATCTGAGAGACATGGCAATCCCTGCACAGTGCCCAGGTATGCAGAATTACTGGGGGAAGGAGTATTCATTTTGCAAGGACAGGTTTGTTTTCCTTCTTTACTTCATAAACATCTAAAAGTGCCCATCACTAGGGCTATTAGTATGTCCTGATCTAATGTATTTAAAGAGCAAAACTACTTTTTAAATATTACACTTCTTTTATATGTCTGTATAAATTTTACAGCCAGGAGGGGGCTGAGCTTTCCATTCGGGGGAAAGTTTTGGCTTCAGGATTAAAAAAAAACCCCAAACAAACACTTTGCAGAAAAAGCAGCAAGTTGGAACCAGAATTATTTCATTGCTCTAAAATTTCAGATTATGCAAACGTGGAGAATGCAAAAAGGAGACAATGTTTCAGGGCTTTGGTTCTATTCTTAGCAGAGCTTGGTGTTACTTGCTGTTTCCAACTTTTCTCTCCTTCCTCTTAGATGCTCAGGACCTCTGTCGAGTGGGGTGGGGTACCATCAATCCCACCCCTGGGCTGCAGGGATCGGAGTGCTTGTTGACTGAACCTTTTCTTTGGTAAGCCAAGGGGACTCAGTGAACTGAAATGTGGGCTTGCTCCATTTGGACTAAAAGGCACTCAGATCCCAGAGTGGTTGATCTTTGCTCTACTGCAAAGGAAGGAACAGTGGTGAAGAGTTCCTGTGGCAAACTGCCCCTCTCTAGGAGGAAGTCTCCACTTCAGGAAAGACTTGGGCTTATGAAATTTCAAGCCCACATGTAGTGTAAAGTACCAAAAAGACAAAGAAACATATACAAGTTGGACAGCAACTTTGATAGACCATCTTTTCCAGCAGTTATTCACCTATTTCTGCTTCATCATCTCATGGTCCATGTCAGTTCTATCTTTGGAGACACTGTCGTTTTTTCTAAGTCCAAAAAGCCCCTTCTCTGCAATCTTTCTGGTCAGAAGGAAGCACATCTACCAGTCCCCTGGTCACAGAGAGGCTCTTCCTCTGTTTCCTTTTTGTTCCTGTCAAACACTCTTCCCGTATTCAGCCCTTTTCGTTGCTCAGAGGCTTGTGGGAGTTCAGTCACTAAGCATTTCTTCTGTTCATTTCTCTTCTGGACTAGGCAGCCAGTTTCTCTAAGTAGGAGGTCTCAGCTGCCTCTGCTGGGACTCAGGGAAGGAGAAGGGCCATGACCTACCATGATGATAATCCCCGCTGATCCAGCTGAGATGAACCTTCCTACGGATTCTAGATGATTTTCATCATGATGACTTTTTATCCTTTCAGTGCTAACTATTGTCAGTTGATGCCAGATTTTCCTTTGGAGTGCACAGTTATGCCACCCCAGATTTCAGATGTTCATATCCACAGTCTAGGCAAGAGTGATAAGCGAATGAATGCTAATTCCATGTAGGAAAAAGAAACTGGGAAGATACATTATCAAACACTCAGATGACTAATATATTACAAGTAAAATTCACAAGGCTCTGGAAGGAACTTTAATACAGTTACTGATTTAAGAATTAAAAGGCAAAAGACATATATCTTAGGCTAAATTAAAAACTTCACTAATAAGTGATGGGTCTTCTTGACTACAATGTTTGGTAAGATCATATAACCACAAACATTTGCCAATTCATTCTTTCTGCTCTCTGTTACTGTATAACACTGCAGTGTAACTTGCTATAACCCAGGGAATTAGTTATTAAAAACAGGCCCCTATCTTCAGCACTGTGCAGCCTGGTTTGAGTCATGGCTTGATGTGTTCATGTAATAAGATGGCAGGAAGTGACGTGTGTATATAAACAGGAAGAGAACGTAAAGACTCTTCATTTATTCACAGACTGTAGCTCACATACAGTGTCAGCACAGTAGCACTGGGGAGCACATTGAAGTTACTTGCTAGTACTGATACAAACAATAGATACCTAAAAAGGCAAGGATGTGGACAAAGGTGGTAGGTTGCTTAGCTCTGATGGTTTTCAGCCTGTGATCCCTGGGCCTCTAAATACTTCTCAGAGGACCCACAGGAGGTAACCAAGAAGGGCTGCACTTCATTCAGTAGTATCATCTTATCTCTAAGGAGCCTTAGACCTGAAAACTACTGCCCTGCCAGCTTAAGAGTGGTGTGAAGGCAGTGTGGGCTGTCTTCACCCTGCAGCACCCCACAGGAGCCCCAAACAAAAATGGTGGCTAGGTGACACTACAGGGCAGCCACCAACACAGCGGTAGCACCATGTCTGGTTTAGAAACCACATGTGCAGATGCTAAGGAAAGAGAGTAATTCTGCTTCAAGAGGCAATACTTAGGATCCAAAAGCAAGTTTAGACTTCAGATACAGGTTTCAGGGCAAAATTTAATCAATGGGCATGAGTGCTACAGTGAACAGATTCTGAGCTCAGCAAAACTGGAATTTCACAGCTGACTTCAGCATAAAGTTACACCAAATTGAAAGAAGAAGCGCTGAAAAGGAGATTTTGTGTCAGGATGTGGTCTGTTTAGCTAGAATATGTTACTGAAAAGTACGTGGTCAATGTATAATTTTAGCTTGTACAAAAAGTCTCATGCAAGACTGTGTAGGCTTAGAACACAAGGCAAAGATGTAAACATAACTGTCCTTTCTCGGGAGACAAGACTATCCGTCAGTTTATAAGAGGTTTGTATGATTGTGTTACTTAACCATGTTACACTGATTTTGTTAGAAGAAGATGCTGAACAGCTTTCATTAGAAGGCTATCACACCAAAAACATAATTCAACAAGACAACTGTATATGCATTCCCAGTAAAATTGTTCTGAATTTACACGTAGGTCAGACTGTGGCTTTGTATACGGAGCTTTAGTGTATTTGGGATTACCTAACACAATTGCAAACCAGAGAATAAAATACATCATGCATCTGGTTGACTTTGTAAGACTACTTAACCAATGCAATCAGTAGTATGACAGCAGTTGTCACTCCAAGCATTTTGCCGCATGACCTTAATTTATCAGGCTGGCACCCCATTAATGATAATTCAGGGTAAATCCACTGTGATAATTACCTACATGAATTTATTCTACAATGAACTTGATATCCTGCACCCGCCCTAAAAACAACTTTTCCCATCTTCATTGGCAGCCATTAATGTTATATACTTTCAAAAAGGTTGCAGCAAATAGTATTTGTGTTGTTATTAAAGAACTAGTAACTTCATGTTAGAAGGTTTTATTTTACTGATGTTCACTATTCAAGTAATATTTACCAGTAAAAAAAAGTAGTGACATAAAACAACATTTTTTTTTCTAATTCAAACCCCATGAGTTCCACTGTTGTGAGTAAAGCTGAGTGGAAATGAACATAGCATCCTTTGCAATGTCGTGTCCACAGCTATGGTCTTCCTGAAAACAATTCTGTGCCTTCACTGTTCCTAAACACTTAAAATTGAGGTATAGGGGTAGTTAGGGAGCCTCAAGTGGTATAAGGAGAGCATTTCTACTTTATCCTTTATTCCCGCTTTCTTGCAATCTCCCTTAATTCAAGACTAAGCTTGATCTTGTTCTGTTTGAAGACCAGCTTTCTAACAGTTCTTCAGATCCAACATGGGTCTGCAAATATAGTGCTTAACAGATATATGTGTGCATGTATGCGCATGTATAGCCACAGTGACATAGGCATATGCGTGCATGCACACACACAACTGAATATTGAAAGACAAGTTAAAACAGTTTGGTTCATCACTTTGAACTGCAAAAACAAGACGATATGAATACCAGACAATAATCCTACTCTTGCCAAACTAGTACCCCCCTTATGCTTCACTGGATTCTGTCATAAATCCAGTATTTTCAGATAATTATTTAGCTATCACTGCTTAGATGCTTAACTCTTGGAAAAAAAAAAAATTGTGATGAGCACTAAAAGCATTTTTTAAAAATTATTATAAAATTCTCTGGAGAAACCCTTATGTTTTTCTCAAAATTTTCTTGCCAAAATGCTTATGAGAAAGGAAGAAGACTGTAACTCCCTTGCCTTCACGTGTTTCTTTGTTCTAATACACAGGCATGTCACTAGTAAGAGATGCCTGTGCCATGACTATGAGTGGGCTGACCCATTACTATCTAGCTACACATTTGGCTTGTAAACAATAGTAGGAACTGAGCCCATAGAAAATATCTCACTCTCGCCAGCCTGCCACATTGTTTGAGCTGGGAAATCGAGACAAGCTGCTACATTCTTGGTTAAAAATAAGAGGCCTTTGAATTTTCTCTCTACTCTGAACTTTCCACTAAGGGTTGACTTTTGTCATTTTGGCACATCTTTTGAAGTCTGAATATAGTTTAGTTTTTATGCAGGGCTTTATGTACTTAAAGAATTATGTAGCACTGGAACAGGCTCAGACCTGTTAATAAAGGCAGTGCAAAATCTACCTTACTGCACCAGACGCCATGCCAGCATCCTACCGCACCCTAATGTGGGAGCTTGGATGTGATGGGGGACAGACAGTGTTACCGCAGGTGTTTAGTCCAAGGCAGCCTCCCACTCTTGGAGGAAGCCTAACCTTGGCTCAGATTTAGCTCTAGAGCACCACTGACTGCAGCCACACCTGGGCTGAATCTGTCCCATCTATTCTTTTGAGTTTCCATCCTCCACAATCCCCCACAATGAGTGACTCAGCCTTTCCACCAAGCAACAAAGACATTTAGAAGGTCACAGCTCACTGGCACTCTCCAAAGTTTGTTTCAAGTTGCAAATGATAAAATCAGTTAAATCATGTATGTACAAAGTACAATACTACAAGGGGCCAATGATATTTACAGAAAAAGATTCATACAGAAGGTAGCTTCTCATACAATGTACATGTTGTGTTGAGTTTGTTATTGTCAAGCTCTCAATAAAGGGATTTTCCATGATTTTTTCTACATCTTCAGATATTATTTCTTTATTACAATTTTGGTAGAGAAATATCACTGTTTGAAAGGTTTATAAATTTTAGAGTCTACCTGGCAACGAGGTAGAATATTTCTATTGCTACATTACTTACCATGTTGTAATACCTCAGTTTAGCATTTTTAGTGAAGTATATATATACAAAAACATGCATCTTAAATATATATATATATAAATCTATATGTCAGTGGACACCTGCAACATGTTATATGTACTGGTGCACTCATAATTATAACATGGATTAACAAAAGACAACACCGAATCTGTAAGTTTGCAACTTACCTGAATTACAAACAGTCCTGAGGGATCCTGATGCTTACAAGCTTTTAATTCCCACTGGTTTAGTAGGAAGCACACTGAGGTCAGGTTTTGGATATAGTATACATATATTTTATCTTTATGCACTGAAGTATTTACACTATAGTGAGTTAAATTTGGTTTATACAATACAGCAGTATCTTTCCTTCCGTTAGGCTCATCTGTGTTGCCTTGCCTGAATTTAAATGAGAGGCTCTATTACACATCACTCTTTACTCATGATTCAGGTTTTCCCATGAAATCTGAAGATCAGGTGGGACCAATCTGTGTTTAAAGTTAAGCATGTGCACCAATGTACTGCATGTTAATGCATGGCTTTCATCAGGAATGTTCAGACTGTGCAGAACTGCAACTTGAATGTGGAGGAAGCTGGAAAACATGGGACTTGGAACTCAAATCCTTCCCACCTCTGTTACCACAGCAACCTCACAAGCATGGGCCACAAGCAAGGGTAGCAAACTCTAGATGGAAGACATCTGTTTTTCTCCACACTCCTCAATAATTAACAATTATTAATAATAATTATTATTATATAATAATTATTACTAATGAATTTGTGGTGAGGAATCTATTATCAGTTTAGATTCAGTGGAAGGTAGTTTATATTCATTTGTTCTCAAGTAGCTCTCCCTCCCATTACTCCTTCCCCTTGTTACCCTCTGAAACCACATCTGCTTGAGCTAAACAAGACACTTTCTGGCCTATACTGAAAGCGTTGGTATTTCCTTGGCCATTTTAAGGTCCTCTTTCCTGAAGTTCACCCAGCATGTATTAATCTTGCTTCACTGTGACAAAGTTGTTCTAAATACTCTGCATAAGGTATCAGCTTCTATGGTTGCATACATCTTTCCCTTTAACCTACTTGAAATGCAGCACCTATATACAGATCTTTAGACGTATTTTGAGTTTTCATGATGGTGTCACAGTAGTGGTCTTTAGACATCCTGTGATGGACTAAACCAGCCAGGCCTTTCTCTTCATCTTTCATCAGCAGCTGATGGACCTGCAGAAAACCTTCCTAGTCTCTAAGTCCCTTGCCTTTGTTGCACTAGACTTCTGTTAAATGAGCCCCTGCTGTATGGCAGTTCAGTTCTACTGTGCATGCCAGATATCTTCTTTCTGTCACTGGTGTATTTCATCAATTGTTTCTATTCTTTGGATGTAATCATTAGCAAATGATAAATGCAGTCAATCCCTAATCCACAGTTACACAACTCATCTGCCTATTGCCTGAGCAGTCTCCCGTAAGTACAGCCATTGCTGTTGCTCTTCAGCTGGTTTCTTCCCTCTGATTTCCTCACATCATCACACTGACTTCCACATAACACCATGTCAGTGACCTTATTGAAATCCATATGGATTTTCTTTACTGTAATTCCATTCTCTAAAATCACTGTGTATCTTGGCAAAGAATAACCAAGTTAATTTGGCACAGTCTATCTTTGGTAACTATTTCTCCCATTTTCAGGTATTTCTTTAAGAAACTGTTGAGTCCTTGTAGGCAATTGAGATCATGCTAATACACTTGGAATCATGTTGAAAACTGATCCACAGAAGTTGATCAATTTTCTCATTAAAGATCACTACTGAATTTGTCACTTTTTTAATTATATGGTATTGACATCCATTTTGGTAAATGCCTTAAAACTTTTACCACTGGCTTTATTATCTCCGTTACTGTGCCTCCTTGACAGCTGAGCTCTTTGCCCTTTGGTTTCACCTTGCAGATGACAATTTTTCTTTCCACACCCATTCTCATGAACATCCTTGGTTTTGCCCCTGTGTACTGTGGCATTACCATTACTGATGCTGAGCCAAATACTCAGGTAGTTTGGAGCAGGACCTACATTATGTTTAAGTGCAACCACATCTATGTTCTATAAGGTATCCACTTCTATTGTTTATATGGCCAAGGTAGCTTTTACTATTTGCTCGAATTCCATTTGCAGCCTCTACCAAAGTTTGACTTTTGACATTTTCACCTTTCTATATGCCTTTTGGCATGTAGAAATATGCCTATATAGAATTCTACGTGTTCCTTGTAGGGTCTCTTTACACATAGTATTAAGGGTTTCTTAGTTAATTGTGAATGCAGTTATTTGCTGTATTTTTTCCCCTTTAGGATACATACTTAAGTTCTGGAGCACTGGCTTAAAGAAGTCTAGCTGCCTTCCACAGTTATCTGACTGAACTATTTAGGCTCAATATGTGCTCACACTGACTATAAATGACTGACTTAAGAGTGCATGACCTGCCATTTCAAGATCAGGGTATTTTTCTCTGCTGAGAGCCACCTTGAGAGGGCCATTTTCCTGCGACTCCTTCCAGAGGACCTCTTGCCCACCCTCCCTGCACAGGCTGCTCTTGTAATCCATTGTGGCTTCTAAACAATATTTTCCCAATTTGCCTCTCATTCACAACCCTATAATATTCTCGCAGTGGGAAATTGCGTGGTGGCTCTTCTTGTGGACTTCAGCAAGAAGGTATGCACTTAATTAGGCACTGAGAAACATGTTCTGGGAAACAAATGAATTTGAATTTTCTTTCATTTCCCTGCAGCGCCTTTCCTTTTGCTCATCCTTGCTGACAGGCCACAGTGGCTAACTCAGCTCCCCTGTGGAGTTAGCTAGTTTAGTTAAGCAGCAGGAGACCACAGAGTGAATGGCACTAGACAAAGCAAAAATATAAGCAGGAATGGTTTGGTCGATACTATACATGCTTTGTTGTTTTACCACTGTCGAGTAAAATCAGGCCTCACTTGAGATATTTTTAAAAATTACAATACAAAAATCAGAATGCAAAAATCATGACACTGTGATAAACCGCAGTACTGCTGTTGAAGAGAAGATCAGTAAGTGTTGGGACCTGTTACACTGTAAGATTTACTGCACGGCACCCTCCGAATACAAAGAATTTTTTCCACCATGGAATAAGCAGGGGCTCCTCTTCAAGTGCTCTCAAAATCTGGTCAGGGAATTGTCAGCACAGAGGCTAGAGCATGCACATACCTGTGCTACCTGCCCACAGCACAGGTCTGGCAAGAACAGTGCCACCACAAACTCTGCACACACCTTTGTACCATGTCTGGGACACCTCCTTAGGAGTGAGCCCTCAGTCCCCAGAGCCGTGACCGAGGTATGTCAGCCTCAAGTCCTGTGGAAAAGCCTGGCAAGAGCCCTGGTGCACAACTTCTCCTCGGGAACGCTCAAGTGCCTGATTCCGACTCAGGCACAACGTGGTGTCACTAGATGGCGACGGATACCTTCCGTACAGTGCAAACCAGCCATATTTGGTCTACGCTCTCTGTATACATTGTCTCCCCCTTTCAGTTACAAATTTTCATTAAAATCTCACCAAAAAGATACTCAAAACATACTATCTTTTCCAGTCTGCATGCAAATACAGCATTCCAAATTTCCAACATGTTTGGAAGTTGCTCACTTTTCAATTATTTTGCACTCTGAAACATACATTTGGTGCTTTTTCCTGTTACAAAAGTGCAGAGGGAAATCTTCCTAAAACTTTTCTTGAGCACAATGAAATCTTTTTCCTTCCAGCATTGCCAGGAGAGATCTCAGTAAATTTAGAAACTTTTTTTGAATGTTAGAGCAGAAGATTGCTTCATAAGGGTGGAGACATACATACAAGGTTTCACTCAGTGTTACCCAAGCAAACGAAATCACTGCAGTCTGGAAATGAAAATAAATCATGAATCTTTTTGGCAACAGAAAATCCTTTCCCAGTGTTCTGAGTCACTTCGGTATCACCACAGCATTTTAAGTATGTTGAGCTCAGCTCTTTTCTAAAGAGCAATTAAGTTCTTTCCAAGTGATTGATAAACATGAAATACCGGTAGCTAACTCCATGACAGAACTGAATTTGTATTTGTTAATGAACTGCACATGCAGATAGAAAAAAAAAAATAAGAAGAAGCAAAAGATCCTAAAGCTGTTGAAAGTACTCAGATACCATGATGATGAACCTAGTGTGAATATTCAAATATTATGTGGGGTGTCTGCTGTGATCTGGACCCAGAGGGTGATGGTCAGTAGCACGAAGCCTAGCTGGAGGCCAATAACTAGCACTGTACTCCAGGGGTCAATGCTGGGTCCACTCCTGTTCAGGCTCATTGATGAGCTGGATGATGGGGCAGAGGGTACCCTCAGCACATTTGATGATGGCACCAAACTGGGAGGATTGGCTGATACACCAGGGGGTCATGCTGCCATCCAGAGAGACCTCAACAGGCTGGAGAAACGGACTGACAGGAGCCTCATTAACTTCAGCAAAGACAAATGCAAAGTTCTGCACTTGGGGAGGATCAACCCCATGCACCAGTGTATGCTGGGAGTCACCCAGCTGGAAAGCAGCTCGGCGGAAAAGGAACTGGGGCTCCTGGGGGACACAAGTTGAACGTGAGTCAGCTACATGTCCTAGCGAAGGTGAATGGTATCCTGGTCTGCATCAGACAAAGTATTGCCAGCAAGTCAATGGAGGTGATCATTCCCCTCTACTCAGTACTGGTGATGTCACACCTGGAGTCTTGTGTCCAGGTCTGGGCTCTTCAGAACAAGGCATCCATGGAGAAACTGGAGAGAGTTCAGTGAAGGGCCACAAAGGGGATAAATGGACAGGAGCATCTCTCCTGTGAGGAGAGGCTGAGAGACCTGGGACTATTCAGCCTACAGGAGAGAAAGCTCAGGGAGGGTCTTATTAATGTGTATAAAAGCCTGAAGTGAGGATGCAAACAGGACGGAGCCAGGCTCTCTTCAGTGGTGTCTGGTGACAGAACCAGAGGCAATGGACACAAACTGAAACACAGGAGGCTCTGCCTAAACATCAGGAGACAAGTTTGGTTTTTTTACTGTGATGGTAATGATGCACTGGCACAGGTTTCTCAGAAAGGTAGAGGAGTCTTCATCCTTAGAGATACCCAAAAGCCCTATGCAGTCCTGGGCAATTGTCTCTAGGCGGCCCTGCTTGAGCAGAGGGGTTAGACCAGTTGACCTCCAGAGGCCCTTCCAACCTCAGGTATTCTGCAATTCTATGATAAGAAGATTTATTACAATGCTCAATTGTGATGATAATCTTTGAAAAAAGTAATCAATAAATTAATTATACAAATAATAAAGATTGAAGTACATACTTATTCATACATTTTCTAGCCACACGGTATGCCACGAATACCAGCCTCATCAGGAGATACTGCACACAATATCCTAGAATTGCTCTTGCTCCAGCTTTGAAGCATAAAATACATGTTTAAAGATGGTTGTGGTCAAAATGTTAACATTTTTCTGTGCAGAAAAGAAGCAGCATATAAATTCATGACAAAGAACTACATTTTATACTTCATGACACCAAAGATGTACTTTCAATGGCAAAACTTAGCTGGAACCTTGCCTGCCCTTCAGGCAGGCTTGTAACTTGGCAAGACCAGCGTACTGAATGTCGGTCTCTCGCCATGATAGTGTCAGTTGTGAACACCCTTTAAAAATATTTATAAAGACTTTTCAGTGTATTTATGCATCAATGCCTTTACAAAGTTCACTGCCACTCAGTTTCTAGAGGACAGTTGCTGAAGGTGTGTGCAGAGACACTGGCTGTATTTTCGAGTTTGCAAATAACGTAAGTCTAATCTAAAAGGCTAAATTTGTTGTCTCATCACTGACAAGGCCAGGAATACTCAGAGACATCTAAATAACTGAAGTTGCAACATTGGTTCTTTCAGTAGAACCAGATGAACAGTTTTGAAATTAATTCTGAAAGGGACATATTATGAAAGAGGCATACTTATTCCACTGTGCATTCAATGTGTGCACATACAATGCATTGTAATGACAAATTATACTTTCTATTTTGTCAAAGGTTTAGATAAACACTGCCTAACACGAACATGTGTGGGCCTGTTGAACACCTCCTTCCAGAAGTGTGACAGGCAACAACTTTCTGCAAGAAACTAAACAAAGCTGCTTATACACTAGTCTCGTTTTCCAGGCGTGAAGTTAAATATTTGCTACAAATGTTAACTTCCCACCAGATGCATCTGCCCATCTTCATGTATTCTTTCCCCTGAGGGATCTTTTGTTCTCCCAGTTGTTTCAGTTTGAAACAACTGAAAGGTTTCAAACAGTTTCGCCAGATGTAAAACCAACAATGAAGCAATTACAGCCATGAGAAACTAACTACAGGGTTGTTCTTGCTAAAGAGCTCAAAGGGCCATCAAAACAACAGTCCTGGTGGCCTTTTTCTTAAGACCGCCTTGTCACAGGGGTGTGCAGAATCACCTGGATGATACGGGAGCCTTGCTAAGGCTTCTTTTCCTTTGGAGGGATTGCTCCTCATTTTCTCTCATCACGTGAGGTAAGAACCTGCCCCGTGTCAGAGAAGCAAAGCACCCATGCAGGTACTGAGATCTTGAAAATACTGCTGTGGAAATGGCGCTTTTCCCTTCCTTCTCCGTGTATGTGGAAAAGACAGCACAGGCACCAACTGCAACCGCTCAGGAAAACATCTGCAACTGGTCTAATTTCACATTCAGAGGACTTGCTCTTATGACACAGTGGAAAGATCTCATTTTTGTGGCATTACAGTCAATTAATGCTATTTGTGTATAATCACTCAGGGGCTCGGGTGTGGTCTCTAACATCTGGCCAGTGCAAGCTTGGAATCTGATGACTGAGAAGCTCACGAAAGCCCATTATTGACCTGATATTTAATGGGAAGCTTCTGGCCCAAGCCTTGATGCTCCTCAGTTCCCAAAACACGAGAAGAGCACTTGCAGCACAAGCATGAATGAGAAGGCAGGATCATGGCCCTTGCTATTCAACCACAGGCTATGGTGGCTATTAACCAGTGACTCCCTTTGCTCATCCCAGTCACCTTTACTCTTTGTAAAAAACAGCAGATGATTCAGCAGTTCTCAATCTTTTTCCTCATCCCCCCACCCTCCCGGATCCACACACCTGCTGGGAGAGTAGCTTGTAGGGAGAAATGATTGCTAGGGCTGCTGGCAGCAAAGTAATGGTGTCAGCAGGGGACAGAAAGTTGGGGTAGAGAATCTGGGGGACAGGCAGACCATAGAAGGGGCTGGGGAAAGAGGAGAAAAGAGGGGAAGGAAGGAGAGTGAAGGGAATGGAATGGGAGGACAGGCAAGGCAGGCTACAGGCTGTGCACATTGAGGGCTCTCAGAGGTCATCACAGAGGAAGACCCTAAACACGACATAATCGCCACAAACAGCTGCAGTTTGACTCAGCAGCTCCCAGGAACCACGGGCTCTTTCTGGTCCTGGTCCTTTTCCCCACTCTGTGTCTCCTGGCAGAGCCCGTCCTCACAGGCCCACTTCACACTCTGTCGCTTCCCCCTCACAAGCCCTATCCTGATCCCAGTAGCTGCAGGGTAGAAAGGGCTGATCTTCTGTTGCTATTATAAAATCACAATGAATGCAAGTGACTGAAGGTTTATCACGCCACCACCATGTGGACTGAAGATAGCTAAAGAACAAAGAATCTGTATTGTGTGGCCCTACTAATAAATATTCATAGTTGGAATAAAGTTCCCTACATAGGTTAAGACTGCTATTACACCCAGCAACCACTGAATTGTCTGTGGTGTCACTGAACTGCCAGTCCCGCACAAGATCCTTATTGTAAAAAACGTTTTGTTTTACTTGCCTTTTGGAGAACTGTAAGTTCTGTTAATAAAGTAACTGTGCTAACAGAATATATCTGGATTCCCTTAAGGCACTTGATACCAAATGATACAGAGTTGTGAGAGAATGAGCTGAATTTGCAAACTGGTTTACTGACCAGTCTCCAAGGGTTGAAAGATTGTTATTAATGTGGCATCAATAAGCAGAGTTCCAAAGGTCTCAGCTCATGAGCCAAAACTATTTAATAGTTTTATAGTTGAGACAATTATACTAAATTTGTGGTAAAGTTTGCTGTTGATAAACAGTTTGTTTTGCCAGCAGAGAATGAAGGCATTACCAGAAGAGTAATTTAAATTGCTTTATTGAAAGATATCAGCCTAGAAGCATTTTAATACAGTTACATACTTAAGGTGATATTGGCTTGGAGGAAAAAATGACATAAATTGTACTTATGGATCAAGGGCCCAGATTCTGGTGAGGACCTAACTACCAGTGGATGATGACTCCAGCATAAACTCTTCAACAACGCTGTACATAAATATATAATGTAATTTTCAATGTATAAGGGGAGAATATTGCATAAGGCGAAGGGGAGAGTATCGCATAAGGTGAGGAAGTGACCCTAGCCTTGTCCCCATACATAATAATGCTGTATACTCATGTCTGGCAGCCCCAACACCCCAACAGTCCATGCCCCATACCTAGCATAGCCCAAACAGAACTGTGTGGCACATGTTGCCCTCAAGCCTTGCACCTTCTCAGCATAGGTCACAGGTCTGAGCACCACAGTCTCATTTCCCCTCTTCCCTCCCTGAGCCTGGAAAATGACAGTCATCTGCAAAGCCATCTGCAGGCTCCAGTTCTCCTCCAGCCTGCTTGCTGGTTACCTTCCTCTCCCCAGCAAATACAGGCTCCACAATGAACCTGTTGAGCAGATGGAGCTTGAGAAGGGGGAAAAGGGTGTGGAGGACTGGCTCTAAGGACAACGCCCCACAGTGCCATGGGGGAGGGCTGACCAGCCTCACTATGCCAGCAGGTGAAGTTTGGAGACTTCCTCTTCAAACTCCAGGACACACTAATTCCTCAAACGTAAAGACTCTCACTGGCACATGTTATATGAATATACATATTTATACAGCAGAAAAAGCAAACAGTTCACATGCCCGTCTCACATGAGGGTCCATGAACATGGTCACGGCCCCGGACCAGGGGCACACCTCGTACCCTTCAGAGGATTAGAGCACTTTGGGAAAGCATCCCGGCCCCCTCCGTGTAACCGCCGATTGGGATCTGCGGCCCCTCAGGGACGAGGCTGGCGGCGGGGCAGGGCTGTGTCCTCCCATGAGCAGCGCGGCCCTCGCCCGGCACCCGCCTGCGCTGAGGCCCGGCCGCCACGCACGGCACCGCAACCTCCGGCCGCCGCGGCAGGCCAGGCCCCACCCCACCAGGCACAGCCGCGGGCGGCGGCGGTTCCGGCTCACTCACATGACGTCAGGGCGGAGATGGCAAGATGGCGGCGGCCGGATGCGTGCCCCTGGCCCCGCCCCGCTGAGGAGGAGGCGGTGGCAGTAGCGCCCGCCGCCCGCCCTCCGGCGCTGCTGCCCTGCCCCGCCGCGGGACGCCCGGCCATGTAGACGGGGCGGCGCGGCCGCCTTTCCCCGCGCAGCCGCCCCTCTGCCGGCGGGCGCCATGGAGGACGTCGGCTCGGGCGTGAATGCGGACGCGGAGGTGCGGAAGCTGCAAGAGCTGGTGAAGAAGCTGGAGAAGCAGAACGAGCAGCTCCGCAGCCGCCACGGCGCCCTACCGGCCGGCCCCGCCAGCCCCAAGCGACTCCTGAGCGGCGGGCCCTCCCCGTCGCCCCCCACCGCTGCCTCCCCGCCCGACGGCCGCTGCCTTAGCCCCAGGGCCGCCGCCCGGCGGCCGCCTCTCGAAGAGCTCGGCAGCGGCGCGGCCGGCGAGGACGGCAGCGGCCTCCTGGACTCCGCGGCGCTGTTCAGGCCGGAGGAGCTGGAGAGGTTGGCCGGCTGCGAGGAGGACGAGACCGGCTGGTGAGGAGGCGGCCGGGGTGGGGATGGGGTGGGGGAGTGCCTTTCCTCCGTCCCCCGTCGCTAGGAGGTGGCGGGGTCCTGTCCTCCCTTTACCCCTGCGTCCCCTTGAGGAAGGGGCCGTTTTCAGGCGTGTGCCTGGTGTCGGAGGTGGTCTCGGGGCTTTGTGTAGGGAGGCAGCCTCGCCCTCTGGGGCTGGATGGAGGAATTAGCGCTCCAAGAGGTACTGAAGCCTTCAGGGGAGGGGTATTTTAGTTTCTGCACATAACACTGCACCTCTGTGGCGGCCTGCAGCTCTGTGCTTTTGTTCGGCCGCAGCCAGAGTACTACATCGGGTCACTTGGAGACCGAAGCAGGCTTCAGTTATGGCTCAAAATCAGTTGCTAGTGTTTTTCGCAAGTTCAGAAGGTGTGGAGGCGTTGAGAAACTTGTGGAAAATTCGTAGGGTAGTGTAAGATTAGCCCACAGGCACTGTTGCGCTTCTTCAGATGTGCAGCAAGCATGTTTTGAGTCTTGATTTCTTTCAGCTCTGAAGGCAGCAAACGTAACATACTCTTTCATCTCATAAATGTGTCGTCTTTAGGTGTCGTTTATTGCTAACGGTGTAGGACCACGGTTTACCTTAGGTGGCTTCTCTCTTCTAATTGGACTGCCAACCCTGCTGCTCTAGCAGAAACACCTGCAGGTGGCCATTCACCTTCTCTTTATTACACTAGGAAGAGCTTCTACTGAGAATCAAGGTTTGCTCTCTTTAAACAGCATGCTGTTCTCCAGCTGTCTTTTTAAAGTTTCCTATGACACCAGTTGAGGAGCAGTGTTAAAAAAATGGTGGGGAGGAGCACGGTGTCAACAGAGAAACACAAGGGAAGTGTGCGGTGGCAGGAAAAGTGGAACAAAAGCAGGCTGACTTGGGTCAGAACTGGTTGTAGGCTCATCTGCAAGAGTCTTTGTGAGTGAACATGCAGTTTAAAAAACAAACAAAAATGCCTTTCAGAGTTAGAAATGCACTTAAAAATGCTGGAATGGTTCCATACATGAGCAATGTTGTAGTTGCTTAGGGAGGAGACCGTGTGTGTGCTTCCTTGGAGAAGTCATTTGCCTGACGTCCAGCCTGATCCATTGGAGAAGTATGAGAGCATAAGTTTATTCTCATCCAACATGAGTTTACTAAATTAACAGAAGGCGTCATCTTCAGGTGGTGAATCTGCAAGGCAGCTACTCTTGCTTCTCAGCTCATGGCTTATAATTGGCTGGCCTGTAGCAGTCGAGGGAAACAATATTCTAAATTTGCACAGCAAGTTTGGAGCAGGATGGGCACATTTGCAAATGGCATGAATTCTAGTGGTAAGAAATGTTATTTTATACATTAATCCAAAGTCATGGGCAACATAGTGCATCTCTTCAGTGGAAGCTAATGTCACAACAGAGCATACGGTGACAGTGATGGCATAAATGCTGTATGGTTTTGTTTGCCGTTCTGGACACACATGGGGCAGGGAGTATAGTTTGCTGAGCTCTTGCTGGTGTCAGGTGTTTGTCATGTTACTTATGCTGCCTGTTACTGTGGCTTCAGTCATGTTTCTGTTCTAGTTGTCAGAAGACAATAAAACTTCAATGCAGATTATTACAATTACATGCCTTCATTCCTTCCCCAATATTTTAGTGATTATAATGCTAATTTTGAATCTCAGACATGGGACAATGACTAAGACAAAAAAGACCCCTTGAAAAGAGCACTTGTCAAAATTTACTTACTGTTGTGCATATCAAGAACTATGGCTATGTAATTAAAAAAAATCTGTCTTTTCAGACACGTTTACTATGCACTTAATGATAAATGTGGTTTGGCTAGATTCACTGATTGGTTTATTTTTCCGAATTGCTTTATAAAAATGGAGATCAAACTCCTGGAATTTCTGAACACCATTTAATTCTACTGTTAAGCCACTAAATACTTTTTTTTTTGGGGGGGGGGGTTTGTTTGGTTTTTTTGGTTTTGTTCTTACGAGGGTTCAGTGACTTTGTGCGCTTGATGGATGGAGGTTGTTGCTCTAAATGAAGGTGGAAATTTGCAGAGTGAAGCAATCAGAAAGAAACAAGCCTGTGAAAACAGGAAGGATGGTATGACTACGTGGATTTCTTTTATACCTGTGTAGAAGTCAAAGGCCACTTACCAGCTGAGAAAACCTCACATGGAAACAAACTAAATGTAAATCATGGCTTGTACACAAAAATGGATTAATCTTACCTGTTATGTTTGTCTATATAGAGAAGCTTAGGTTTGTCTTTACTTTTCATTTTACAAAGACTTTGCTGTAGAGAAAATAGGTGATGAAGGGTGCTGATCACCTCTATTCTTACCTCTGCTTTCTGTAGTGCTGGCGTTCTTCCGTCCATGTGTTCATATATTCAATTATGAAATTGTCTGCAGCCTTGTAATGACACTGATAAAATTACATTGTTTTACATATAATGCTTACATGAGAATTTTGCTGTGAATTTTGACTATAAGGTGGAACAGTTGATAGTCTGACCAAAATCAGTACTGGAATGTGATGTGTTGGTGTTTTAGTCTAAATTTTGGAGTTGATCAGCTCATTTTTAGCTTGTGATTCTTTAAATGCTTTTAGAGAAGTCTACACAAGACAGAATTGTAAAGTGAAAAATGAAAGGGGAAGGTAGCACTAGCTGGAATTAATAACAAGTGAAAAGAACTTTGATATTGCTGCTTTAGTAGCAGTATTAGCTATTAAATAGCTAATACAATATTAGTTAACTTTGGCACCATTTATATTTTTGCTTGCTTGCTTTGGTTTGGTTTTTTTTTTGATGGTGTGGTTTTTTGTGTTTGGTTTTTTTTTTTCCACTGTGGTTATTTAAATCCAGTTCTAAGTTTTAAATAGTTCTGCACATGAGACAATCTTCAAATCATATGTTAATAAAAATGTCAGTTAATTTAGATTGAGTCTTTTGGCTGTGTGTTTCTGAATCCCATTTAGTGTGCTGAAACTTTCTTCCTAGTAGGGTACTGAAGGTTGCAAATAGGCACATATGCACATGCACACAGTACTGAGCTGTACCTTGTGCCATGGAGACTTTGCTTTAGGCCTGCTAATTACTTCTTCAAGAAGTTACAGTGACTTTGGTAATCTGTTCTGTGGGTGTTCCAATTTAGCTGTTCTTGAACCAGGTTGCAGCAAATCTAAAATTTTTAAAATTTGAATCTCAACAGGTTTTTATTAGTTAATTAAAAAGACAGAAGGGCAGGAAGGGGGACCAGAGTGGAGAAATCTTGAGAGAGGTGGGACATGGTGTACAACTCCTTGCCTGACTTGCTGGGTAAGGTTGGGTGTGGATGTACAGCATATTTGAAACAACTTGGTAACAATATGCAAGGTGGCTTGCTATGCCTCTTAAAAGTGAGCTGTCTTGAGTTTATTGCAGGATAAATGTGCACACGTGGGCAGTTACTGTAGATTAGTTAATGTGCTGTGAATCCACTGTAACTTGCCATGCTGTCATGTATGCTCTCTCGGATGCTTTCTTTTAAATGTGAGCAAAACATACAGTGCTTTTTTTCTTTAAAATTTATATGCGGTGTGTGCATAAGAGAGAATAGGGCTTGCTGTGTGTCTATTTTGTATGTCTAATTGCTCAGCAAACTTACAACAGTTGCGTCCTCTTTAAATGATGGTACTACAAAACCTAGCCTAGCACTTTCAATGTTTTCATGTCAGTGCAATCTAAAGTCTCCTTGGTAGGGCTGAAATAGCTTTCAGGTAACTGACTTCATTTACAAACAAAAGGCAGTTACTGTGTTTGAAGTGAAACTATTGGTGGGTTGTTTATATTAATAGTTCAAAGTAATATTTTCAGTGGTTTTCAAGACCTCAGATTGATTGTGTATCCTTTTTAGTTAAAATGGAAAGCATGTACTTTTACTATTACACACACTCTTATTCAGCAGCTACTTCTATTAAGCTGGTGCTTATGTTTATTTGTTTACATTTCCATTGGAGCCATCCATTCTAGTTAGTTGGCCAAGTGGCTATTTTGAGGTACAGGATAAAAGGATGATTGTCATCTGTAATGTCTTTCATCTCATATTAACTGATATCCCTTGAACACTAATGTTAGTTTGGAACCCCACAGTTTGCCATAGTGAACTAGTAAAATATAGGATAAGTCTTTTGGGATAGAACTGCACCTGAATGAAAACCCATTGCTGAAATTATATTGCAGCATTTCTTATTCAGCTGCTAAAATTTCATTGTATTAATGTGGTAGGCTTCTTGGAAACTGGACAGGTTCTGATCAATTCCTGCCCTGTGACCTAAGTAAAAGAGAAATTGATGCTATCCATTTTGTGGCAGATTAAATGTCAGTCTGATTTACAGTTGATTTTAAACAAAATTTGGGTAATGTCTTCTCAGACTAGGAAGATAATGTGAAAGCAAGCATGTAGGAGAACTAAAGGTTGCAGAATTCACCTGGTTTTATCAAGTGAAGCAACTGGTAACATAAAATAATATTCCATTCAACTAATGTCTTTGAGATGTCCATGTTTGTTGTGAAACAGGTGTTTTAGGACTGGAGGAAGAATCCAGAGGAGAACTTTCTTCTGTTTCTACCTTATTCTGTGATATTCTTGACTTCTAAACATGCTTCATGTTTGTATATCAAGAAAGCTTGATACCGATTCTGTTTATTGTCTTAATGGTATTCCTGAAGTTTATTTTATAATCATGTCTTGTTTAGGCATGATTCCCAGTTCTGCTTCTTGTAGGTGTTGGTAGAGCTCTCAGGCCTAGTTGTTAAGCAGAATTTTATTTTGGAACACTTTTAATAGGACACAGAAATTCTCAGCTTTTTTCTATTCCATGCAAGTATCAACAATACCATATTAGAGCATATATGCTTTCACAAATTTCTTCTGAAAAGTTTCTCAAACAGTGGAAACTTGTACAGACTTCGTGTGACAGTTCAAGGGAATCTGTGTGGTAATGTAGAGGAGTCTTCCAAGCTTTTGAAGGCTGCATTTCCCATTCTGCAACATCCCTTTCAGACAGCTACATGTTCTTTGGAGACCAGGAAATGAATGATGGCTATAATTTCCAGTAACTAGTCAGGGCAGAGCTAACTATCTTCAATTGTTGGTGACAGGAAGGTAATTGTGTTCCAAATTACACTTTGCAACCTCTCTGAATACTCTCAATTCTGCTTCTAAGTCACATGTAATTGAAACGAGTTGCTTTAATGTGAAAGTTTAATAAGATGGTCAGAGCATTTTTGTAGTATTGATATCCTTATATTTTAGATAACTGAGTTTTGCTGTAGTTGGTGCTTCTCAGAACTAGAAGCATTCAGTTAAGTACACCTACAAATTAGTAATTACAGGCTGACCAAATCAGTCAGTTAGAACTGCAGGATAGGATCTTTGCAAGAGTGGGGGAGGAGTAAAGAGGAAATGTGTGGGCCAGATATGTGCTGTGATGTTGCTTAGTTTGGATTTTTTTCTTTACAGAGAGAGATTCTCTTCAGCTCTTTACCTGTAGCTGTTTGTTAAAAAATCTGTCTTAAATTTTAACTAAATTGCTTCAGATAGGATTGCCTGACAGTTTTAGATTGATTTAAAATTTAGATTGGCACTGTTGCATTCTAGGCTATTTCCAAGGCTGTCTGATATTATTGTCTCCTGACTTAAGTAGCACTTCATTGTGGAATTTCCCTCCTGTATTTCAGGGGAATTTGTTGCTGATCTGTCCTTAGATTTCAATTGTTTTCTTCATACCTTCTCTTCAGGTAGCTTTCTTGATTCTGCTTTTGCCTGCAACATGTTTTGTCCACTCTGTTGTTTCATTGCCTCTATTGTAACTGCCACTTTTTGCTTAAGGTTAATGTAGGTAAAATAAACAAGCTCTAATAAAAGTTCCTTCCACTTGCCATCTTCTTTCTAATTCAGATCTGTGACTTCATATTCATCTGCATGTTTTCACTTTTGCACAGAGCAGTAGAAGGATTTTGATACAAAAAGACACCTCCTTTCCTCCTGATTAGAAGCTTGCCTTCTGGTTTCATGCCTATGGCAGCTAACCTCTTGTATTTTAATGCACTGGGAGGTGTTCCTCAGGTGAGGTAATCCCTAGGAAGATATTCCATTCTTGCCTCAGTGTTGTGTCCTCTTTCTTCAAAGCTTTTTTAGACTCAGCTGTGTCCTGGTGCAACATGCTACAGCTTGCCCTATTTGGCTGGTGTTCTCATATGAGCCTGTAGTGACAGTAATCCTTCTGCAAAAGCTCTGCTGTTTTTGTGCTGCGTCTTCCTGGAACTACTCAGGAGAGCCCCTGGCTGCTTTAAACTTCAGATTGGCATAGTTGACTAGTGACAGCTGAAGGAAGGGAATATTACTGTGGGCGCAGAATCATGATGTCTGGGCTTCTTAAAGCTGTTTCAAAATAGATTGAAGCTCCTGGGTTTCTTTTTATATACTGTTTTCTTTTATTTGACCATGTGTCATTGAACTGTAGACTCTTTACTACTCCCTTGTGGAGAAATTCAAGTGTAGGTTTCTGGTGTGTTACCGTTTGTAGTGGGGGTGGAAACTGTAAGGTGTCAGCTTCTTCAATGAATTTCAACTTCCTGTTTTGAGAAAGTGATTTAGTAGTGGTTTAAGACCTATGAAGTCATACTGTTAATCCTCACTCTTAAAGTTGCCAGTCAGTGCCATTGCATTGCTGTAAGAGTGCATTAACAGATAAAAATGGGAGTTAATCTCTCCTGGAAAACTCTTCAGCTAAGGAGAACCTGTATTTTTGGGTCAAAATGTAGTCTGACAGAGATCACTTAGTTAGCTATACGCATTTCATGGTCTACTTTCTGCGCTTTTTCTCTTCCTGCTCTTTGGAAGAGAGGAAGAAGTAGTAAAAGCATCGCTCTGATTTTTAGCCTTTCCCTTGGCCTTTTGTTTAATGAATCCAAATGAAACAATGCAAGTGGGGGTTATGTCAGCTTCAGAACTTGAGATTGGCTGTTCTTTGTCAGGTGGGAAATTAAGATCACTGCTTTGTAATAATGAGACATTGCAATTGCAGAATGTACAAGAAACTGCCCCGCAAAAGCCATTGTGTTATTGCATCAATGCACATGTTTGTCATGAGGTAGTGGAGTTGCATGAAGTATGTATGTTCTAAAGTTCTGGTTTGGTTTGTTGTTTTTTTTTTTTTTTTTAATGTAAGGTGTGAAACAAAGCTGTTAAACAGTTAACTGGAAAGAGGTGAGAGAATTTGCAATGTATGCTTGGTTAGAAAGGGAGGTGGAAAAGTGGGAGCTGTGTGAGCCTGAGTTGCTTAAGTAAATAAACTGTGTGAAACAAATACAACAATTGGAAATTGCAGAAAATAATGTTTTAAGTGCTTAAAATACCAGATGCCATTTTGATTAGTCAGGTAGGTTTGTTGAAGACGCCCCTTTTGTGTGTCTTTCAGAGAGGACGCACACTTTATTTTCTTGCCTGTTATACTGGGTATTACTGTAAACACTTCAAATGTGCATGGAACTTCTCAAACTCAGCAAGGCATGTCAGCTGTACGAAGAGCTAGGAGCACACTTGGTACAGCACAAAAGTTGGCTTTGTTGCTTTTAACACTTCTTTGTATTGTATAAACATACCTTAGGACAGAAAAGAGTACAGGCAAATAAATGCTAAAAAGACAGTAAATTTGAAGTATTTAAAGAGCTAGTAAATGTTAAATGTTAGTTTCAACTCTATGGAGATAATTGCAGCCAGTATAGCAATTTGTGTAATTGTTTGCATAGAACTGTAAAAACTGAGTGATTCTTGTGCTTTCCAAGGATCTTGAGGGCTATAAATACATGACAGACTTAGCTTTTCTTGTGGACAGGGTGCCTGTGAAGGCTGTAAGGATTTCTAAAAAATCAGTTTTAACAACCAGCATGATCCTGGCCAGAGTGAAGGCCTCATGGACTATAGAGTGTGCGGCAGTAGCTATTTGCATTGTTACAAACAGCTTCATTTTTGTTTGAAAACATGTCAGCTAATAAAAATCCTCTCTGCTGCATTTGCAGACATAGCTTTCTAATTTCAGTGCTTATGAAGGAAGAGCATTTCAGAGCGTGCTCTAAGTAGTGGTCAGTGTTTTGGGTGAGGTGTTGTGGTTTTATAAGCATGCTTCTTGGGAAGCTTTTGTAAGAAGAGACTTTAAGGGTAATAATTAAAAAAAAGTCTTTTAAAGCTGTTTATAAAATAAACTGAGTTCAAGCCCTAGAATTACAGAGGAAGGATCAGCTAATAATCAAGTAAAGACAGTTTCTATGGAAAATAACTTCTGTGTTGGTGATGTCATTGGCGTAAAGGAAACAAAAATTTTTCCTGGTTTGTATGGGAGCATGGCTGATTAAGCTGTCAAATGTTCCTGAGTTTGTGTGTAGCATACAGCCACTTCGACTATGAAGTCTGATATTACTCCTGCAAGAAACACTCACTTAACTATTTCTGTATGAGCTCTAGTTAGAGCTGTAGATCTTGTAGTTCACTCTTGTCTGTTGCTGAAGCACATTTCCAGGTTTGGTTCTAGTCCAAATATAAGGCTTAAATATCCGTACTTTGAGAGTGTGATTGGTTATGACTTAAATCTGTTTTTTGAGGGGGAGAAATTTTCAACTATATTTCTAGAGCCTTTAGAGTAGAATACTTCTTTCTTCAGTCACGGAATGCTGATGTTAAAAATAAGTGAATGGAGATGCTGATGGGCAAAGGCCTCAGCATGTCTTGCAGAACAATATGATCTCATTGTTTCTTTCCACTCTGTGCATTATCTCTTGTTCTTTGTTTCTAGTGCTTGACTGTGTGCCCCTTAGGACAGAGATAGTCCCTTTGTTCTGTGTTCAAAGGAAAACTAAAGGATCAGGTGCTCGGATACAAATTATAAGTAAAATATTTATTGTTCAAGGCTACTGAAATAGTAGAAGTGTTCTATGGACTTTTGCACTGTTCCTTGGCTAGTAAGATGCTTATCATTTACTACATCTTTATGTTTAGGAAAACAACCATTGCTTATTGCATAGTGCTTTATTTCCTTCTTTCAGGTGGATGTTGCTTAAATTGGAAGAGATTAATCCCGATTTGTACATTTATGTGACGTAGGGTAGTTGTCCATATACCCAAGGTGTCTGAAAATTGAAAATGTTTGGGGCTTTTTTTTTTTTCTGGCCTATCAGTCAGTGTGTTCCAGTGTAGCAATACAGGCATCACTTTGTGCCAGAAGTCTGTGGGTAGCCATATGTTATCAGTATTATACTGTATCCAGAATGGTTAATTTAAAGTTAAAACTTGTGCTTTCTTTATCATTTTGGATTGTACTGTACATACAGTATAAAAAAAGAAATAGCATAGTATGTGGTATTTTGTTACATGCCTGATATTATGCTCACTTTGCCTATCTTCATAATTACTGTTTTTCGTCTCCTTTTCAGGTTATATACGTCCCCAAAGAAGAAACTGACTCCAGTGCAAAAATGCGTCAGTCCCTTAGTTTGGTGCAGGCAGGTATTGGATTACCCAAGTCCTGACGTTGAATGTGCTAAAAAGTCACTGATCCACAGGCTGGAACAGACAATGTCGGGTGAGTTCCTGCATACTGACACTGGGTTGTACATATTTATTCTGAAACAGAGTCAGAAGTAGCCAATACGTAGTTGTGAGATCCAGCCGTTGACTTCTGTCTAAAGTTTTCATTATGCCTTGCAAACAGTAATTAATTCTGTTAATTTTCCGGACTGTAGGAATAAAATGGAAGGAAGCGTTAGACCATGAGTCAGGATATCAGAGTTCTGTAGTACCTGCATAGTGACAGTTCGGTCAGAAGTTCTCAGGAAGCACATGATCTTGGAGGTTTTCTTATTTTGAAATAAAAACCTGTATTAAACTATCATAATTAAGTGCTTGCTAGTATTTTAACACAGAACTTGTTGTTCTGCTAGATGAGCTATTTTATTTCATCTAAGGAAATGGAGGATGAAATTCTTCTGTACTTTAGGGAGGTAATACTGATTTCTTTTCCTCCTATCCCAAATAAATTGAGATCTTGTCACAGTCAGATAAAAAAAAAAAATCCAGGGTCTGTGAATCTCCCTTGATACGAATTAGTTGGTTATATTCAAAACTGGAGAAGGTCTGTGAGTTTCACCCTGTGAGGTTTCACCCTGTGAGGTTTCACCCTTTTATTCCGAGCCTTTTTGATGTCAAACCAGCAGCAGAACACTGAAGGTCTGATTAGAATTCTCTGTCCACCCGTTTCTTGCTCTAATTTCTTTGTTAGAGCCTATTTTATTAAAAAAAAAAAAAAAAGAGCTGTGCTGAGACATGACTTTCCTGCTATTAATATCTGTTCTCCCCCTATATTTCTGTCTTTTTGCAGTTGTGCAGTACGTGTGATCTGTCTTTTTTTTTAACTGTTATCTTAAGGTATTAGAATGGCTGGACTTGAGCTAAGAATATGTGAACACACAGTTCGAGGAGTGTTCCCAACTGCCAGCTCCTTTGCATGATTATACATAAACTTTATGCTGAGTTTATTTGATTGTAACTTTTTTTTCCCTCTGCTTGGATTCTTTTCTGGAACAATTCAGTCTTTATTCTGGTTTGTACTAAAATTGTTCTTAATAAAATTTGAAAACATTACTGGTAGAGCACATGAAAAGTCCATTTCTTATTCTGAAAATCATGGATATAATGGTGAAAGTTCCTTCAGTGTGAGTCACCTTTTGGTTTTTTCCTGCTTCTTGAGCTTTGCGTATGATGCCCTGAAGAATGTCTGTTAATAACAGATAGCTTGCTACAGGCAAAGGCTGAAATTCTAAACAAAGAAAAGTACTCAAATCACAGGGATGTATGAATGATGATAAAAGCTTGGGAATTTGGATACTACTGAGTATTTAGGAGTGGATAGCATTTAGGCTAAGTATGAACTATCCTGTTCATGATTTAACTTCTTTTCAGAACTAGTTAGAAATTTTCCATAAGTACCACATATTCTCTAGCTTTAGTGTAACATGAACAATTCAGCCTTCTTTGAAGCAGAGTGACAGGAAGCTTCCCTATGAAATGAACAAACTTGAAAGTTTGATCATTTATATGATGTCTAGGCAACTTGACTTTTTTGTTTTCTCATAGACCTGAGAATGTGCTTCTGACAGTGGTACTTGCAAGGATATCACAATTAATATATAGTATTAATAGGGGAAAATACTGGCAGTAGAAGAGATGGACACCAGTGCTGCTGGCTGGAGCAGGTTGTAGGGAAACATTAATTTGTAGCAAGAAAAGAACATTGTCGTTTACAGCAACAAGCCTACTTACAGATACAGGTTAGCAGAAAGCTCCACAGTGCTGCTTGTAATCTTGTGTGTGTTTCCTACCCCACAAATTCTGAAATATTTTGTGAATGTCACAGCAAACAAAAAATCTTAACACTGAATAAAGGGTTTTTTAGTAAACAAATTACAGTTAAATTACTTTTCTATGCTGAAACCAGGACAGGCCACTACTGTCAGTAGCCTAATTATTAGTGTACTAATTGAAGCTCCTTTTCAGTAACAGAAATGTCACACAATATTCTTTGAATAGCTTAATTTCTGCCTTTTTTTAGAACTGCTTTAGTGTATTGCCATATGTTTGCTAGGAATATTCTAGTCAGTTTGTAATATGTGTGTGTAGTTTCAATACTGTCACGCCTTAGTTTGGTTTCTAGCAGCTAAGTGAGCTGCAATTTAATCTAATCTAGATTTATATATTAAAGTTCAGCTTTCTAGCTTTCAATTTTATGTTTAGCAATTTAATTTGTTCTTTGTTAGAATACAATTCTGTTTGGTTTTAAACTGAAAGAGGGCAGATTTAGATTAGATACTAGGAAGAAATTCCTTTACTATGAGGGTGGTGAGACACTGGAACGGGTTGGCCAGAGAAGTTGTGGATGCCCTATGCCTGGCAGTGTCCAAGGCCAGGCTGGATGGGGCTTTGAGCAACCTGGTCTAGTGAAAGGTGTCCCTGCCCGTGGCAGAAGGGGTGGAACTAGGTGATCTTTAAAGTCCCTTCCAACTCATTCTGTGATTTGATGATATGGGATTGAAGCCCATGGACATAAAACTCCCAAAGCATTAGAACAGGAGATGCACAGAAGGGAAAAATCCTACAGTCATTTTGCTTTTTTGTGCTTAGTAGGTTTGTGGTACCCAGAAATAGAAACAGAAGCATTCGCCCTGTTTAATGTTTTTTCATTCTAGCATATGCTTTGGGGAACTTTGTAGGTGGTATTGCTTAGTTCTGTGATGCCAGTCTTGGCATTACTCTGGAAATACTGTGTGATGTAGACAGGTCTGTGAATTCTGGACTTACTGGTGTGTTCTAGTCTGTAGGTAATTGTGCATAGAACATATGTTAGCATAGCTTAGCTACTGCTGTCTTCTGAGTTGCTTCCTTCCTTCTTCCCAACGCCTATGTGGAACATTTTGAAGAGGGAAGTTGTAGTGATCTTAAATCTTATTTTTATAAAGAAAATATTTGCTGCTCTCTTGTCTTGCCACGCCTTCCACAGTATGGTTGTATGTAGGAGATGAAGAAATCAGTTGAAAAACTTCCTGGTAACTGAAATGTTCTGCTTGAGTTGTATGTTTTCAAGAAGGGGAAAATGGATGACCTGTGGAATTACAGACCAGTCAGTCTCACCTCTGTGCTCGGCAAAATCTTAGAGCAGATTCTCCTGGTAGGCATGCTAAGGCAAATGGAAAACAACAAGGTGCTTGGTGACAGCCAGCATGGCTTCACTAAGGGGAAATCCTGCCTGACCAATTTGGTGGCCTTCTATGATGGGGCTACAGAACTGATGGACAAGGGTAGAGCAGCTGACATGATCTACCTGGACTTGTGCAAAGTGTTAGACACTGTCCCACACAACATCCTTGTCTCTAAATTGGAAAGACATCAATTTGATGGATGGACCACTTGGTGGACAAAGAACTGGCTGGAAGGCCGCACACAAAGAGTTGTGGTCAATGGCTCAATGTGCGGCTGGAGACCAGTAACGAGTGGTGTCCCTCAGGGATCGGTGTTGGGACCAGTCTTGTTCAATGTCTTTGTCGGTGACGTGGACAGTGGAATTGGGTGCACCCTCAGCAAGTTTGCCAATGACACCAAGCTGTGTGGTTCGGTTGATACGCTGGAGGGAAGGGATGCCATCCAGAGGGACCTTGACACGCTTGTGAGGTGGGCTGATGCCAGCCTTATGAAGTTTAACCATGACAAGTGCAAGGTCCTGCACCTGGGTTGGAGCAATCCCAGGCACAGCTACAGGTTGGGCAGAGAAGAGATTCAGAGCAGCCCTGCAGAGAAGGACTTGGGGGTGTTGGTTGATGAGAAAATTAACATGAGCCGGCTTCAATGTGCGCTCACAGCCCAGAAAGCCAACCGTATCCTGGGCCACATCAAAAGTAGCGTGACCAGCAGGTCGAAGGAGGTGATCCTGCTCCTCTACTCAGCTCTCATGAGACCTCACCTGGAGTATTGTGTGCAGTTCTGGTGTCCTCAACATAAAACTGTGGGAACTGTGGAACTGTGGGAACAAGTCCAGAGGAGGGCCACGAGGATGATCAGGGGACTGGAGCACTTCCTGTATGAAGACAGGTTGAGAAAGTTGGGGCTTTTCAGCCTGGAGAAGAAAAGGCTGTGTGGAGATCTCATAGCAGCCTTGTAGTATCTGAAGGGGGGCTATAGGGATGCTGGGGAGGGATTCTTCATCAGGGACTGTAGTGATAGGACAAAGGGTAAAGGGTTCAAACTTAAACAGGGGAAGTTTAGATTGGATATAAGGAAGAAGTCCTTTACTGTAAGGGTGGTGAGGCACTGGAATGGGTTGCCCAGGGAAACTGTGAATGCTCCATGCCTGGTGGTGTTCAAGGCCAGGTTGGACAGAGCCTTGGGTGACACTGTTTAGTGTGACATGCCCCTACCCATGGCAGGGGTGTTGGAACTAGATGATGTTAAGGTCCTTTCCAGTCCTAACTATTCTATAATTTTATGATTCTATAGTAATTAAATCGCACTGAAGATATCGTATGAGGTTGTGTTCATTTCTCATTGGTTCCTTCAGTGTAATTTGTTGCTTTCCTCCTCTTTCATACA